>NC_056745.1:478243558-478596058 GCF_019279795.1 Protopterus annectens | reverse complement strand
TCCAGTGTCAGCAGGCTGCATGAAAGGAAGACCTGTGGTGGACCAATGTCAGCACTGATGACATTGAAACTTTCCTTGGTATGCAGATTTACATAAGCTTTGTTCCCCTTCCCATGTACAAGAAGTCCTGGGAAATTCGCTTTTTGTACCAAAATTACCCCATTGTGAAGGTTATGCTACGAGTAAGGTTTGAAGAAATTTAGGAGTATTTTCACCTGAGTGATAACATGCCCAACCCACACTGGAATCAGCCAGCTTATGACAAGTTACAGCATGGATGGGCAGTAATAAATGTGCTACTAGAGGCTTTCAAAAGGCGATTTAACCTTCATGTAGATGTTACTTTTGACAAAGCTATAGTGGCATTTCGAAGTCGTGTCATTCCGCCAGTACATGCCATCCAAGCTGCAGAAGTTTGGTATTAAGGTATGAGTGTTGGCTGATGGTTACAGTGGGTACATAAGTAACTTACAGGTTTACACAGGAAGGAATAAAGGGATACCTGAGGCTGGACTCTCTCAAAGTACAGTCATGGATCTAACAATGGATTGGTGTGGTAAATATCACCATGTATATTTCGATAATTTCTTTACATCAGTATGATTGCCAAATGCATTACTGCAACATGAGCCCTACTGCTATGAGACTGTGTGCACAAGTTGTGGAGAATGGCTGTGTGATATGAGGAAGTTGAAGAGAGGAGAAGGTATTCAGTGGCATAGATGGCACTGCTTGCTACAGCATGGAAAGGCAATCGCACTGTCTTTTTGCTATCAAGTAGTATCGATCCAGCAGAACATAAAACCACTGTGTAGAAGACATTGAGATGTCACATGGGTTCAGATTGCTTGTCCATCACTCTTGCCACACTACAACAGTTTCATGACTGGAATAAATGTGGCACATCAAGTGCATGCATAGTATACCACTGGAAGAAGCGCTTCAAAGTGGTGAGTGTATCTCTTCTGATTCCTATAGGAAGTGGCCATTGTTAATGTATTCCTCCTGTTTTGAGACAGGACTAATCACCAAGTTCATTCCAGCTATGATAACCTTCATTAATGAATGCAGATGATTTCCGTAAACAGTTTTTGACACTAATGCTTGCTCAGCTTCTGTTCAGATCTCTGGTGTAATGTAAAGGGATAACTGTACTTAGAGAAATGAACATGCCAAAGAGGACCACATTTTTCTATAAAAATGCAGAAAACAAGAAGCTGTGGCTATCTTTTACGGAAGTAACTTGTAGAACCATCACAGGGACGCATGACATGTCGTATCAGTGTGTGTAACAAATGCTTTGCACCATTCCACAACTCTGCAGAGTCAGTTGAGTCTCCAGGATTATTGCATTCTTGCATGGTGAAATTAGTAGTGATTGCACACAAAAATGAAGATATATATTGACACTGTAAAAACATGCAATTACATGCTATGTAGGATTAGCATCAGTGGTCAAATAGGAATACAGGTATAAAAATGGAATCACGAACCAAAACCAAGATAACAGCACAACTCCAAAGGCTAAAGAACGACAGGCTAGAGCAAAAGTCGTTGTTTAATAACTTAGATGACTTTAATACACATAAAATAAAAACAATGAATCAAGCGCTTTCACCTGGTTCATACCAGGCTTTATCAAGATATCCATGATTAAAACAGGTGTCTTTATATATCATTAAAACCAGTCACATGACCCTTAATTAAAAAATACCAAAATTCAATTAAATGAAATTTAAAAAAGACATTGCATATAACTTATTGATAAAACTGATGTAAATAACCTTCAATTATTCAAGTAATGTACAAAAACCTCTCCATGACCACCAGATAGTTAATGCTACACAAAGGTGTTTACTTATGCATATGTCTATGCCTACAACCAACATAAATTGGTGTAAAAATCAAGCTTTAGTCAAGTGCAACAAATAAAAATATAAACACTTTTATAATTTTGCTCTTCTCAACCTAAGAACACTAGCAATACTAACATTGTCATTAAGACCAGGTGGTATTGAAGCATTTAATTTTAATTGCCACAAAAGTTCCCTGTATTCAAGAAATGTTTCCCAGTCACCCCCTCTCTGGTCCTGTACAACTTGTTCCAAGACCAAGAACTTTAACTGCATATTTGGGGCACTGTATATGATGTTTGTAGAAAGCATTAGTATCTTTCTTTTTGGAAACATTGTATAGGTGTTCGTATATTCTTCGTCTTAAAGGTCTTTCGGTTTTTCCAATGTAGAAACTACAACATTGTATACAAACTCCTAAAGTAAACAACCCCTCTAGTACCACAATTATAGTGACCACTTGCATTGATTTTAAAATTCCTTGAAGGAATGTATAAACCGCTGTCATTGATTATGAAAGAACATTGATTACAAGCTCCACATTTATATGTACCTAACTTAAGGGTGGAAGGGGCATGATGCTTACTATGGTTTCTGCTTTCAAATAAACCTTTCAAATTTGTGTCCCTTCTTTTTACAAAACTAGGTTTTATAGGTACCACATTATGTATATCCTCTTGTAAGGTCAAAACTGTCCAATACTTCAGCACAGTTAGTTCCACCTGTTCGGAATCCTTAGTAAATGTATGAATAAATGTGCTGTGTAACCTGTATTTCTCATCCTGCTCTCCTTGTTCGACCATCTGCTGGCCATCACCCAACAATGGGTAATATTTAAGTTCTCTGTTAGTAATCACTTCAAGAGCCAGTTTGTTAACCAGACATGCTGGATAACCCCTTTCTATAAAAAGTTCTTTCAAAAAATTAACCTCATCATGAAATAACTCATCAGTACTGGACATTCGAGATGCCCGTATAAATTGTCCTTTTATTATTCCTTTCTTCTGGTAGAAAGGATGGCCACTTTCAAAATGCAAATAGGAATTCGAAAAAGTGGCTTTTCTATAAATTTCGGACTGAAACAAGTTATTGGTATAATCTTTATAAAGTGTTACATCTAGATTGCTTAGCCTATCATTACTAACATTATATGTAAAAGAGAGAAATGGTGTAGACGTGTTAATATAAGCCATAAATTCCATAAAATTATTCAAATCACTGTCCCAAAGAATACAGATGTCGTCCAAAAATCGTTTATAATGGATAATATGTTTAGCCCAATAAGTTGTAAATATGAACTTGTTCTCCCAATAATGCAAAACAATGTTTGCATATGCTGAGGCGCATGGAGTACCCATAGCTACCGCCTTTTTTTGCCTAAACATCTCTCCATTAAAATAAATGAAATTATTTTGAAGGACAATTTCCATAAAATCAACCAACAACATGACTGTATTAGACCCTAGGCCAGATTGTGTGGTTAATACCTCATTGAACCACTCTATACCAGTGGAATGCGGAATGCTAGGAAATAATTCCACAATATCAATAGTTATCATTAAACAAGTTGATTTGTAAAAGCTTTTTTCAATGCCTTTCAGAAATTCCCAAGAATCTTTGCAGACATGTTTTAAAGATGATACAAACTTTTTAACAGTTAGGTCAATAAATTTACCCAGTGGTTCTGTGATACTACCTGATCCAGAAACTATGGGTCTTATTGCATTCTTGCATGGTGAAATTAGTAGTGATTGCACACAAAAATGAAGATATATATTGACACTGTAAAAACATGCAATGACATGCTATGTAGGAGTAGCATCAGTGGTCAAATAGGAATACAGGTATGGTGAAAGACTTCTTGGACCGAAGGAAACAATCATGACAGTGATAGCCTTTGGAGGATACCTTCACCATCAAAAAGGGAAATGCAAAAGGGGTTACAGCACCTCTTCACATTTTTAACTGACAGATAATGTGTGCAACTTCTGCTGCATGCAGTACACTGGTATAGTGAACCATGTATTGCTATTGGCTTGTGACCCACATGTGACTGCTATTTTATCTAGCCCAGTCACCATGTGTTTGACATTTGTCGGGATGTTCATGTGTTTTTCTGTCCTTTTTTGGTAATGAAGAACTGCAGAGCTACACAGCACTGACATCTAGTATCCCGTGAGAGACACCGTCTCAGTGCAGTGAGTGTGCATACCATGCAGGTAGAGCTGTCGCTCAGTCTCGTATGGCATCACAGCATGAGTGAAAAGGTGAGTTTTGCCTAGTGTTTCCCTGGTATTGTAGGAGTCTGTTTGTGTGGTGTGACATGTAACTGAGAACGGCAGAGCTACACAGCACCAACACTTGATATCCCTGGGATACCCAAAGATGGTGTAGGGGCTGTGCATGGCATGACATGGCAGGTGGAGCTGTTACAGTGTCCTGTGTACTGTTGCAGCATGCGTGGAGAAATGGCTTTGCTCGGCCCTTCTCTGGTGCAATAGGTGTTTGTGTGTGTGGTCTGAACTGTAATGGAGAAATGCAGAGCTGCACAGTGCTGACACCTGGTATCCCTGGAGACTGGTGGTGCAGTGGGTGTACATGCCATGGCATGTGGGGCTGTTGCCCTGTCCTGTATGCCTTTGCAGCACAAGTGGAGAGGTGGGCTTTGCTCTGCTATTTTGTGGTACAGTAGGTGTCTGTGCACTAACATGTATTCTCTGCCAGTATACTTTGCATTCCCTGAGACTTTTGTTTGGGTAGCTTGATATTAAAGTATAGATTGATATTAAAGTATAGAAATGGCAGTGTTGCATAGTGGCATTACCCTGTTTTGTTAACAGTTTTTTTAAGTTTAATGCTGGGTACTGTTTCTGCAGATATGGAACCAGTGAAGAAATCAGAGCAAGGTCAACATCAGGAGTGGTAGACCTGTGGCTGTGTGATAAGTTTGTGCAGGTTAAGTGGGTGAGTAGAAGAGGATTGAGCTCAGATTGCCTGATTCCACTTCTGAAGGCTAAATGGGATGAAGCCATGGCTTCTGAAGTTATTTTACTGCATAATGGTGGCAGCGATATCCCCTCAAGGCCACGACATCACTTGAAGTTTGAAATACTCAAGATATTGGCCAAACTTCATTTGTGGTAACCAGCAGCAGAAAGAAAGTGGATGCTGACCAATAGTTATATGAAAGAACTAATGTTGACATTTGGATGGTCAATATCCAGGCACCCATACATAGCTGTGGCATATCCTGAACTATATAGGCATGATTGGGTGGATTTGATGAATGAAGACAGCAATTATATCCTGATGGACCTGAGAAGGCTGTCATTGTAGAATTGTTTCATCCATCTGACGCAATGTCCATTCAAGCAAACAAACCAGCAGATATGTCCTTCTATTCACATCTTGCAGTACTCTGGACTCTTGCAGTTCCTTCTTTTGCTAACCGAACGTCTAGCCAGTATATAAAAGCTTCTTGTCACTGCTAGGTGCATGGGACGTGCGACATGGCTAAGGGATTGTGGGCCATAAAAGTGTCATCTGCACGCACCAGACCTCAGAACTTCTCTGCCCCCATTCAAACATCAGCTGTTCATGCTGTACTGGCCATCAGATCAAAAGTTTCTAAGATAAGTACTCCATTTGGGACATTTTGTTTTTTGGGTCACTTCATGCCTGTGAGGGTTCATGTCATTCAGGATTTGAAAGTGTAAGTGCATTTGCCAGATCCCCCATAAAGATGCCCACAGGCTTTGCCTTTTTTGTTTAGTGCATAAGCATGACCATAAGTCCTGCTCCATCTGCCAGGCCTTCATCCTGAAAACCCTGCATAACAGACTGCTAGCTTTAAACATTTATCTGGGGAATCAGCGCCTTAAGCGCTTAGCTTTAGGTATGGAGGGGCCGTCCAGTCAGCCCGTTAAGCCATCCAAGCAAAAGGTCAAAATTGCTAAGCCTGAATCCGTAGCTGCACCTCCTCCACCCAATGTCCCCTCCTGTGGCAGACATCAGCCTGGAGGAATGATTGGTCACCACTGAAATGGGTGCAGCAGGTACTGATGTGGAAGCTGCAGAACCCAGAGTGGGAAGCACATCCTCAGAGGTTATGCAGGCATCAGCTTCCGAAGGCGAGGGGGACCCTCTGCTTGCACCTGCAGCCCAGATGCATCCCTCCATTAACTCGCTGGTAACTGACCCCAGGCCTGCCCTGGCACTGACACCCACTAAGCCTTCTGTTAAAAAAAAGAGAAAAGGAAGCATGTTTCTCCCACAGCTGAGAGCCAGACAGATTGGCAGGCTTTTCCACAGAATCTTTTCAGTGCTTCTATGGCTCTAAGGCCTGCTACTCCCTTAGCTTCCCCAGTGGCTTCTCCTGTGATGAGTCCTAGGCCTCAGGCCTTATTTACCTCCCAGGTTGAAGCTGAGCAATCTTGTGACTCTTTCACAGGAGGATTCTCTTTTCTTATGTCTCCCAGTTACCATCCCCCCTTGGCTATGCCTCCCAAGAAGAAGAATCTGCAGAGGCTGATTCCTCAGAGCAAGATCTCACCTTTGGGGAGACCATTGCAAAGATGAGGGAGGAATTCAAATGGGATTCCTCTGAGATGACAGAAGTTCAGAAAAGATATGAACTTCTTCAGATGGACTCCCCGGCCCTTCATCTTTACCAACAGTACTGCCAGCATTTCTGGACACATTTAGTAAAGCATCTCTCAATCCTGACTCTCAGCCTCTTGCACTCTGAAGGCCTGAAATGTCTTACAAAGTTCCTGAGAGTGCCAAATTCCTGGTTAAGTGCCCTGCAGCTGACATTGGCACTGTTTCAGTGCCAGCAGATAAGGCATCCAAACTCCTTCCATCCACTTCCCTTCTCCCCAATGACAAAGATAGCAAGGCCATGGAACGCTTTGAGAAAAAAGTCTATGCCTCCTTTACTTTGGCATTGAGGACAAAAAGTTATCAAACCCACATGTCGAAATATGCTCTAGACCTTTTGGAAAAAGCCATAAACAATTGAGTGACATCCCAGATTCTCCTGCCAAAGCTCAGTTATCCAGTCTTGTATCCCTATCCTCTCAGGTCACTTAGGCATTCCGTTAAGTGCAGCTATGATGCTGCAGAAGCTTCTGCAAGGTCAGTTGCATCTGCCTCAGTCCTGAGACTATATTCTTGGCTAAGGTTACAGGCCCTACCTGATGACATCAGAGCAAAACTCTTGGATGCATGTCCTGATAATAAGGCTCCCTTTGAGACAAAGGTGGCTGAGTTATTCAAGACTCTGCAACAAAAGGGGAAGGAGGTACAAGACCTAAACCACCTATTTGTTTCTAGTATCCCCAAATTCCACAGAAATTACTCTTCGAAAACACAGTTTATCAGGAAGCATTCTGCCCCCACCCCTCCTTCCAGGGCCAGAAAAACTGCCAGGAAGCAAACTACTCCTTCCAGGCCTGTCCAGACTCCAGCATAGAAGCCTCAATTTCAAGACAGGACAGGTAGTCACAGACTACCTGCCACTTCTGAACCCCCTCCTCCCGACTCCATTTCCTTGTCCAAAGGCTTTCTCACTGTCTCCCTGTATGGAAAACCATCACCGAAGACAGGTTGGTCTTATCCATAATAGAGAAGGGTTATTTCATGATCTGGATTACTACTCTTTCCTGGAGGGGTATTCCACAGCCCCCCAAAGAACAAATCCCTTTATTTCTACCAGTTCTAGACAGCCTCATTGCCCAGGGTACTATTCAACATGTTCGCTTGACAGAGAAGGGAAAATAATTCTATTCCAGGCTGTTCCTAGTCCCAAGGAAAGATGGCCCCTGGAGACCAATCCTAGATTTTTCCCACCTCAATCTCTTTCTGTAACTGCCCACCTTTCGAATGCTCACTCTGCAAACCCTTTTCCCTTTGATCTTACCTCAGGGGCTCATGCCCACCTTGGATATCAAGGATGCCTACCTACACATCCCCATAAGGCCTGATTTCAGGAGATTCCTGCAGTTATCTGTGGCCTCCTCACGTTTTCATTCCTTGGCCTTGCCCTTCAGGCTTTCTCCTGCACCAAAGGTGTTCACCAAGTGCTTGGCACCAATCGTACACCCTGAGAACACTTCTGCAGGACTGTTCACAGAAACCCTGTATAAACATGTTAATAGCTGCATAAAGGCAGCTATACCCTCCAAGTAGAAGTGCATAACTAAATAAAATAAAATAGCCACCCTGGTGGAATCACAGAATCAGTGGGCTGTATAACAGGAAGAAGAAACTCATGGGAAAAATTAGGAGGTGCCACACCCAAGAGATAAAAGAACTTTCATTAAACTAACCAAATAACTTAGAGGACAAATGAAGTCCACCAAAGCAAAATTTGAGGCAAGTTTGGCCTCCCAGGACAAGGACAACCACAATGCATTATTTAGCTTTATCTGCAACATCAAAGGCAATACACAATTGTGTGCAGAGCTCATTGTAAATGGAGCCAACTATACTGAGCCAGAAGATATAGCAATTCTCCTGGCTGATAAATTCAGCTCCAACTTTACTCCTCTCTCCTCTTCAACCTTCCCCTCAGGAAATATCATAGGTTCATACTAGGCTATCTGGGCATTTATAAGCCTAGCCAGAGTGTGTTTGGCTTTCGCCACCCATTTTGAATTAATTTTGCTATGCCCTTTTTCGAGGTTAGTATGCTGTGCTTCTGTCTAACAGTGACACAGAAGTGATACCCGGGGTAAACCTAGGATCCCCCATCCACTCATCAAGATTCCTCTTGAAGAGAGTCAATGAGGGACTCTGCCTAACCTGGACTGGGATTTTATTCCAGAGTGAAGGGAGCCTCTGGGTTATGAATCTGTCCCTCCAGCATGTCCTATTTATTTCAGTGCTGAGGTTGAAATCTCTCGAGCGCGTAGCTCGATGGGATTTGGATTTTCTGAGGTGCAGCATGTCCATTAATTCTGGGTTGGACATGGCTTTATACGTCAGGCACAGATCGCCTCTGAGCAGGCGGTATGCCACTGAGTAGAGCTGGAGTTTCTTTAACCGGGCAGCATATGGCATCTGTTTGAGCCCTTTGATCCTCTTGGTGAGGTACTTTTGGGGTCTTTCCAGTTGCTGCAGGTGACTGGTAAGGTACATCCCAAAAGGGGCATTGTACTCAATTATGGGCCTGATGAGGGATGAGTAAAGAGGCAGGATGACCTCCCGTGATCTAGATATGAATCCCTTCATGATTAGGTGGGCTATATAAAATGTTTTTCTAACCACTTTGGCCACGTGGTTGTCAAATGAGAGATTGCTATCAACTTGGGTCCCCAGGTCCCTAAGCACTTCTTCTGTACTTAATGGATTACCACCTATGTGGTAATTTGTGGGCACTTTGTTTTTGCCAAAGGGGATGACTATACACTTTTTGGCATTTAGCTTGAGGCCATGGCTCTGGCACCAGTTGTCTGTTTCTATGAGGCCCTTTTGGAGGATGCTTGTGTCGGCTGGAGAGTCGATTATAGCGCCCAGTTTGCAGTCATCTGCAAACTTGGTCAGCCACAGTCCTTCCGTGTTGGCCTGTACCTCCGAGAAGTATATACCGAACAGGAGAGGTCCCAGGACTGAGCCTTGTGGGATGCCACTTGTAACTGGTTTGGAGTCTGACATGGCTCCAGCAATTCTAACCATGTGGGTTCTGTCCTTGAGCCAGTTTGCAACCCATCTAGTGACATAGGGGTTTATATTTAAGCTGGTGAGCTTATCTATAATGCCCAAGTGGGGTATTGTATCAAAGGCTTTTGCGAGGTCCAGGTAGGTTGTGTGGACCACCTTCCCCTCGTCAATGGCCTTGGTGACCTGTTTCAAAGAAATCGACCAGGTTTAAGAGGCAGGATCTGCCCTTAACAATGCCGAATTGGGTAGGATCCAGTGTCTGTAGGTCCCCTATATCTTTTTTTATGAGGTCCATGATGATCCTTTCCATAGCTTTGCAGACCAAGCTAGTCAGGCTTATGGGGCGATAGTTTCCAGGATCCGTTGAGGCACCACCTTTGTGGAGAGGGACCACTGTTGCTGTACGCCACTCTTTGGGTACATATCCTGTGGTAAGGCTGAGATTGAACAGTAGATGTTAAGTTGTCTATCTCGCCTTCATTCTTGCTGGATGGGTTCGCCACTCTAAAAGCTCGAGAGCTAGTTCCACCGGCTCGAGGCTCCCCTATATCCCACAATGCTAGGCGGTAACTCCTCAGATCTCGCTTGCCGCTACAGTGATCGAGGTGCTTTTCACCGGCTCGTCAGGTTAGTTTAAAATAACTATTTGTATCTTAGATACACACCCCTTTTAAGTTAGCTTTTCCTCATAAAATTAAGAGTTAAGTAGTTTCCTTCCTTTCTATAGTCCTAGTTTCCCCCTGTTATTTCCAAAATTTACTAAACTTATTCCCTTGGGCTTTAGGCCCAGTCCCTCCCTTCCTAGTAGTTGGAGTGACTGTGTTTTGTAGGGATTTAATTTTTCTAAGTTAGTTACTAATTTAATTAAATTTAATTTAATTTAAATTGTTAACAGGTGTAATAGGTGTGTGTGTGTGATTGTGTGGTTACACCTTGTTTTTTCTTTGGACATGTCCAAGGAATCGAAGGTCTCGGGCTTTAAGAAGTGTGACTCGTGCTGTCAGAAGATGTCTCTGACAGACGGTCACACTTCTTGTGTATACTGCCTGGGACCTTTGCACCTGCAGGACTCATGTGCTGTTTGCCATGGCTTCAGCCCTCGAGTCCTGCAGGAGCGTAAAAATAAGCTCATTCTAAGGGGCTTATTGAAGCCTGAGGGTCCCTCGACTCAATCCTCGGGGAAACGCTCGAAGCCTCCCAGACCTTCGGATCCAGTCTCTGAGCCGTCTTCTGGAGGTCCGAAGGCTGTTCGATCATCGGCTCCGGCCGGAGCCGATGACTCTCGAACTCATGCCCCTGTCGGAACCGACCTCCAGAAAAAGGTCCCGATCTCCATCTATCGGCTCCGTTCATTTGGCTCCAGCATCACCATTGCTGTCTGAACGGAGCCATAGATCTCACTCCTCTAGGTCGTCGAGACTATCAGATCATGACCTTCAGAGGGTAGTGAGTCGACTTCTTAAGTCCGAGGCACTGGCCCAGATGCTTCAAAGTCCGACTCAACAGTCGAGGACTATTCCCATTACTCAAAATGTTCCTCCTCTGACTCTTCTGAGTTCGGAGCCGGGGCGGCTCGGACCCGAGACTGTGGTGGCGTCGGAACCGATACCTTTGTCTTCGATGCCGTCGTCTGCTCCGATGTCTTCCTTGGAAGAATCTCGGCGCCGGACTTCCCTCGTCGGCTCCGAGGGGGCGAGTGGCATTGGACCCTTGTCCGACCCCGCTCTCCCTCTCGGTGCTTTGGCACTGGTGAGTTCGGCTCCGACATCGGCCTCGGAGCCATCACTGTCGGTGCCGGGGGAGGTTTCCAGCTTTTCGGAGCGGAGACCTCTGGCTCTGCCTGACAGGGGTGCCTTCGAGGTCATGAGGAGCGTGTTAGAACCAGGTTCAACTCCACAGTCAGCTCCTTCTGCCCCTCCCTCCACGGTGCCTCCGGTGATTTCTGCTCACTCTCTCATCCCGGACCGTAGAGAGCCAGCTCCTCAAGTACCCCCAGTGGGGATCTCCTCCTCTTCCGAGGCCTCTCCTGACCCCGTGGGAGAGCCCCTTAGGAAGAGGCAGTGCAAGAGGAAGCACATTGACTCCCCTGAGTCTGTCACCTCTGACACTGATTTAGAGGATTCTGAAGGTTCCCCTCGTTCCCCCTCTGAAGATGTCTCCTTTGCAGACATCCTCGAAATCTTAAAACAGAGGGGGAATTGGCCAGCCCTCAACCCTTCAGAGGATGAATCGGTGTATCTTGAGGCATTTGGCTCTCGCCCTTCCACCTCCTGGGTGTCCCCTCCCTTTGACCCCCTCATGCAAGTGGTGGCAAAGAAGGCCTGGACGGCTCCTGACTCAGTGGAACCCACCCCCAGGAGACCATCAAAATTTATCACTGCCCCCAAGGACAAAGAATTTTTAACCAAAGGCGTCTCTGTTGATGCTATGGTGGTGGCTGCGGCCACCAAGAAGGAGTTAGCTGATCCTTCGGTGCCTGTTCATCCTCCTAACAAGGAGTGTAGGTCTATGGACAGGTACGGGAAGCAGATGTTCTCGTCAGCGACCTTTACTATGCGCTCGCTGAATTACCTGTGTCATTTCACTCGTCTTCAGAGGGATCTGCTCAAGGAAGCGAGCGAAATGTTAAAGGACCCAACAGCTGCGGGTTTTCAGGATAGGATGAACTCTCAGCTGGTGACCCTTAATTCTATAACTAACTCCTCCATGCGCCTCCTTTCATATGCGGCGGATGGAGCGAGTAGAGCAGCAGGTACAGGTGGAGCCTTGCGGCAGCACGCCTGGATGCGGCTATGTAACTTTGCGGACCCTTTCAAGGCGTCTTTCACTAATGCCCCTTTTGATAGATCATCCCTCTTTGGTCCTCAAGTGAAGGAAACCCTGACTAGGTGCGAGACTGATGGCAAAACTCTCTCTGCCGTCGGAGTCCGTTTTTCTACTCCTTCTAGGCCTTACCCCAAAGGCCAGAAGGGGGGAAAGATGTGGTTCCACAAACAATCTCAGGGAGATTTGCCTGATGCACAGAGTCGATTCCCCTCTAGAGGCAGAGGGGGGAACAATAATGGTAGACGCCATCCTAGAGGCAGAGGGGGCCCACAGAATCAGGGCAGTCGAGAAACCTTTTCTGACGAGCCCTTCCAGCATCCCTGAGGTGTTGCCCGACTGTCCACCTTCGGAGGCAGTCTGGGGAAGATTATCTCTGTACCCAGAAGCCTGGCTATCCCTAACTCAAGACAAGTGGGTACAGTCTATCATTTCCGAAGGCTACAGAATCCCATTCCTTTTCCTTCCGAAGCAATCCAAAAAAATCCCTTCCAGACGTTCCACCCAGTCAAAGGGAGCGAGCAGCTCTAGAAATTTCAAAGCTGCTTGCAAAAGGAGCCATTCAACCAGTTCCAGCAGATCAACAAGGATCCGGAATCTACTCCAAATTCTTTTTGGTTCCAAAGAAAACAGGGGACTGGAGACCCATTTTTGGATCTCAGCAACTTGAACAAGTTTGTCAAGAAAACAAAGTTCCGGATGGTCACGCTGCAGTCCATTCTACCCCTTTTGGGGCGGAACAACTGGATGTGCTCAATGGATCTCCAGGATGCGTACTATCATATCAAAATGAGTTGACGCTCCAGGAGATTCCTCCGCTTCAGGCTGGGAACCAGTCATTTCCAATTCAGGGCCCTGCCCTTTGGTCTCACTACAGCCCCTCGAGTGTTTACCAAATGCATGGCAGTGGTCGCCTCTCATCTGAGACGACAAGGATTCCAGGTGTTTCCATATTTAGACGACTGGCTCCTTACAGCCCCCACCAAGCATCTCTTGCTTCTTGCCAGAGACTACACCTCTTACACATGTCAAACACTAGGCATTTCAATAAATTACGAAAAGTCTGTCTTGTCGCCTTGTCGTGTTATTACCTTCATAGGCGCAAATCTAGACACAATCAACATGTCAGCCAGACTCACAGAGCAGAGAATAGCAGACATACACAGACTAGTCTCTTTGGTATTACAGAGCAACAAAGTCAAAGCCAGACTGATCCTGAAGGTCTTAGGGATTATGGCGGCGGCCATCCCTCTTCTACCTTTAGCCCGCTTCCATATGAGAATTTTACAATGGATGCTCTTCACACAATGGTCTTTCCAACGACTTCCAATGTCCCATCCTATTCGGATAACTCAATCGTGCAAGAACCATCTCTGTTGGTGGATCACATCTCCCCAGCTCCACCTAGGGAGACCTTTCGTCCCTTCCCCTCCGGTTGCTACAATGACAACGGACGCCTCCCTGATTGGGTGGGGGGGGGGCATTACCAGGGCAGGACGGTCCAAGGCATGTGGCAACCTTTCGAGTGCCACTTGCACATAAATGTCCTAGAGATGAGAGCAGTGCTTCTAGCGTTGCAAGCCTTACAAGACTCTCTTCCCAAGGGAACTATAGCAATTCAGACAGACAATATGTCTGTAGTGTGGTACATCAACAAACAAGGCGGAACCAGATCTTACCCCCTATGTCGAGAGGCACTCAGACTGTGGCAATGGGCGATTTCTTCTCAGCGGTTTCTGTTAGCAACGCACATTCCCGGGAAGTCCAATGTGATTGCAGACAAACTGAGCAGAGCTATTCTCATGCCTCACGAGTGGTCTCTGAAGTATTCAGTGTTGGAGAAAGTTTTTCAAAACTTTCTGCGCCTTGCTGCGACCTTTTCGCTACTCCCCAAAACAGCAAGTGCGACAATTTTTTCACCCTCTTTCCCCAACCAGGCCACCCCAGCAGAGACGCTCTAGTACATGATTGGCCCCGGGGACTTCTGTATGCTTTTCCACCCTTCCCACTGATATCTCAACTAATACAGAAAGCCATCGCTCAGAAAGTTTCCATGATCCTCATTGCCCCTTACTGGCCTCGACAGGTTTGGTTCCCATTTCTCCACCGTTATCTGTTGGAGCAACCTTGGCATCTAGACCCAGTTCCAGACCTCTTAACCCATCAGTCGGGTCAGTTGCACCACTCCCTCCCCTCTCTGAACCTCACAGTGTGGTTCCTCCAATTCCAACTCTAGCCAGGTTTCCTCTAATATCTCACTCAGTTCGAGATATTTTGATAGCCTCTCATAAATCTTCCACTCAGAAGATTTATCATAGTAAGTGGAAACGTTTTTCCTGTTGGGCGCAGTCAAAGAATATAGATCCTTTCACTGCTTCCATTCAATCAGTTTTAGACTTTCTAGCCGAACTTTTCCACTCAGGTTCGTCCCCGTCTACCATCAAAGTTCAATTGGCGGCAATTTCGAACTTTCATGTTGGAGTCTCAGAGTCCTCCATTATGTCTCACAAACTCTGCAAAGCCTTTTTAAAGGGAGTTTTTTTCCTCAAACCACCTATCAGGGATCCTCCTCCTCAATGGGATCTCAATTTGGCTCTAGCGTCCTTAATTCTTCCCCCCTTTGAACCTGCGGCTTCATGTTCAATGAAGTTACTATCTTGGAAAACACTCTTTTTAGTAGCTATCACTTCAGCTAGAAGAGTCTCTGAACTCCATGCTCTGTGTAGTCGACCCCCTTACCTTGTGTTTCATAAGGAAAGGGTGTCCTTACGTACTAACCCGTCCTTTTTGCCTAAGGTAGCTTCACTGGCGAATTTGAATCAAACCATTGACCTTCCTGTGTTCTTCCCTAATTATTCGAACAGGTCAGAACAAAAATTACATTCCTTAGATGTTCATCACCAACTTGGGTACTATTTAGACAGGACCAAACAATTCAGGAAGTCTGATCAACTGTTTGTTTCTTATGCAGAAGGTAGAATGGGCCTTCCAGTTTCTAAAGTATCTCTCTCTAGATGGCTTACTTCGTTAATTACCCTTGTGTATGAGATCAGACATCAACAATTGCCATCCAAACCCAGAGCTCATTCAACTAGAGCTTTAGCCACATCTGTAGCTTTCCAAGCTAGGCTGCCTATTGATTCGATTTGTTCTGCAGCTACTTGGGCTTCTACCCATACCTTCATTTCTCATTATAAGTTGGACTTGGCCTCCAGGGACCGAGCCAGCTTTGGTTCCACTGTACTCAAGAGTCTGTTCCGATAGGCCACCCGGGACAAGGTGCTAGGGACGCGGTCCCATTCAGCAAGAATGAAGGCGAGATAGACAACTTAACATTTAGAAGTTATGTACCTACCATAACATTCCATGTTAGTTGTCTTCTTCTCGCCTTCTTTCTTGCATCCCACCCTCCTTCCCCCTAGCCTGGACAGACCTAGAGGAGTTTGTTTTGTTCCTTATGGAATTTCCTTGCTGGGCTTAGCTATCAAACGAGATCTGAGGAGTTACCGCCTAGCATTGTGGGACATAGGGGAGCCTCGAGCCAGTGGAACTAGCTCTCGAGCTTTTAGAGTGGCCGAGTCGGAGCCGAGGATCGGCTCCGAACCCATCCAGCAAGAAAGAAGGCAAGAAGAAGACAACTAACATGGAAAGTTATGGTAGGTACATAACTTCTAATTTTATGTTTGGGTTTAGCTCTTCTTGGAGGTCATGTAGGACGCAGCCTGGGACACCGTCTGGTCCCATTGATGCTGTGTTTTTTGCTTTGGAGAGGGTGGCTCTTAACTGAGCATCTGAGATGTCAGGGGGGCAGCACTCTGCTGGGATAGATATTTGCCCTTTTGGTGGGGAGGGAGGTGGGAGAAGTTTGCACTGAACCTGTCAGCTAGGATGTTGGCAGTGTCTGTGGGTTCGGTGTATTTTTGTCATTTTGGACTAATTCTGAGCATATCTGGGAATTCCCACCCAGGTTCCTAACATAACCAAAGAAAGCCTTGTGATTATCCTTAGTGTCCTGTGCAATTTTTCTCTCGAAGCTGGCCTTAGACGATTTTATGAGTGCCCGTAGTTTTTTGCTAACACTGATCAGAGATGCCTTCCCTTTTTGGGATTTTGCTCTATCATGTAGTAGCTTCCTCCTTCTATTGTATAGTTTGTTTATGGCTGGGGTCCACCAGACAGGATGTCTGCCTTTGGAAAATTGGGTCTTGGTTTTATTTGGGATTGCATGATCCATGCATTCCTGAAGGTGTTCATAGAATGCGTTTATAAAGGATTCTGCGGTCTGGGCCGTATTTTCCACAGGCCCGGGGCTTTGAAGGATTCCACCTCGGTTTTGAGGAGTGTGAAATTTGCTTTAGAGAAGTTTTTCACTGTGGTTTTCTGGGCAGGGGCTGGGGTCGGGATGTGAATATCCAGTGAGATTAGTTTATGGTCTGATCTTACCAGTGAGGGATACACTTCTGGTCTGGAGCATAGAGTCCCCATGTTGGTGATGATCAGGTCCAGTATGTTTTCCCCTCTTGTGGGAGTGGTAACAAGTTGTTCCATAGCATTTGAGTTTATAAATTCTAGGAACCTTTGAGCTAGGGTGTTGGAGCTAGAGTAATGCTCCCAGTCTGTTTGGGTAGTTGAAGTCACCCTGTATAATGGTGTTTGGAGAGACCTTCATATTTTCCAGTGTTCTTAGGAAGGCCGAGTGGGGTTCCTGGGTTTGGGAGGGTGGTCTGTAGCAGGCTATAAACTGGAAGGCAGTTTTACCCACTGTTAGTTGCACATGGATAGTCTCTGATGCTTTGTGCTGTGCCACCAACCTGGAGGTGTGGGTATCTTTGACGAATATTGATACTCCCCCTCCTTTTCTGGTTCGGTCCAAGTTTTGGGGCCGAAAGGCATGGTATGAGGTATAACCTGGTAGTGCTGGGGTGCTCTCGAGCCTTGAACCAGGTTTCTGTTACTGCACAGATATCGATGTTCTCCATGCTAAGGAGAGTTTCGAGTGCATGCATCTTGAGGTTTAGACTTCTGGCGTTGAGTAGCATTACTCTTAGTTTCTTATCCCTTGTGATACCTATGGAGGTGGGTTTGTCTTTTGAGCCTTGCCTAAAAAAGGCACTATGGGGGTAGCAAGAGCCTTTGCCAATATCCGAAAGCCCAGGGGTGACAGGTGCAAGCCGTCCCTAGCGAAGCATCTTGGCCTGTCGAGCATGTCATCCCAGGCTGACAGGCATTGGATCCCCTTTGAATGACACCAATACTTAAGCCAATTGTTGAAATTGATCATCTTGTCTTCATATTGTGGCATCATTCTTGGTGAGGGTAAGATGCTACTCAAGGTCAGGATTATACCGGCCTGGGCCACATGCTCAAAGAGCTCCTCTATGTCTCTTTTCATGTAGTCCAGAGAGGTAGGTTTTAGGTCATTCACACCAGCATGGACAATGACTGAGTCATATTTGTACTTGCCTTGGAGTGACCTGAGTGCTTGTGTTATGTGGCGGATCCTAACGCCCAACAGGCAGCTCACCATGACCTTCTCCTTGTTCAGCCTGGTGAGCGGGACGTCAGTGTATCAGGTGTGTTGTTTAGCCTTAAGGGCTGTGACTGTTCGGCACACTGACTTTCTGAGCTATGTGTTGCATGTGTTTTGTTTTGGGGTAGCGGTTGCTTGGGTGTCTGCTTTGGAGGTCTCTGCTGCTTAGGCAGATTTTTATTTAGAGCCTCCGAGTATGTTTTTGTGTGTTTATGTGTTTGGTTTGCTGTCGTGGTAGGTCTGTGTGAGACTGGAATTGTAGTGAGTGTGGTTTCCTTCTCCTCCTGACAGGTTTTGCCAGTACTGAGTTGAGAGAGCTTAGCCTCCAGTTTGGCTATATGGTTGCATCTCTCACATGTGTTGGAATTTGTTGGGAGGAGGAGAGGGTTGTCTGTGTACATGAGACAGTTGTAACATTGCCTTAAGATTCCCAGATTCACCAGCTGGACCGGAGAGGAGATTGACATCTGACCTTTGGACATGCTAGAATAGTATTGGGAATTCCTTTATAATTGAAAACAATGGGCCAATGGGAAACAAGGTACTCAAGGGGAGTTTGTGAGGGTGTAGTGCTTTTAATTTTTTAGTGCTGACTTATATAATTGCTTTAGTGAGCAAGTGCCATGTAACTTAAATGGAATGTGTTACAGGTAACTTAAATGCAAAAATGACAAACAGTAACTTTTTTTTAAGTGAAGCAAGGAAATAAGTACAGTAAGCAATGCAGATGTCACTTGGGATCCACAGAAGCACTGAAAAGCCGCGTTTTAGGTGGAATTAGCGTTTCAGGGAAATAACAAGCAAACAAGCATACAAACAAAGCTAGATTCAGCAGGCCTGGATCTAGTCTATGCTACAGCAAACAAGGTGCACCAATTCCAGTAAGAAACAGTTCAAATATGCAGGCACTATAAGCCTTTAACCAAAAATTCCCAGCTCAGAAGGGCAGAGTCCAGCCTCTCCTCCCACAAGAGTGCAGACCACGAACCTTCTTAATGTAAAATAACTGGCCTGAAGCCCAAGTGCTTAAACCAGAACTAATACACTTTTAGAATAACAGACACTGAGCCCTCAATCAGCAGTTCCCAACTTAGAATGATGTAAGCTACCTGTCCTGCCACCACAGTGCAGAACACAAACCTTCCAAATGTAAAACAACTGGTCTGAGCCCAAGTTCTTAATCCAAAAGACTTAGAATGATAGCTACACTTTAATCAAGTTACTACCAAGCAGTAATAAATACAATTGAATACTTTAAAGAATGCCTGGATTAGTGCTCAAGTTATACAAACAAAGCTAGATTCAGCAGGCCTGGATCTAGTCTATGCTACAGCAAACAAAGTGTACCAATTTAGTAAGAAACAGTTCAAATATGCATGCACTATAAGCCTCTAACCAGAAATTCCCAACTCAGAAGGGCAGAGTCCAGCCTCTCCTCCCACAAGAGTGCAGACCACGAACCCTCTTAATGTAAAATAACTGGCCTGAAGCCCAAGTGCTTAAACCAGAATTAATACACTTTTAGAATAACAAACACTGAGCCCTCAATCAGCAGTTCCCAACTTAGAAGGATGTAAGCTACCTGTCCTGCCACTACAGTGCAGAGCACAAACCTTCTTAATGTAAAACAACTAGTCTGAAGCCCAAGTGCTTAAACTAAAAGGCTTAGAGTGAGTTACACCAAGCAGTAATACATACAATTGAGTACTTTTAAGATGAAGCAAAGCAAAATAAAGTAGGAAGAAACACAAATACAGTAAAAGCAGATACATTTTTTTTTTTGAGTGAGCAAATGAGATGGGCCCAGGAGGAGTATCCAAATACAAATTTACAAGAATTTCAGTTTGGCAGTTTCAAAGCCACCAAGATTAACACCAAGGCAAAAACAGGGAGGGTGGGTGGGGACCTACTGAAAAAACAGTCAACTTCTAGCTAGATATTGCTCAATGCAACACAAACAAATTACTTTAAAAGGTGCAGATAAAAGTTACTTAGCTACACGTATGCGTTCCAGTTGATATCATGCAGGTCTTAACCGGCCAAAGCTCACAGTTTAAACTCAGATATAACTCCCCCTACTATCAGTAGGGAACAAGTCCTTAATGCTGTCTCTAAGACCTAGAACACTGCATTAATGGGCCCAAACAATATCCCAGGATGCCTTCTAAGTAGCATGAAACATGAACTGTCAGGGGCTCTGAAATTACTATTTTAACTGTAGCCTTCAAACAGGCTTTGTGCCTTATGAATGGAGAAAAGCAACAGTCATTCCTCTGCACAAAGGTGATCCATCTATAGACCCTGGAAACTGCAGATCCATAAGTCTCACTAGTCTTGTATGTAAAGCCATGGAAAGAATTACCATGGAGATGATCAACCAAGATTTAGTAAACCTCCAGACACTGTACCCAACCCAGTTTGAGTTCGTCAAGGGCAGATAATGCCTACTCAACCTAGTGGACTTCTTTGAGAAGGTCACTAAAGCAATGGATGAGGGCAAAATCGTTCACACTGCCTACCTTGACCTGACCAAGGCATTTGACACAATACCCCACTCAGGCATGGTTGACAAACTCAAGAGTTGGGGTACAGACCTGTACATCACCCACTGGATAGCTAACTGGCTCACAGACAGGACCCAGGAAGTTAGAATTGGGGAGTCCACCTCTACAAAGAGATCAGTCACAACTAGAGTCCCTCAGGGATCCATCCTTGGACCACTTCTTTTTGGCATTTACTTCTCAGAAGTCAAGGCCAATGTCAGTGGTCTCTGCCAGACTAAATTTGCAGATGATTTCTCCCTACAAGAGGTGAAAATATGCTGGACTTGGTCCTAACCAACATGAATAGTCACTGTAGCACTCCTACAGTGTCATCCTCCTTGGTAAGATGCGACCATAAAGCTATTACTTTTGAAGTCACCATCTCCTCTGACCCCCCCCCCCCCTTGTTAGGGTCAAATGAAAAAACTTTTCCAAAGCTGACTTCAATCTCCTCAGAGCAGGTATAAGCAGCTTCAAAGCCACTGTCCCTTCAGTTGGAGCAAGCAGATATGTCCAAGCCTTCACCTAAAAACTATATGAGCATCTACATAGCTTTACGGACTCAGCAATACCTGACAGGACCAAATCATCTTCCTCGAGGAAGAGTAAACCTGTCTAGTGGACAGCAGCAATAAACAAACTTTGTAATAGAAGGAAAATGTTGCTGTCCAGGTTCAAGAAGGAACAGGTGCCAAGTTGGAAGCAATCTCTCCTTTGTCTGAACAAGCAAATAAGGTCACTGGTGAAATCCTCTAAGGCTAACTTTGAGTCCAAATTGGCCACATCCACCAAGGACAATCAGAAGGCCTTCTTCACATACGTCTGTAGTCTCAACGGCAGCACCCAAATCTGCTCTGAACTGGTGGTCAATAACACCACATACACAAATGCCATAGATATAGACAACCTGCTGGCAGACAGGTTCACTGAAAACTTCACCCCCTTGTCCCCCCATCAGTAAACCAGGACATCCCCAGCATCTGCCCCCCCTCCTCTCATTACCAGGGAGCAGGTCCCTAACGCCATCTCAAAGGCAAAAAATATGGTTTCTATGGGATCCGATAACATCCCTGGCTGTATCCTACATGAACTCAGGCATGAGCTGTCAGCTGCATTAGATGCCCTATTCAACCAAAGCCTGAGCACCGGCTTCATCCCAGCTGAATGGAGGACAACCATTGTCATCCCTCTACACAAAAAAGGAGAGTCCACTGACCCAGGCAGTTATAAGCCCATCAGCATAACTAGCCTGATCTGCAAGGCCATGGAACACATTATCATGGACCTTATAAACAAGGACATTGACAACCTCAAAACACTTGACCCCACACAGTTTGGTTTTGTCAAAGGGAGATTGTGCCTGTTAAACTTGATCGACTTCTTTGAAACAGTCACCAAAGCCATGGACGAGGGGGACGATGGTGCACACCGCCTACCTTGACATAGCCAAAGCCTTTGACACTATACCCCACTTGGGCATAATAGATAAACTCTCCCAGCTAGGCATCAGACCCATTTGTTACCAGATGGGTAGCTAACTGGCTCACTGATAGAACCCACTCAGGCAAAGTAGGGGAAGCCACCTCTAGTAGTAGATCTGTAATGAGCAGTGTACCCCAAGGATCGGTCTTGGGGCCTCTACTGTTTGGATTATGCTTTTCTGAGGTGCAAGCCAAAACTAGTGGTATGTGGCCGACCAAGTTTGCAGACGACTGCAAGTTGGGCGCGGTCTTAATTCTCTTAGTGATGTGAACATCCTCCAAGAGGGCCTTACCCAAAGTAATGACTGGTGCCAGAAGCGTGGCCTCAAACTGAATGCCAAGAAATGCATCATTATCCCCTTTGGGGAAAATGTCATCCCCACTAATTATCATATTTATAACAATGTACTAAGCATGCAATCCGTCGTGAGAGACTTGGGCTTCCAGGTTGATAGCAGCCTGACATTTGACCACCACATTGTCTCTTTTGTGCAGAAGGCTTTCTACATGGCCCACCTCATAAATAAGGATATTTCATCCAGGAACAAGGAGGTCAAACATCCCTGTTCCCCTCCCTTATTAGACCCATTATCAAGTACAATGCCCCCTTCAGCATGCACATGCAACAGTGGGAGAGACCACAGAGAGTCTTGACCAGGAAAATCCAGGGTCTCAAACACCTATCCTATACAGATAGGCTAAAAGCCTTGTCCCTCTACTCAGTCTCATGCAGACTGCTCTGAGGTGACTTGTGTCTGGCATACAGGCCATTTCAGACCCAGCCTTGATGGAGTTGCTGCATATCCATAAGACAAACTCCACTCGCACAACCCGCACGCAAGGACTTAACCTGGTCTGTGACATTAATAGAACTTGTTGACTTGATAGATTTGTGTCCCAAAGACTCCCCCATCTGTGGAATAGATGACTTCTCAATGTCAAGCAGAGAACCTCTCTAGCCCTCTTTAAGAGGAACCCAGACAACTGGATGGGAAACAGAAAATATACTCCTGGAATCCCACCTGTGTCCCTGCTGGACAGGGGAAACAGGAGCTGACTTTGAGGAAACATGGGCGAAATTCTTGACTAGTCTTATAAGGGCCTCCGGGCCATTAGCCTAGTATCATCCTGTGAAACTATTAGGAGCTGTTATTGACTCTCACACTGACACAAATGTTCTCCAGGAGGGGTGACACAAACAACTGGTGTCAAAGCCATGGACTAAAACTAAATGCCAAGAAGTGCATAATAGTATCTTGTGGAAAGTCATCTATCACTGGTAACGATCATATTGACAACACACCCTTTAGAGTTGACCCAGTAGTCAGGGACTTAGGGCCACACATACATAGTAATCTAACCTTTGATAATCATGCATTTACAGTGGTGAGGAAATTATTCTGTGTTGCGCAACTTATAAACAAAGGTGTGGCATCTAAGTCCAAGGAAGTCATTGTTCCACTGTATTTGGCATTCATCAGACCTCTCATTGAGTACAGTGCCTCCTTTGGTATGTACTTAACCAGGCATATCCAATGGTTGGAACATCCACAGAGGTTCCTCACTAAACGAATACAGGGCTTAAGTAAAATGTTATATGTAGATCACCTCAATGCGCTATCCCTGTATTCTGTCTCCTACAGGCTTTTGAGGGGAGATCTATGCTTGGCATACAGGGCATTGTCAGACCCCATTCTGATGGACCTCCTGCATCTCCACAAAATAAACAGCACCAAAATTACCCATTCTAAAGACTTTAAACCTTGCTTGTGAGATAAATATGACCTGCTGGAGAGATGGGTATGTATCCCAGAGACTACCTGTCTATAGAACAGGCTCCCCATCCTTGTGAAGCAGAGTTCCTCCCTAATCCAATTCAAGTGCCACTTGGACAATCGGATGGAAAACCGGAAATTCATCCCTGGTTTGGCACCTATGTCTCTAATGGATTCAGGTAACCTGTAAATGGCTCATCTCCTAGGCCCATGTTTACACTTATCAGGGGTATCAGAACTTGTCAGAGATTTGGGATGCATTGCTAGGCTTAAAAAGGCCCTTGTAGTCATTGGCCTGGTAAACACTTATGAACCTGTGAACCTATGGTTGCTTTCTGCAGGATCCAAAGGATTCAAATTTTCCCTTACGTAGATGACCTGCTTATTCAGGCGGACTGCAAAGAATCCCTCCTACCCCATCTACAGACAGTTCTGTCTCTCCTGCAGTCACTGAGATTCAAGATAATTTACCCCAAGTCCAACCTGTCCCCCTCTCAGGGCCTTGTTTCCCTGGGGTGCAAGATAAGAACGGATATCATGAGGGCTTTCTTACCACCTCAAAAAGTGGAAAACTTAAGGCAGTACCTGCTCATTGTCCTTCAGGCCACAGAGTTGACTGCCAGACAGTAGCTCAGGCTCCTGGGTCACATCGCATCAACCATTCCCATGTTGCCATTGGCGAGGCTCCATGTGAGAAAGCTACAATGGTAAATAAGGTCCATATGGACTCAGCACACTCATCCTCTACAGTACAAAATCCCCTTCTTGCCTTGACTCAAGAAAGAGATTCAGTGGTGGTTGAATCAAGTGAACTGCAACCCAGGTCTACCCTAATAGGCCCCTCTGCCACTACAGGAAATGTACATGGATGCGTCAGGTTGGGGAGCATTCGTTGGCTCCCTATGAGTCCAGGGTACTTGGCTTGACTCCATCAAACAGGAGCATATCAATATCAGAGAGATGAGAGCAATTAATTTGGCCCTAAAGGCCTTTCATCTCATACTAAAACAAGACCCACTGAAATTGTTCACAGACAACACCACAGTTCTGTGGTATGTCAACAAGCAGGGAAGAATAAGATCCTACTTACTATGCAGATTAGCTCTCCAGGTGTGGGAGCTTGCCACAAAACAGGGAGTCACATCTCATGCAGTGTACATCCCTTCAGAACAGAATACTCAGGCAGACACCTTAAGCAGGTCCATGCCACAGTGCCATGAATGGATGCTGTACAAGTATGTGTTCTTGGACATAATCCACAAATGGGGTACACCTCAGCTAGATCTGTTTGCCTCCCCTGTGAACAGACAACTTCCATCCTTTTGCACCAGGCCGCCCAGCCCTCTGGCAAGGGCAAAAGACACTTTTTCAATCTCTTGGAAGGGGATGCTTCTATTGCCATTCCCCCCTTCCCACTACTTCAGAAAGTCCTACTGACAATTTAGCAGGACAGACCAAAACTCTTGCTGGTGACCCCCTTTTTGCCAAGACATCACTGGTTCCCCTTCATCCTGCATTTTGCCAGGGGCAGTCACCACAAGTTACCTCACAGAGTGGACCTTCTCACACAGGACAAGGGATTTCTAATCCATCCCCACTGGCAATCTCTGAACCTCACACTATGGGTGATATAATTCTGATCCCTTACAGACACCTCTACAATGAGGACATGCTCACAGTCCTGCAGGAGGCCAGGAAACCTAATACTACGAGATCTTATATATCTTGTGACACTGCCAGCCCAGCTATCTGGGATTTTGTAAATCATTCTGTCTCATTTGTGAATATTGATATGATTTATACATAACTGTATATTCTGTACTGAGCTTCAAGAATGTAACCACAGCACATCCTGTTGGAACATAGAAGATTACCTTGCAAAACTTAAGAATAGTTGAGGTTAAGTTACTTGATAGCTGGGCCAAAAACAAAAGGTGTTATCTCTGTTTCATTTCAATAGCAGACAATTTCTAGACCTAGAAGTTTTTCTATTGTCTTGAAAGAAAAGTAATTACTAGGTTTAAAATGTAAAGTGTTTTATGACTTCCAAGATCGGGCAAACATCTGAGAGATATGTATTTTTAACACAGAGATGTTAAAATTCTGTTAAGTTTCTGTTTAGCCGGGGAGCTGAAGTCAGGTGACAAAGAGTGATGTCACCCCAAGCTAACCCAGCAGTGAAATGTGATATTAATTCAAGAACTCTGAGAGAGAGAGACTGTGCATTTTGTATTTTGTCTTGGACCTAGCAAGAACATCCACTCATCGTCATCATCTACACTTGCTGTCTGTAAGTAAGATTCAGGGCATAGTATCTGTCTTAGATATAGATAGGAATATAGTAAAGATGAGTTTAGATGGTTTCTGTATTTATTTGAGACTGCCCTGCAATGTTGTTTTAAAATATTTCCTGTGATTTTGAACTCTGAAGTAACTGTGTTTGTGTACTGAGTATTGTCTTGTTCTTTTAGTATTATTATTAAATATATTTAAACCTATCTTTGTGGCTGATATTTGTGAGACATATTTAAGCTCTTAGTGTACTTGCATATGTATTTGGTGACACTGTACAGGCACTCCTAAATAGCCTGGCACTTGGTCAAAACTACCATTTAGATTAATAGTAACATTACACAGTAGGCTTGGACACCCTTTGTAAGGGCCTTAAGTAGGTGATAGAGTTGGCTGGTGACGGCTGTAACTGCCTTATAGTCTGGGCAAAAGAGGGCATAGCTATTAAACCTGTGCCAGCTTTCCCCAGGTAGGTGTGTGTGTGTGTGCATAAATCAAATCTCAGAGTTGGGTGTATGTCAGCTACTTAGCCAGGGACACAAAGCGTTGGACAGAGAGGGTGCTCGAGGTCTTAGCTTGGCCACTCGGCTGAAATCTCAACCCTATAGCTGGGCCAGAGGGGAGTCTTATTGGCTATCTGGAGAAAGAGAGAGAAACCAGCCCCTGGCTGACTGTAATCTCTGTGTTCTCTTAAGGGAATTGGTACTTTACTGTTTGTGTACCTTAATCCTTCCAATGTGTATGTCCCTCACTATTGCCAGTGGTGAGGATTAAGACTCCTTGATTACTGGGTCAGTGCAGGGGTGTCACATATCAAAATGGAAAACATTTCTCCATGTGGTGTTTACAAAGGCAGTTGGACCCTTTCCAGGCTGATGTCCCTTTGGTACTGTCTTACCTGTGTGAACTTTTGCAGACAGGCTTGGCGTACTCCTCCATTAAAATACATCTGGCTGCCATTTCAACTTGTCTAAGTCTGGACCCCCCTTTGGCTTCCAGATTGCCTGCAAAGTTATTCCTAAAGGGAGTGCTGCATCTCAGGCCCCCCAGGAAACCTATTGCAACCCCCGGGACCTGAATTACATTTTGAAAAAGTTCATGGTGGCCCCCTTTGAACCAGCTTCTAAGGCTTCTCTGAAACACTGCACATGGAAAACAGTACTCCTACTGGCCTTGACATAAGCTAGAGTGTCTGAGTTACAGGCTGTCATGGCCATCCCCCCTTTACTCATCTTCCACAAAGACAGGGTAACCCTTAGGACCAACTCTTCCTTCATGCCCAAGGTGGTCAACGAGCTTTCTTTAAACTAAGATATTCACCTCCCTACCCTTTTTGCCCATCCTCAGAATGACAGTGAGTGACACTTAGATTCCCTTGATGTGTACAAGCAGCTTAGGTTCTGCTTGGACAAGACCAGATCTGTCAGAAGGTCTGACCAGTTATTTGTCTCCTTCCACCACAGAGCCCTGGGGAAGGCAGTGACAAAATAAACAGTTTCAGCCTGGATTTCCAGGGCAATTTCATTCTGCTATGCACACCATGGGAAATCCTTGAGGTCCAAAGTTAAAGCACACTCCACTACAGCTATAGCTTTATCAGGAGCTTTCTTTAAAGGATTAGACACTGCCACCATTTCAGAGGCAGCTACATGGACACTTTCCACACATTTACCAAACATTACAAATTGGACCAAATTTCCAAATCCAGGGGTGGATTTATCAGGGCAGTAATCTGTGGATTTACGGAGAATAGTTCCAAGCCACCACCCTCTTCATCCCAGTGAGCTTTGGCACTCGCCCAAGAGTCCAGAATACTGCAACATGTGAATAGAAGGATATATAATAGTTGCATAAAATCTTACCATAACCATAGATGTCCTTCACTTCCATGTTGCAATATTCCTTCCCCTCCTGTTCCCATAACAACCCTTTCTTGAATGGCACTGGACTTGCACAGTTTTTCCTGGGACTGAGGTCCGACTGGGATGCTCAGTTCTGAGGTCTGGTGTGTGCAGACATCACTTTTATGGCCCACATTCCCTTAGCCACATCAGGCGTCCCACGCATCTAGCAGTGACAAGAAGTTTTTGTATACTGGCCAGATGTTCGGGTAGCAAGAGAAGGAAACCCAAGAGTCCAGAATACTGCAACATGGAAGAGAAGGACCTCTATGGTTATGGTAAGATTTTACACAACTATTCTATCTTGATAATTACAAAATATGCCATTAGTTCAATTCCAAATGTCCATGCATGTGAGTCTGTCTCATTACACCTGTTCAAGGCACTTCATGGTAATAAATGAAACTTGAAATAATGCTGCAAAGGTTGTCAGTAATACCTGTTGTTTATTACCAGTCTGCTGATATTTATATTTGTTCAGTACAACAATATGCGTATGCGTAAAATTATGTAGTCTAGGTTTACATGCCCAGTCACCCAAAGTACTTTAATGGTTCCTCACACCAATTGGTTGATTGCTACCACAAAAATTATTATTTTTTCCTGGAGTTGTTATGAATCTATGGCATGCGTTCATAATTATATTAGTAGCTCGAACCAGAAGGTGATTACATGGCATTTCTTGGCATCAAATGAAAGTTTATATTATGTTGTACAAGTCGGCACTGATTCCTTCTGTCTGCCTACTACCAGTCTGCAGATATTTGTACTTGTTTAGTAATACAGTATGTATTTGAACTTAATTATCATGTTCTTGTAAATATCTCTAACATTGTCCATTTGGACACTTGCCATTCACCAGAGAGAGGCTATGAATGGGTGCTCACACTTGGTGTCAGGAAAATGAGATTTTTTTTTGTGGAAGTATTATGAATTTATGGCATATGTTTATGTTGTTGTTGACTTTAGGCTTTTCCAGGCTAGGGGTCACCACAGCGGAACTCTGATCTGCTAATGATTGGCAGTAGATTTTCACTAACGCCAAGGTGCCAGCTCGACGTTCAACCTTTAACGAAGGCACGCCCATTTACGCATGTCTTTCGAACGCCCACCCAACCCCGGAGAGGACATGCAGACTCCACACAGAAGGCACTCCCCACACTCCAGCCAAGAATCGAATGGGAGAACCTCTTGCTGTGAGGCAACAACGCTACCGCTGCACCACTGCATATGTACATAATTATATTAAATCAGCAGTTAATTACATAGTTACTATGTGGCAACAAATGAAAGCTTACGTAGTGCTGCTAAAGTTGACACTGATACTTGCTCTCTGCCCTCTACACATCTGCAGGTATTTATACTTGCTCTGTAATATAATATGCATGTGAGTATAATTATCATATTGTATAAATATCTCTGGAATCGCCACTTGGAACAGATTTTGAGTCAGTATTTAACATGCCCAATCACCAGAGAGGTCATGAATGGCTCTTAGCACCACTGGGGTTCTTAGCACTAGAAAAAAAGTATTTTTTTCTGAAAATATTATGAAATTATGTGGTATTTTCATAATTATATTAATAACGTTAACCAGAGATTGTTTATTTGGTCCCCCATAGTATCACATGATATACACAATGCTTAAAAAAAAAAAGCTGATAGTTGGTATTAACATGCACTACAGATATTTACATTTAGCTGTCCATTAAATATGCAAATGTACTAAAACGAAAACAAACTTAGAACCAAAAAGCGTATAAGAAACCAATAAAAACCAACGGAGCCGGCAACTTAATAAAACAATTTTACTTAGCGCTTTCGGTAAAAACAATTCTTCACCTTCTTCAGATAAAAAATAAAGAATCAATTAAGACTGTTTAAATAGTCTTCAACATAATAGCTAACAAGTTGGTAAATCGTTCAATTAACCAGTTATATATTTTTTATGACATACATAAAAAATACATTTTTTTGTGTGTGTGTGTGTGTGTGTGTGTGTGTATATATATATATATATATATATATATATATATATATATATATATATATATATATATATATATAAGCATACTGTTATACTAGTTACAGTTCTATCTGTACATATACTATAACAATCTAGTTTGAATATGCAAGGTTTGTTTATTGGTCACATTTATATTTGTGACCTTGAGGTTTTTTGAAGCTGTGATTTAAAATTACCTTTTTAGAACTACTATTACATATATTATATATATATTTTTTTCAAAATTACTTTTCTAAAAAGATTTAAAAAGCTGTTTAGTGTTAAGATGGTACCATCGTGTGACAGGTTCTGTGTCTTTCTTCTTAAAGTTTAGCAGTCTAACTGGTTAATTGAACGATTTACCAACTTGTTAGCTATTATGTTGAAGACTATTTAAACAGTCTTAATTGATTCTTTATTTTTTATCTGAAGAAAGTGAAGCATTGTTTTTACCGAAAGCGCTAAGTAAAATTGTTTTATTAAGTTGCTGGCTCCGTTGGTTTTTATTGGTTTCTTATACACTTTTTGGTTCTAAATATGCAAATGTGCATATCATTCATAATTATGTAAATATCTCAAAAATGGAGTGACATCTGCAAAACTGCTTTGTAGCTAGATGGAGGTCAGATCTGCACAAACAAATGTCACAATGAAAGTTGAGGTCTGTCTACCATGGTTACAGATATGTTATGCAAACAAATATGAATATCTGTATCTACCATGGTTACAGATGTATTATTTGTTTGTATAATTTTAAGTAAATTTATGTATTTAAATTTTTGTTGAATATGAAATTACTATTATGTCTGGATGACATATCGATGTCACCATTGCGAAGATGAGTGTGTGCTGAATAACTTTAGTATTTTAACTTTAATCACTTTTGAGATGTATAGATGTGTGTACATGTAGGTTTCAAAACTGCATTCTCAGTAGTTTATCTCAGGCGTGGAATAGGTTGGTTTAAAATTGAACAATACATATATTTTCCACACCTGCTTCTAAGTGTATAAAAGCTGATGTGTTTAACATTGTAAAGTATGAGGATCGCTTGTCTGTGACGAATAAAGGCTTGTTGCTTTGGAGCACTACTTGGGTTTCATGATTTTTGGAAATTGTTGTGGCTGAGCTCATCAGCAAAGTTTTAAGACTACTAGTATTTTTGTTTTTTATTTTTTCCTCAACACTCATGTTGGTGAGGATGGAACTAGTCCGATTCCTGTGCTTGTTCATTTTTTATTAGCTCAGGCAAAAGCTACCAAGACAAACTCTTCAGGTGTCAAGAGGTGTTAAATTCCACTTAGGGTAGGTGTGAAAAAGTTTAAGGATTAATTGTATTGTGTTACATTACTGTCCATTATTCTGACTTTTTTATAACTTTATTACAGGCTGGTGAAGAAGCTCAGACTGAAACAGTCTCTGAGGAGAACAAAGGTCTAATCTGGACACTACTAAAGCAAGTCCGTCCTGGAATGGATTTGTCCAAAGTTGTGCTTCCTACATTCATCTTGGAACCTCGTTCATTCTTAGACAAACTGTCTGATTACTATTATCATGCAGATATTCTTTCAATGTAAGTGAGCTTTCCTTCTTTCTTCAAACTGTTATGAATAGCCTAGTTAAGACATGCAAAAGCGCAAGGTGGTTGGTGTTTTCTCTGTTTCTCTTGTGTTAATAAGAGTACTTTGCATTTGTTTTATTTATTGTTTACAGTCCTGTGCTTGCTGTATTTTGAATGCTGCATTAGTTATTTTTTCAGTAGCTGTTTGAAACTTTTACCTGTTCACATTGGAATCTATCTTTCCCATGTGATTAAACTATTTCAGTTTATTTATTTTATTTTATTTTATTTTACATTTGTTGAATGGGAAAACTATTTCAGTTTGTTAACATGTTTTTGTTAAGGACTGTTAATAATTGATTGTCAGCTTTCAGCTCCTTTTTCAGCTAAACAAGAATGTTCTGAGACCAAGTTTTTGTTTTCTAACTCTGTCAAGTAACACTTGTGAGAAAAAGTCCACTAAACCAGAGAGACAAATCAGTCCAACAGTTTTTTTTTCCAAGCACCTTTACACGGTGGCATGGATGCATATAAGTTATAAAAGAAGCAAATAAACCATTACATATATTTTCTTTTTCATGCATTATACAGATATGGTTCATCTCCTAATAGTTATTCAGTTTAAAATTACTTGGATTGCTCAACTCCTGTCTTCCCTGAATTATTGCTGTTCCTCCTGAACAGTTTTCTGCTTCTATTTTTCCTAAAAATTCCTTTTATTGCTGTGTACTTTGCTCCTTCCCTTTTTAAAGATCTTAACTCTAATTCTTCTTTCTCCTTCATAGGTTTGTAGGTTTATACTAGGCTAGCGACCATCAAGGTCTTTACAACCCTAGCCGTACAACCCAACCTAGTTTTGTCCTAGAGTTCCTTGGGTACCTATATGGTGGCCTGTAGTAGTAAAGAGGTAGCAAAGAGTTATTGGGAGGGGGGGTATGTTAGTTGGGGATTGACTTACTTACTGTCAACCACTGTTGATCAGAGACATGGAGGCCAGACCGGGTTGAAATGTGATTTCTGATCCAGTGATCAGTGTTTCTTTTGAAGTCAGGGATGATTTGCGCTTCACATAGATGGATAGCTTATTCTTTAGAGCCGGGATCTTTTGAGATGCGTATCAGTCTCTTAGTTGTAACTGCGGTGGTGGTGCTGCGGTAGCATTGTCACCTCACAGTTAGACGTTGCCCGTTCAATTCTCAGTTAGAGCAACTTCTGTGTGTCAACATGCGTGAATGGGCGTTCCTTCATTGAAGGTTGTGCATTAGGCCCGGCAAGCCAGCACGTAAAAATCTACTGCCAATCATTAGCGGACCGGAGTTCCGCTGTGGCGACCTCTAACCGGGAAAAGCCGAAAGACACAATCAGTCAGTCTCTTAGTTGTGAAGTTCTGTTTATGTTGCAGGCAAAGTTCAGGTTGTTGAATCTAGTGCTGCTGATGCTCTTTGTTTTGCAGATGTGCAAGAGATCTGTCAGAGCTGGATTTGAGGGTTGCCTGTATGCTAAGCATCACTTCTCAGTAACCTGTAGGAGACTGAATAGAGAGATACGGCCTTAAGGCGATATTTGTATGACATGATGTCCTTCTATTCAATGTTGCAGTATTCTTTACATGTGGGAAGTCCTCCACCTAATGGCCTGGCATCCGGTCGGTATACAACAGCTTTTAGCTACTGCAAGTATGTGGGACGTCGCACGTATGTTCTGACAACGTGAGCCATAAAAGGATATCCGCACGTACAATCCTCAGAACTTTTCTGCCGCCATTTGGAACTCTTGACTTGTACGTCGGTCTGCTGCCCGATTCCATTTGTTGCTGCCAGCTTCAGATAAGTGCCCCGTTGGAGATTTCTTTGCTACTGTCTTTTGTAATTAGTTCATGTCATCCAGAAAGGACAAGTGTAAGTGTGGAAGGCAGATTCCACATAAAGATAGCCACAACCTTTGTCTTCTCTGCCTAGGCCCCAATCACAACCACCATTCCTGTTCTATTTGTCAGGTGTTTGTTCATAAACCTTTGTGTAGCCAACTTTCAGATTCAAATCTCTATTTGGAAAATTAGTGCCTTGAACGTCTTGCTAAAGATGTTTTGGAGGGTTCCAGGGGTCCTTCGGCTGAGTTGATTTTGAAGAGGAAGGTTAGCAAACTTAGGCCCGAGTTCTCTTTGGCTGAGCCTCTTACTTCTGACATATCCCTTGAGGTCATTGAAGATCTGTTGTTGGATTCAGAGGTCGGGTCTGGTTCCTTCGTGGATACCTCATTGGAAGCCACTAAGGAATCTGACCTAGGCACTTCTGGAACCAGGTAATGCCTCGTCAAAGTCTGATTTTAGTAGACCCTTCAGGATAAGCTTATTTCTGCAGTTGATTAGTACCCTATCACTAAAACTGTGACAAATGGCACAGTCTGCCTGCAAATGTACTACCACTAAACAGTAGGCACAAAGAATGTGTCTGTCAGAGTTAGGAAGCTTCCTATCACATGTCTGGCACCTTCTGAAGCCAGAAGTCCCCTTAACTGGCTTGTCTGCCATGAAAAAATAGTCACACACATGCCCAGAAATGGCTGATAAACTAAAGAAAAGTATTTTTTTTTAAACTAAACACAAGAAAGTAGCAACAAGAATTGTACTTAAATACCGGTAAGGGTAAAGGGAAAAGTACCATTGATGGTACATAAGAAATTACCAAAAAGGTAGATTAATGAAAGAGGTCACAAGCACACAAGACAAACTATATAATAGTGGAACGGGTAGTTGAAAAAGGAAAGGCAATATACATATATGAAGAAAAGTATCAGAAACGTACAGTTTTAGAAAAATTAGATGCCACTCGAGAGCTCAGATGAGACAATGCATCTGGCATTATGAAGTGGCAAACAAGATCTGAGTTAATCTTTTGAGAAGCATTATGGGTGCAGCTTAGTTTGAGACTTTTTGGAAGGCGCGAGCTGTAATAATGTCCGAGTTTGTTCCAAGGCTTGGAACCAAGCCCACAGTCGAAGATAAGTGAAGATCGACAACACAGATGGAACGTTATGGTAAGACATAACTTCTTTTTCCTTTATAAGTGTCCTTCAGCTGATCCAGCTGTTGTTTCCATAGCTTTTTACAAGTCTTCCCACTTGTCTCCTTCTGATAAACTTCTTCCATCTGACAGAGAGCAAGATTCTGGAGAGACTTTGTAAAAAGGTTTACACGTCCTCCACTTTAGCTATTAGAGCAATGAATTATCAAACCCATATATCTGGGTATTCCTTGGCTCTACTTTCCCAGGCTTCACAAGCTCTTGTTCAATTACCAGACTCTGAGATTAAAACTCAAGTTTTGTCTCTCTCGACAGTTTCTTCACAAGTGGCTAGACATTCCATTAAGTGCAGCTATGATGCTGTTAAGACATCATCCAGAGCCGCTGCATCTGGTTCTGTACTTAGGCAACACTCCTAGTTGAGGCTTCAACCATTGCCAGATGACATTAAAGCAAAACTGCTAAATGCAGCCTTGGATAAGTGAGCTCTTTTTAGCTCTCCAGCTGCAGACTTATTTAAAGCTTTGCAAGAGAAAAGAAAGAAACTTCAAAATTTGAAGCACCTGTTAATTTCTCCTGTTCCAAAGTTCCATAGGAATTTTCTTGCTAAGACATCTTTTGTTAGGAGACCAGCTTGCTCGTCTTCTGCCTCTACTTCTGCTTCTAGGACTAGGAAATCTGTTAGGAGGCCTCCCCAGTCCAAACCTACTGCTTCTGCTCCTTCCACTCAGCAGCCCTTTCAAGCCAAGCCCAGCTCTCTTTGACTACCAGCAGCCTCTTCCAAGTCTTACCCCTGTATCTCTTTGTCTATTTCTCTTTCTTCCAGCTTGAGCAAGGATCACTCATTATTCCTGGGTTCTGTCTATTATCCGAAAGGGTCATTATTCTTGCGTTCTGTCTTTTATCCAAAAGGGATACTTCAGGACTTTGAAAATTCTACATCCTTTCATGGGAATTCCAAAGCCCCCTTTAAGTCGATTGAATTTGTTTCCATAGGTTATATCTCATCTACTTTCTCAAGGCACGATTCAGAATGTGCCAGTGGATCAGAGAAGCAGGAGGTTCTACTCCAGGATGTTTCTAGTTCCCAGAAAAGATGGTCCTTGGAGACCAGTCATTGCCACGGGTTTTGCATCCAGGAAGAAAGAGGTCATCATCTCTCTCTACTCTTCCCTCATTAGGCCAGTCATCAAGTATAATGCCCCATTTGGCATGTACCTCACTAGACACATACAGCAGCTGGAAAGGCCACAAAAGTACCTCACAAAGAGGATCCTAGGCCTTAAATACATGTCCTACATGGACCGACTCAAAAAACTCCAGCTATTCTCTGTATCGTATCATCTACTATGACGCAATCTCTGCTTGTCGTACAAAGGCATGTCTGACCCAGCTCTGTTAGAAATGCCACATCTAAAGAAATCCCAGTCTTTCCGCACCACATGCTCCAGAGACCTCAACTTCGTTGCAACAATCAACAGAACATGCTGGAGGGACAAGTTCAAAACCCAGAGACTGCCCATGCTCTGGAATAGACTTCCCATGCATGTCAAGCAGAGTGCCTCAATGGCCGTCTTCAAGAGAATTCTTGACGAGTGGATGGGAAATAGAAAGTTCACCCTGGTAATCACTCCAGTAGCAATACTTGATAGGGGCACTGGGAACTAACGTCGGGCGGCATGATGCCAGGGCACTTCTATGGGCTAGGCTTGTAAAGGCTCCAGGGCCATTAGCCTAGTACACACCTATGAACCTAAATCTCTCCCACTTAAACACTTTCCTAGAAGTGACATATTTCTTCATGCTGTCCTAACAAACTCTCTTTCCTCTGATTTCACCTCAGTCTTACATGGCCTCTCTGGACATGCATCAGATATGAGTATCTACACATTCCCATCCACCTTCTGTACAGGAAATTTCTATGTTTCTTGGTGGGTTCTTTGCACTTTCAGTTCTCTGCCTAGCCTTTTGGTCTTTCCACTGCCCCAAGGGTCTTCACAAAGTGCTTGGCCCCTGTGCTTGCCTTATTGAGAGTACAAGGTATCCAGGTACAGTGGACATAAAAAGTGTACACACCCCTGTTAAAATGAAATTAATTTGGAAAACAAACAAATCTATTAGGGAAAAAATATAGAAAATAAAAATTGTACAATAAGCTGGTTGCATAAGTGTGCACACCTTTAAACTAATACTTTGTTGAAGTACCTTTTGATTTAATTACAGCATTCAGCCTTCTTGGGTAGGAGTCTATCATCATGGCACATTTTGACTTGGCAGTATTTGCCCGCTCTTCCTTTCAAAAGGGCTCCAAATCTGTCAGATTGCGAGGGCATATCTTATACATAGTCCTCTTCAGGCCACCCCACAGATTTTCTATTGGATTTAGGTCTGAGCACTGGCTGAACCATTCCAAAACTTCTTCTGGTGAAGCCATTCTTGTGTTGATTTGGATGTATGCTTGGGGTCATTGTTGTGTTGAAAGGTGAAATTCCATTTCAGCTTTCTAGCAGACACATGAAGGTTTTGGGCCAAAAGTGGCTGGTATTTGGAAATGTTCATAATTCCCTCCACCTTGACTAAAGCCCCAGTTCCAGCTGAAGAAAAGCAACCTCAAAGCATGATACTGCCACCACCATGCTTCACTGTGGGGATGGTGTTCTTTTGGTGATGTGAAGTGTTGTTTTTCTCCAAACGTACCTTTTGGAATTGTGGCCAGAAAGTTCAACCTTGGTCTCATTAAACCATAACACATATTCCCACATGCTTTTGGGAGATTTGATGTATTGTTTTGTAATTTTTAGCTGGGCCTGGATGTTTTTCTGTGTAAGAAAAGGCTTCCATATTGCAACCCTACCCTATAGTCCAGGCATATGGAGAATATGGGAGATTGTTGTCACATGTAGTACACAACCAGTCTTCTTCTTCTTTTGGCTTTTTCCGGTTAGGGGTCGCCACAGCGGATCACCTGTTTCCATTTCTTCCTGTCCTCTACATCTTGCTCTGTCACACCAACCACCTGCATGTCCTCTCTAACCACATCCATAAACCTTATCTTAGGCCTTCCTTTTTTCCTCTTACCTGGCAGCTTCATCCTTAGCATCCTTTTCCCAATATTCCCAGCATCCCTCCTCAGCACATGTCCAAACCAACGCAATCTCGCCTCTCTGGCTTTGTCTCCAAACTGTCCAACCTGGGCTGACCCTATAATATACTTATTCCTAATCCTGTCCATCCTCATCACACCCAGTGCAAATCTTAACATCTTTAACTCTGCCACATCCAGCTCTGACTCCTGCCTTTTCGACAATGCCACTTTCTCCAACCCATATAACATAGCTGGTCTCACTACCCTTTTGTAGACCTTCCCTTTTACTCGTTCTGGTACTCGTCTGTCACAAATCACTCCTGACACTCTTCTCCACCCACTCCACCCTGTCTGTACTCTCTTCTTCACTTCTCTTTCACACTCGCCATTACTCTGAACTGTTGATCCCAAGTATTTAAACTCATCCACCTTCGCAAACTCTACTCCCTACATCCTCTATCCTCCCTTTCATTCACACACATATATTCTATCTTAGTCCGGCTGACCTTCATTCCTCTCCTCTCTAGAGTATATCTCCACCTCTCCATGGTCTCCTCAACCTGTTCCCTACTCTCACTACATATCACAATGTCATCTTCAAACATCATAGTCCACGGAGACTCCTGTCTGATCTCGCCTGTCCACATGTTGTACACAACCAGTACTTGCCAGAAACTCCTGCAGCTCCTTCTGTTTTGCTGTAGATCTCTTGGCAACCTCCCTGACCAGTTTTCGTCTTGTCTTTTCATCAATTTTGGAGGGACGTCCAGTTCTTTGCAACGTTACTGTTGTCCCATATTTTCTCCACTTTTTGATGACTGTCTTCACTGTGTTCCATGGTATATTCATTGCTGTGGGAATTTTTTTGTACCCTTCTCCTGACTGATACCTTTCAACAATGAGATCCCTTTGATGCTTTATAAGCTCTCTGCAAACCATGGCTTTTGCTGTAGCAGGCAATTGAGTAAATGTCAGGAAAATCTGCTAGGACAGCTGAACTTTATTTGGGGTTAATCAGTCTTCTTAATTGATGGCAAGTCTGTACCCAAGAAGACTGAATGCTGTAATTAAATCAAAAGGTGCTTCAACAAAATATTAGTTTAAGGGTGTGCACAGTTATGCATCCAGCTTATATGTTTTTTATTTTTTATATTTTATCCCCTAACAGATTTGTTTGTTTTTCAATTTAATTGTACAAGTTATAGGTCACATTCATTTTTTATATTTTTCCCCTAAGAGATTTGTTTGTTTTTCAATTAAATTGTACAAGTTATAGGTCACATTAAAGGTGGGAACAGTTTTGAAATGATTTATTGTGGTGTCATTTTTTTATATCACAAAAACCTGGCATTTTAACAGGGTGTGTACACTTTTTATATCCACTGTATATTCATACCTGGAGGATCTTCTCCTCCTGGCTCCTCATTCATAACAGTTGTCTCAAAACCTGCAGGTGGTCATTCATCTCTTTCAGAGTCTAGGGCTCACCATAAATTTCAAAAAATCCTTTCTGATTCCATCACAGGATCATCTCTTCCTAGGGTACAGGTACTGGACAGACCTTATGATGTTTTTTCTTCCTACCGATAAGGTTCAGTCCCTCATTGCCTTTCTGGAAAACCTTCTGCCTCTTCCATCCATTACAGCCACGGAGTTTCTCAGATTTCTGGGGTTCCTGGCTTCCACAATTCCCATGCTGCCCTTTGCAAAACTCCATATGAAGAAATTTCAGTAGTTCCTAAAGTCAGTCTGGACACAGCATTCTCACCCTCTAGAGTTTGTGATTCCTCTCCTCCCCTGCTTAAAAACAAAGCTTCCTTTATGGATTCAGCAGCTTACTCTGAATCCTGGCATTCCTCTTCTTCTGCCCCAGACGTCTCAACATTTGTTCACAGATGCCTCAAGCATGGAGGGGGAGGTGCAACATTTGCTTACAAGGAGGTTCAGGACCTTTGTTCCCATTGTCAAAGGAGAGAGCATATCGATATCAAGGAAATGAGGGCTCTGATTATGTCTGAACAGGCCTTTCATCCTCTCTTTCTACCAGGCCCTCTGAAAATATTTATAGACAACAGCACTGTTCTCTGGTATATAAACAAGCAGGGGAGGACGAAGTCTTACCTTCATTGCAAGTTAGCTCTCAGGGCATGGGAATTGGCAGTTCCAGTACAAAGGGTCTCGTCTTGCGGTTTACATTTCATCTGCTCAAAACACTGTGGCAGAGTCCTTAAGCAGGTCCTTGACTCAGTCCCATGAATGGATGCTTTACAGGGATGTATTTCTGGATTTGGTCCACCGTTGGGGTACCCCTCGTCTGGATCTTTTTGCCACCCCTCTGAACAGATAACTTCCTCTAGTCTTTTCCAGATTCCCACATCCTCTGGCTTGGAAGGTGGACGGCCCTATCTTTCTCATGGAAGGGAATGTTTCTGTATGCGTTCCCTCCTTCCCTCTCATTCAGAAAATTTGGTTGAAAATTCAACAGGACAAACCAAAAATCTTGTGGTGACTCCATTTTGGCCAAGACAGCATTGGTTCCCTATTCTGCATTTAGCCAAGGGCAGTCATCACAAGTTACCTCACAGAGTGGACCATCTCACACAAGACAAGAGATCTCTGCTTCATCCACATTTGTCAACCTTGCAACTGACCCTGCGGGTGATCAACTTGTCATTCCTTTTAGATACCTTTTCACAGGATGTGCTTAGGATTTTGCAGGAGGTCAGGAAACCCAGTACTAAAAAATCTTACTTATCCAAATGGAAGTGTCTTTCTAGAAATCTGGATCCATTTTCAGTGGATATTCCAGTAGTTCTTGTGTGAGTTACTTAAAAGTGGCTTGTCATACTCATCAATGAAAGTCCACTTGTGTACTATTTCTGCATGTCTGCTATTATCTCCATCTTTAACCTATGAACCTATTTAGCATCCAGATTGGAGGTAAAACTTTTCCTTAAAGGCGTCCTACACATTAAACCTCCCAGAAAAACGGTTCCACCTCCTTGGGATTTGAAGTATGTTTTAGAGAAGCTTACTGTGGTTCCTTTTGAGCCTGCAGCCTCAGCTTCTTTAAAGATCTGTACATGGAAGACAGTGCTTCTGTTAGCCTTGACATCTGCCAGGAGGGTTTCGGAGATTCAGGCTTTGATGGCTTCCCCACCTTTCTTGGTTTTCCACAAGGACAGGGTTTCATTGTGTACCAATCCTCTTTTTATGCCTAAGGTGGGAAATGAGGTGTCTCAATCTATTCAGTTGGCTACCTTCTTTCCTTGTCCCTCAGTCATCCAGTGAAAGCATCTTGCATACCTTAGATGTACACAGACAACTTAGATTTTACTTGGATAAGACTAAGGCTATCAGGAAATCTGATTAGCCTTTGTTTCTTTCCAACCCAGGTCTCTGGGTTTACCTTTCTCTAAAAAGACAATTTCTTTTTGGATCCCCAAGGCTATTGTGTTGCTGTGATTTTAATGATAAATCTCTTGCTGTGCCTGGTAGTTCTTATTCTACTAGATCTGTAGCTTCTTCAGGGACATTCTTTAAAGGCCTGAATACTAATTATATTCTGGAGGCTGCTACATGGTCTTCTGTGCACACTTTCACCAAGTGTTACAAGTTAGACACCATTTCTAGATCAAGAGCAGGGTTTCCTAGAGCCATTCTCCATGGTTTTGTTGAAAATTCTTTAATGCAAAGTTCCTCTGCTCCTTCCTACTAGGCTTTGGTATTCCCCCATGTAAAGAATACTGCAGCACTGAATAGAAGGACATAGAATAGTTGTGTAAAATCGTACCATAATCATAGATGTCATTCTCCTGTATGTTGTAATATTCTGTCCCTCCTGCCTCCCCTCCTACATCTTGTTCCTTCCTTGGATGGCTTCTTATTGTTTCTTAGTTCTGGTTTTCCTTCAGGGGCATTCCACTTCTGAGGCTTGTACATGCGGACGTCATTTTATGTCTGACTTTGTCAGAACATATGTGTGATTTCCCTCGTACTTGCAGTAGCTAAATGCTGTTGTATACTGGCCAGGCATTGGGTCGTTGGGCGGAAGACTTCCCACATGTAAAGAATACTGCAACATTGAAGAAAAGGACATCTATGGTCATGGTGAGATTTTACACAACTAATCTCTATTCATACCCAGGATTCTCCTGGTGAGGAACCTTTGACAATGTTCCAGCTGTTGCAAGTGCCTGGTTAGGTACTTGCCAAAGAGGACATTGTACTCAATGAGTCTAAGAAGGGCTGAGTAGAGTAGTACTTTCTTGGACCTGAATGCCATACCCTTATGAGTTTGCTGATATAGGATGATTTTCTTACTGTCTGGCTACATGTTGGTTGAAGGCCAGATTACTGTCTACATATGTTCCCAGATCCTTAACTATCGGGTTAACTCTTAGAGGTGTTTTACCAATGGAGTAATTAGCTTGGATGGGTGATTTCCCAAAGGGCACTCTAATGCATTTCTTTGCATTGAGTTTTAATCAGTGGTTTTGCCACCAGTCATTTGTGTTAGTCCCTCTTGTAAGATGTTGCTGTAGTGGGGGTAATTTGTGATAGCTCCCAATATACAGTCATCTGCGAACTTGGTGTAATGAATACCCCACAGAAACACACCAAACACAAACTGATAAATTATGTGGTACCAAAAGGAGACAACAGTATTCCAAACTCAAAATTTATTAAAACAAGTTTAACCTTTTCATTCCGTACATCACATGGAACTTCCTCAGAACTAAATCTGTTATTAATGGCATTTCTTTTATACTTGATTAAAATCACATAATGCAATGTCAGACCCAACCTACCAATTAAAACTGATTACAAAGTGAAACCATACACAAAAATAAAAACAATAAGTTATGTAACATCATAGTATTTCAACTTTAAAACAGAATTAATAGCCACTGAATCATTCAAACCTAGAAAACTCATTGCATTAACTAAAATTTGTCATTTTAATACACATTTATTAAGTAGTTGTTCTATAACAAAACTCCTTTTGTCTTTTGCTAGTTACTCTATAACTGCAAAAGTGTGGTCTTTATTTTATTGTGTGTCTGAAAAAGGGCATTTGTGTGTATTCGATTTTCATATGTTTTGCATGTGTTCATAAATCTGATTCTTAAGCATCCTTTGGGTGCTCCCTATGTAAAATGCAGGAGACTTAGAGCACAAAGCTCCATACACCACATTTTTTGACTGATAACAATAACACCCTGTGACAGAATATTCTTTATTTCTAATAGCGACATTACTAGTTACCAGAATGTTTTTGCATTGCGTGCAATAGCCTCACTTAAATTCATAGGGAATCTGTTCCTAACTGGTTGATTTTTTCCTAGATCTCTTCAATAATGTTTTGAATGACTTATCTTTCTTATAAAGTAACATGGGCTTATTGCCTACTTTCCTCACAGCTGTGTATTATCTACTAGAAAGATCTCCCATTTTTTTATCAGTCACCTATGGCTTTACTATCTAAGATGAATAAGATGAATGTTGAAATAAATGCTCTATTAAAATTAACCTTTAAAGTTCTAGTGTTGTTTTTGTCCATATTATGTACGTTATTGTTTGGACTCAGTATAGGACAATAAGTACCATGTGTTCTCTTGAACACTGCTTCATCCCTAATTTCCGTTAGACATTCCTAGGGGTACCCTGTCCTAGAAAACATACCCAACAATACCTCATACTCTTCAAGAAAGGTATCTAATTCCGACACCATTCTTACCAACCTTACTAGCTGCCCTTTTACTGCAGCCTTTTTCTGGTATGTAGGATGCCAGCTATGAAAATGGAGGTGTAATTGTTAGAAAAAGTAGATTTTCTATAAATAGTGGAAACAAATCTAGCCTGTACTCTATCTTTTCTTATTTCCACATTTAAACAATTGTTACTTTCAGTCTGAACTGAATAACTAAACTTCAAAAATTCCACAGTATTATTGATGAATTCCAAACATTTACCTAATTTATTAGTAGTGCCTCTCCACAAAATAAAATGTCATCCAGAAAACGTACATAACCTGACCAGGAGTTACTAAATTCACTTTTAAGTAACATTTTCTCCCAGTAGGTTATGATCAAATTGCAAAGGCTGGGGCGCAGGCAACACCCATAGCTACTCCTGCCTAAAATATTACTTGTCAAAATAGATGAAGTTGTTTTAATCTATCAGGGTTACTGCCACACATATTTTATCTGTGTCCATTTCTGCTATCTCTCTTAACTACACTTCAAACCATTGTAACCTCAGCATATTTGGCGTTATTAAATACAAATTATTTACATCAACAATAACAAAAATTTAATTTTCTTAAAACTGTAGTTTATGTATTAAGCTTAAAAATGCCATGAATCTTCACAAATTTGATTTATTTTATTAACACTATTCTTAACCAAGTAGTCCACATATCTCACTATATAATAAGTTTTAGACCTAGTGGTATCTACAGTAGGCCTAAAAGGAGGATCATCAACATTTTTATGTACTTTTGGGATACCAAATATCCCTACCACAACTGGTTTATCATTATATACGTGTTGTATCATATGATTTTAATCATGTATGAAAGAAGTGTTGTTAATAACTGATTTAGTTCTGAGGAAGTTCCATGTAATGTACGGAACAAAAGCACTAAACTTCTTTTAATAAATTTTGAGTTTGGAATACTGTTGCCTCCTCTTGATACCACAGAATTTATCATTTTGCGAACCTGGTGTGCCAGAAGCCTTTGACATTAGCCTCTATTTCTGAGAAATAGATGCCAAAGAGGAATTGGCCCAATATGGAGCCCTGGAGTACTCTGCTGGTGACTACTCTTCTGGTGGAGGTGGTCTCACCAATCCTGACTTTGTGTCCTATCTGTGATACAGTTAGAAATCCAGTGAGTTTTGTAGGGATTTATTCCTAGTTCTGAGAGTTTGTCAGCAATACCTGAGTGAGTAGTATATCGAACACCTCGGCCAGGTCAAGGTAGGCAGCATGCACCATTTTCCCATCATCCATAACCTTTGTGACCCTTTTGAAGAAGTCAACCAGGTTGCGTAGACTAGACCTTCCTTAACAAAGCCAAACTGGAATGAGTCCAGTGTCTGTAGGCTGCCGTTGTCCTTGTTTATCTTTTCCATGGCTTTGCATGTAAGACTTGCTAGACTGATGGGTCTGTAGCTTCCAGGGTTGATTGGTGGTCCACCCTTATGAAAAGGAATGATTGTTGCAGCCCTCCATTCACCTGGCAAGAAACCCGTTTTGAGACTGTAGTTAAAAAGTGCCTTAAGTTGTCCCACTAGGTCTTGTTTTAGGTTATTTAGGAGGTAATGAGATATTGTTGGGGTTCATTGAAGCAGTGTTTTTGGCCTTAGTGAGTTCCACCAAGACCTGCTCCCTGTTGATAGTTGGGGGGGATATGCTGGAAGGAATTTCACAAGGGGTAGTGTGGGGGGTGAAATTAGAGCTAAATTTATCAGCTAGTAGATTCGCTGTATCATCTGGTCAGTGAAGGTTGTGCCATTTTCACCCAGATGTCCTTCATGGATGCATCTGCAGTCATAACAACTGGGTTGTCCTGTCGTCAGGCAGCCCTTCAGTCTGGATTCCAAGAGTCCATCCGGCGGCTGATCGCCGCAGCTCACCCGGCGTCATCTCTGTTGTTGGATGCTTAAAAAGCATCAGATTCCACCATTTTCTTTCTTTCTTCTTTTCTTGCAGCGGGCGCCGAAGCCAGCTGTTATCGGATGTCGGATCCAGGATCGCCAGTAATTTAATACTACTTGGGACTTTTTCTAAAGCTAAGTACCCGTTACCATATCCCTCCGCCTCTCAGAGATGAGTGGATGAAGTTAGAAATTGTGTCCCTCATAACACAAATACTTCACTGCCTGCCTTGATTAGGCCCAGCCCGCTGCCAGCTTTGCCAGATACACCTTTACACCGCCCCAGGCGCTTCTGGTTCTAGACTTCGGTCGGTCCTTTTGCAGAGGCGTTTTGGTTCTGTTTTGCTAAATTCCTGGCCCTTCGATTTTGGCCCAAGGTCATTAGACCGATGGAAAGAAAAGGCCGACACTTCAAAGTCAGCGGCCCTAGCCCGCGAGCGGTTTCAAACCCATGTTACAATACCATTGAGTTTGAATCTGCGAAATCGAAAAAACCAACTAAAAAAAATACAACTGAATTGATACTACAACTGAGGTCAAAAATAACATGCAACAAACGGCTTCAAAAATTTTAACCACTACCTTACCCATGCACTTATTTATCAGACTGTCTTCCTAGGCTTTACTCCGGTGCATTGTCCTCAGCACTCTTCAGCACTAAACCATGCAGCAGCCTAAAAATAAGCCAGGTAAAGCCCCTCCTCAAGGCTAAAACAAGTTTCCAAAATACCCTCAACCAAGCCCTCTTCCCCCTTCCAAATTTAATTTTTTTTGGCAGAGAGACCTTAACCATTTCTTAGAGGGAGCCTCTCAGCCCCCAGGGCAGCAAGCTCACCCCCAGAGAGACCTTTCTGGGCCAGGCAGAAGACAAGGGCAGAGTGTAGAGATGATAAGAGACAGAAATCAATCAGAGAAGAGTCAGAGCAGACTTGACCAACAGAGGCAAGGTTTTCTGCTTAAGAATCCAAGAATCCATCTTCCCATCCATTCCAGCCTACTAGAAGGAACTTGCATCAAGCTTTGCAGAATAGTTCCAATGTCATTCAAGAGGATTTGCTTTCCAGGAAAAGACTTAGGACCTTTTTTAACCTTAGGACAACTTTTTCTGAACCATAGCATGATCCTACTCTTCCCTCTGGTCTTTACTCTGTTTCAATGTTTGGCAGATTCTACAGATAGCCCCAGCCCCAGCCCCTTTCTACAACAGGAGAGAGTTTTAAGGGCAGAGAGGCATCCACCACCTTTACAAGGCCCCAGCTTTTGAAGGGAACCTCCAGACTATTCCAGGGTCCAAAAAGACCACCACTATTATACAAAAACCCTGTTGTTTCTTGGAAGGAAGCCTGAAGCTGTCCCAAAATGGGTAAAAATAAAAGTTTTTTACTCTTCTTCTCTGTTCAGCTGCCAGAACCATTGACAGTTCTACATGACAATACCAAGAGTTTATGCTTAAAAGGTAACTAAAAAAGCCAACTATTCTGATGAATCTTTTTATGAATTAATAATGAGAAATATAATTAACCATACATTAGTAACTATTATTAAATTGTATGTATTGGCTACTGGGCTTCATTTTTAGATCAGCCATGACTGCACTGTAATTAGAAGGCATGCATGGCTAAAGGCGAAAGTTTTTTCGGATCATGTTAAATCTAGCATGCTGAGATGCTCCTATGATAAAAAAAAAGTTTTTTTGGTACACCTACACCTGCCCAGTAGAAAGAAAATGGAAGAAAGAAAAAAAAGCCAAACAGACAGTTAAGATTTCTTGCAGGTTCAGACCCAAAGGTTAGCAGGAACTGGCCCTGCAAAAGAACTCCTCAATCTCTCTTTTGACAAACAAGAAGGTAAAGCAGGAATAGACGCTCCAGAGGCAGAGAGGAGGTCTTCAGGGCAGGGCTGATAGACCCAAGGCAACAACACACAGCACAGACTCCACACCTGCCACTACATCAACACAGCCACAGTGACTTAATCCTAACCTAACTTACCAGGAACAAACAGCAGCTCCTCTACAGCAGAGTATAAGCAAATAGCAGCTTCTTTCAACAACACTAACCCACAAATCAAAGATTAAGACAAACCATAGATCAAGGACCATCATCACACTTCCACTTCCAACTTGACAGGCGAAACAACAGAAACAAAAGATCAATGCCAAAAAGGACACTGACCTACTCAGGACAGATAATCTACAAAACAATGCAGATAGGAAAAAGTTGCAACAGCAGTTCGAACCCAACCAACTAGCTCTAGTTCCTTGAAAAAAAGGACAGAAAAAGTTGAGACCATGTGGACTATCAACAAATCTCAGGCACTCATTTGTCTGTCCATGAAAATGACTTAACAGCTTCCCTACAAATTCAATTCACAGGTTGGTGTCAGGATATCTCATGTTTCTTGCAGGATCTAAGCATATCTACTCTGCCATCTCAAGGACCAATAGATGATACCCAGATTTTCCTTCTGCAATCAGAGCACTATCAATTCTCAATTGCATTTCTGGCTTCTATCATGCGCCCACAGCTCTCAATCAAAAGCCATGCAATTCTGACCATTACAAGGCACCAACAGATCATTATCCATACCTGGACGACTGACTGATACATACAAGGCAACAACAACAAAAAGAAGGAAACAAACAGATTTACAAACAACTTCAAGCTGAGCACAGGCACTGGAAACAGTCATACAAAACTGAAGAAGCACTGGCCAACAGACAAAGACCTGGACCTAGACTGGAGCACAACCAGACAACCAAAGACAAATGGAGAAAAGAAAAACACTGACACAAAAGAACTCCACTTAGCAGCCATAAATCCAAACTGGCAACTGCAACTGCAGCAAAGGTATAAACTAAACTGGGCACAATAACATAGGTAAATTTCATGGTGCCATATACTTGAAACTATGGCTAAACCCACAGCATTTATATGAGAGTGAATGGGAAAACCACAGTCATTGAAAAAGAAAAAAGAAATCCCACTAATACCATGCTTTATCAGAGTTCCTATGGGTGGCAGCTATGCCACAAACAGGAGTAGCTGTCCCCTATCAGGCTCCATCTTCAAACCATCACAACAGATGTCAGATGCTTCCAGGCTTTGATCCAGGCCATCATGGACCCTGCTTCAACTGCAATTGTGGAGACAGGGACAAATGAACAACCACCTCTAAACCAGTAAACATTGGACAAACAGGCCCTGCACCAAAACCTAAAAAAGGACCACTGGCAGGAAACTGGGACATGAAAAGGGACAGACATCACCTTCATCATCAAACACAACAAACAACAGGGCACCACACCAAGAGATGTGGTACATCAACAGGACCAGTTGGGGACATTGGCACCAGCTTGCCGACGACAACTGAACTGTGGATTGAAAAACTAGCTAAGAAAAAGAGTTAGCTACAATATTAATGAGGGATGCCCACAGATGGCAGCTGCAGCACAAGCACCTGCACAAGATCTAGCCAGAAATGGGGAACGCCTCCCCGGATATCTTCAAGACTATCTCAAGAAACCCAGCATGCAAAAGATGAACAATTCGCATCCAACATCAGGAATTCAAAATGGACTCGCAGTGATCAGCTCCAAAAGGCCTAACACAAATGCACAGCACACCTCTTCAGCTGCATGGGCCTAACAGCATAAATCAAGGCAAAACGTCCCTTGATAACCAAATAGCTCCAAAAAACTCAAGACTGATCCAAGAAGGATTACTGAGGAGCATGTGACGGCCATGACGAACAATTCCCTGATGGCTAATACAGAACTTTCAAACTCAGAAAGGCATCAGATGCATCTCAACAAACTTCTCAGAACAATCTGCATATGATGCAATGGAATCCCTGCATATTGTGCAACTGACTGCATAAGCACAAAGATAGCAAACACTAATATTAAACTTTCTTGAACTATTAAAGAAACAACTGGAAGGGTTCAGGGAAAAGACTTGAAAGGTGAGTCATGAAAAAATGGAAGATTTTTCAGATTTGGATAACATCCAGAGTCTTAGCATTATCAAACATAGATATCACCTGAATCATGACCCTCCACCTCCAAGGAAATCAGCATTTTCAGCAGAATACAGCTTTTTTAAGAATACTGCATACCTTGGATGTACATAGAACAGCTAAACTACTTGGACACAGAACAAAAAAAGCAGAAAAACTGACCAACTTTTTAGCGCCTATACTTGGAAACAGAAGGAAAAGCTATTTCAAACAGAAAATCTCAAAATGGATAGGAAATTGCATATATACGATTCTACTTCCTTCCAAAGCCAATTCTCCACAGAACATAAGACCATTCTTTCTTCATACTGTTGAGTGTTACTCTGTAGGTTCCTGAGATAGCTGAAGAAAGCCTTCTGATTGTTTTTAGCCTGGGAAGCTATCCTCATGTCATAACTGGCTTTTATTGGACCTATTATGTTTCTTGTTTAGTTGAATCAGAGAGCTCTTGTCTGTATTAGAGTTGCTTTTACTGATTTTGGCCATGACTTTTTTCTTTTGTTATGTACCCTGTTAAGGTAAGGATTCCACTAGTGGCTTTTGTTTTTTGTATTAGATATGGGCATACTTTTGGTAGACATGACACCCTCAGTGCAGTCATTTACATGTTTGTACAGGCTTTCTGTAAGTAATTTTGCATAGGTAGCTATGTTCACATGATTTGAGGAGCCATAAAGTTTGACAAATTGTCACTTAATAGATGTAGTTTTCTGTAGAATAGTTTGTAATTGTTATGGGTTTATGAGGCTGTGACACGGGGGGGGGGGGACTAGGTCCAGTTGCTCTTCAGGTTGGAGTGTGCATTATCTGGCCCAGTGTGCTTGTGTTGATAAAGTCCAAGAAGTACTGTGCCTGCGAGTTAGAGGGAGTATATGTTTCCCAATCTATATTGGGGTAGTTAATCTGCAATGAATAAAGTATTTGGTTGGACGGTGAGCACCAGTAGTAGGTCTAGGTAAAAGTTGTGAACTGGATGACTTGTAGCTGGCTAGTACATGGTAATGGAACCTTGTTTATTGAGACCAGTTGCAGACCATCCTTACCAAAGCAACGTGGTCTGCTAACCACATCCTCCCATGCTGATAGATATTGGATTCCAGTGGAGTGACACCAGAAAATGAGCCAGTTATTTAAATCGGTAATTTCTGTTAATTCTGCAACATCATCTTTGGTGAAGGTAGAGTGCTGCTTAATGCAAGACACGTTCTTGTCTGTGACACACATTCAGAGAGATCCATAATGTCTCTTTTCATATAGTCCAGTGAGGTGATACTTGGGTCATTTACACCCACATGGACTATAACAGAATTGCATTTGTACCTCTGTTGCAATGACTTGGACTTGGGTGTTTGCATGATATTGTGCATCCTTGCTTCAGACAGGCAACTAACAGTTATCTTTTCCTTGTCCAGCCTGTTAGGATTGGCATCTGTGTGTCATACAGTGGAATCCCCTGTGACAAGAGTATGAGGTAGTGTTGGCTTGCCTTGTGGGCTTTGTTCTAGGGGGATTATTAGGTGTAGGGTTGTGTGTGTGTTGTTAGGTGTTGCTTTTGGTGTGTGCTTCAGTGGTTGCTGAAAATAGGTGTTACCATTTGACAGCTTAGGAGGTCTTTGAGGTAAGAGAGACTTTTTATGTGCCTCAGCATAAGAAGGTCTGTGTCTGTGTGTTTGTGGGTGGTGAGTGGTATGTTTGAAGGATGCAGTATATGTGTTCTTGGCAACTTGTTTGTAAGCAATATTTTTGCCTTCAAGAAAGTTATGTATTTACATCTCTCTCATACTGTTAAGTTTCTTTAAGGATTAAAAGGTTGTCTTAGTACATGAGACAATTTTTACATTGTCTCAGGGTGCCCATATATGCCAAGCTAGCCACAAAGACATGAAGAAGTTATAAATCCATGTTGTCAGGACCTGCGTTAGGGTTGGGCTATTAAGGTTTAAGGACTTAGTTTTACAGGGGTCACCTGAATGGTGTCTAGGGTTAAAGCTAAATGTTAGATAGTTATATAATCTGATCTTAGCACTCCTTGTTGCACTAATTAGATGCCCTGAGCGTAGCTCCATGCAAAGCCTTTCTGTCATGCAGGTTAAAGTCCTAAGTACCAGCTTTGTAAGTAATTCTTGCTTTAAGACTCCCTGTGTGTTTTCCAACTAGGACAGAGCAGGTTACCTTCTTCTTAATGTAAAAACACAATTTAGTTAGCCAAAAGTGAAAGGTAGCAAAAACAAACAAAGCAACTAACTACAAAAGTAATTCTCAGTTAAGCCTACCTGTGTGTATCCAACCCTGACAGGCCAGACTACCTGTCTTCTGTCACTAGAATTGCAGTTCTAGTCTTAATGTAAAAGCACCCTTTAGTTCGCCACAGTTGAAAAAGTATCAGAAACAAATCAAATAACTAGCTACATCTAATAGTTGTCGCTTTAAGCCTCCTTGTGTGTTTTCTAGCTCAGACAGACCAGGCTACCTTTCTACTACAACTAGAATTGTTGTCCCAGTCTAAAATGTACTTCAATTGGCCAATAGTGAAAGATATTAGAAACAAGTCAAGCAACTACCTGCAAGTATTTCTCACTTAACCCTACTTGTGTGTATCCCATCTCAAGCCAAACTACCTTTCTTCTGACACTAGAACTGCAGTCCCAGTCTTCTTAAGTAACTGCAAGGCGATTCAAAAGCAGACAAGCCAGCAATTATGATCACACACTTTAAGGCAATTTTATAATACAATAACAGTCTAAGGAAGGGCCTTCCCAGTTTATTCTGTCAGTAACCAGTAAGATAAGCAGAGGAGATGAGACTGAGTGGAGATTCTAGGGCCAGGTATACAGAAGATGGGACTGGGAGGAGCTTCCAAGGCAAGATGTACAGTAGGGGGCAGGCAGTTCAAAAGCCTCAAAGTATAAAAGCACAACAAGAAAAGGGAAGGTGGGGACCAAATTCAGAAGATAGCTAGTAAAGATGCAATAAAATGAGGGCCCAGTACAGAAAAAAAACCACTAAACACTGCAGGCTATAAAAATGGTTTAAATTAATTGCTTTAAAGAGCAAACACAGTACATAAAATTGATTTAAAAGGTGAAATAATCACAGTATTGTAACTGGATGCAAACCGTAGTCCAAATGCTTTATTTTCAAGCTTTCAGTCTTCCAGCAATCCCAAGACTGAGATGGATGACTGCTTGTGTACTGGAAAATGCCTGGGTGGCTGGATTAATTAACACAGGCTCCATTTAAAACTTGCAGAACTGGCTTTTTGTGTTCAGTTTGAAAAGTGACTACAACACAGAATTAGATGAGCAATGCTGACAATCTACTTAAGAGCTCAGAGAAATAAAAATGGATACTGTAAAACCCAAATCACTTTATAACTGTAGCTTCAAATTCAGAAGAGCGCGAGTAAAGATGCAGTAAAATGAGGGTGCAGTCAAAATACCCAATGCCTGCACAGAAAAAAATCCAGACTATATAAATACCTTAAATTAATAGCTTTAACATCAGATAAATAGCAAACACAGCACACAAAACTAATTTAAAAGGTAAGTACAGTATTGTAGCCGTAGTTTAAATGTACTTCCCTGGATGGAAAATGTAGTGCAAACTGTTTTCAATTGATCTGATGTTGTCAGTCTTCATCCATTCTTGACTGATGGGTTACGATTCCGATCCTTGGAACTGATCCGGCTGTTGTATAGCTCACTCCAGCCAAAAAACTCTCAAGCTAAAGGTCCACCCAGAATGCCCTACTCTACATTACCCCAGATCTCGTTTGCCGTGCTTATAGATAGACACATCAGTCGATTTGATCGGGCTTAGTCCACAAAAGCACTCACCTTTGTCTTGTGTGGAATAAATTGCTTTTATTTTTCTACAGCTGTGGCCTGTTGCTTCCTTTGGTTGTTTTTACATGATATTTGACTGTTTTTTGGGAGCACAGCTTACCATTACCACTTATTTTTTGCTTTTATATATTTTTTTAAATATAACTATATTTCTATATTTACAGCTTCCTCCTCTTACTACCCTTTTTTCTAGTTAACACTAGTATTTTTATACTTGTCTACCCTCACTTTGTGTGACTGTTTCATCCCTTAACCTTGTACCACTTGGTATTTCTCGCCTACCATAGCTGGTAGTTTTCTTTCCCTTTCTCTAACTTACCGATAGGTAATTTTTCCTGCCATTGCTGATAGGATTCCGTTTTCTGTGTGATTGTGTCCATCTTTCTTCGAACTTCTGCCTTTTTGCTGTTATGGCAGATAAGTCTAAATCTACCACTGGTTTTAAACAGTGTCAAGAGTGCGACAGGAAAATGCCGAACTCTGACGGACATGAAAAATGTGTCTACTATTTAGGTGATCCGCATCTTGACATCGAGTGTTTTACCTGCCAGGGCTTTAGTACCAGAACCCTGGTAGACTGCAAGAATAAACTTATTCTTAAAGGGCTTCTTAAGGCACCCTTCGAAGAAGCTTTGTCCAAGACCGACCTGCCTCCACAGGGCTCTGGTTCAAAATGTAGATGCTTGGTGCCGACATTGAAAAAGCATAAAAGCCCTACTGCTGAATCTTTTACGGAACCAAAGTCTAAGATTCCAAAGACCTTGGAACGTACTGAGTCCTCGGCACCAACTGCTGTTTCACTGCCTTCAACACTTATTACAACAGCAGCACTGACTACGACATCGGCACCGGCTTCTGTAGCTACCACGTTGGTACCGACAACTCTTATGGCTTTGCAACCCATGCCTTACCCGCAGGTGCCGAAGACTGAGCCTTCCTATACTCCCAGGATGAGATACTCACTCTCGATCGATCCCTTTCTGGGTTAACTCCCAAGCCCCTTCTTAGAAAGACCTGATTCCCCCTCTGGATTGTCCGTTCGCTCCACCAGGAGTCTCTCTGAACTTGACATAGTGAGGTTGGTAGACCAGCTTCTGACGGCTAGGGTCTTCCTCGTTGTTAAGCCCTGTCTTCCATCTGGAGCAGGGAAGTTCTCTCCCAGTACTCCTACCCCTACGTATATTACTTCTTGGTGGCTTTAGAGCTGTTGATTCCAACCACATAGGCTGCAATGGTCTCGGTGCTGCCAACATCTTTGTCTTTGGTTCTAGAAATGACAGATTCCCTTGGTGCCATGGGAACTGATGAGTCCCCGGGATCGGCCCGCCGCCGTCAGGTCCAGAGAGTTTGAGTCAACTTCTGTTTTTTATTCGGAGCTGACCTTGCCACTCCGGGCTGCACCTGCTGTGAGTCTTTCCTTGGTTCCAGCTTTGGAGGTGAGTCTCTTGGGGTGGCATGTGACCCCCAGTTCCGAGTTTGTCTCTGTTCCGGGCTGCCATTCCTCCTTAGGGGGGGCCTGCTTTTCAAACCATGGGGAGAGCTTTGGCCACTGCTGTTTCTCAGGTGGCTTCTGTGTTACCGGGGTCTTACCTATTGACCCCTGCCCTTCCAGAGCTTACACCAACCTCAATTCCTGGACAGCAATCTCCAAGGATGCAAGAATTACCATCCAAAGACCACCCTTCTTCCTAGTGCTCCTCAGATGTTCCCACTGACGAACCTCCCTGGAAGAAATTGTGTAAGAGGAAAAACCTAGACTCCCCTGAAGAGTCTGTCACTGAGGACACCGATTTCGATAAGGTGAAGAGTTCTCCCCGGTCACCCCGAGAAGATGTCTGCTTTGGCGACATCCTGAAAATCCTCAGAGGAGTAACGAAGTCCAAAGACCCTTCCTCTGAGGAGTCTGTGTATTTGCAGGCTTTTGGAGCTCGCCCATCTACTTCCTGGATGACCCACTGACAATCTTATTAAGCTGATTGCTCAGCAGGCTTTGAAGGCTCCTGATTCGATAGAACCAATTCCCCGGAGACCAGATAGAATACTCTCCACTCTTGAGGATCACCAGTATTGGGCGAAAGGATTAGCAGTAGATGCCATGGTGGTGACGGCTGCCACTAAAAATGAACTAGTTGAGGAAAGTTCCGTAGTTCATCCCCCCTAACCAAGAGTCAAGGGAGATGGACAGATTTAGGAAGTGGGTCTACACATCACTGACCTTAACTATTAGTTCTTTGAATTTTATGGCATATTTTATAGGCTCCAAAGGGATTTGATCAAGAAGTTGTCAGATGCCCTAGCAGGAGTTGTGGCTGAGAGGGTCCAGGAAAAAGTGGTCTCCCAGCTAGCTACCCTGGAGTCTATAACTAATTAGTCCACTAGGCTTATTGCACATGCAGCAGAAGGGGCGACTGGTTCAGGTGTTGCTATTTGAAGACCCGCTTGGATACGCCTGTGTGAGTTTGCAGAGCCATTCAAGTCTTCCTTCATCAGTGCTCCTTTTGATTGATCATCTTTGTTCGACTCTAAGGTTAAAGAAACTCTGTCTAGGTGTGAAAAAGACGGAAAGGCTCTGTTTGCTGTTGGCATATGTTTTTCTGCTCCCTGCGAGCCTATTCCAGGAATCAGAGAAGTGAGAAGATGTGGTTCAAGAAGTCCCAGAAGCCTTTCCAGGACACACTTGGCACAGACTCCCCTCGGGGCAGATGGGGGGGAGTTCAAATGGAAGATGCCGTCCTATATGCAGAGGCGGCCTGCAGAACAAAGGTTCCAAGGAGTCTTTCTCTGGCCAACCCTATCAGCCTCCTGAAAGGAGGCCCGGTTGCTTACCTCTGGAAGCAGTTGGGGGAAGATTTTCTTTGCACCCAACAGCCTGTTGTATAACCACAGGTGCCCGAGTGCTAAGAATAATTTCCAGAGGTTACCTTATCCCCTTCTCCCTTTACCCAAGAACTCCATCAAGGCTCCCCGATGTTACACCCAATCAGAGGGACCAAGCAGCCTTGGAAGTACAAAAGCTGCTAGAAAAAAGTCATCCAAGAAGTTTCACCAGACCAGATAGGATCTGTATTTTATTCAAGATTATTTTTAGTGCCAAAAAAGTCAGGAGAGTGTAGACAAATTCTGGATCTCAGCATTCTAAACAAATTTGTTCAGCAGTCCAAATTCCGGATGGTCAGGTTTCAGTCAGTACTTCCGTTTCTCGAGGAAAATGGATGTGCTTTAAAGACCTTCAAGAGGCATATTACCACATAAAAATGGACAAATGCTCAAGAAGGTTTCTCTGCTTCCGAAGTGCTGCCCTTTGGTCTCACTACAGCCCCCAGGGTGTTCACCAAATGTATAGCAGCAGTAGCAGCTCACTTGAGACTGCACAGATTCTGGGTGTTACCATATCTAGACAACTGGCTTATCACCACTTCCACCAGACATCTACTGCTACATCAACAGAAATCACCGTACAGGTGCATCTGGGCATCACAATCAATTATACAAGGTCTCAACTGACTCCCACTCAGGATATGGAATTTATCGGTGCGCATCTAAGCACTCTCTTGCGTAGCCCACAAAATAAAAATCTCAAGTTCATTCTCTCCTGAGCACAAAATACAAGCTCAACTGGTGCTTCAAGCATCAGGGTGCATGGCAGCAGTGATAACTCTGGTCCCAGTGAGATATCACATGAGATTACTACAGTGGCTGCTAGCAAATCAATGGTCCATACTAACTCACCCGATGAACCATCTCATAGTTATCATCCATCGCTGCAAAAAGGATCTATCCTGGTGGATGCAATCTGAGCAAATTCTTCTGGGCCACCCTTTTGTCCCTCCTCAACCCAAAGCCGTAGTGACCACGGACGCTTCCCAGATGAGGTGGGGGGCATTATCTGGGAAAAACCATCCAAGGCACATCGTCCACGATAGAGGCCAGTCTGCATATCAGCATCCTGGAGCTGAGGGTGGTACTTCTAGTGTTGCAAGCATTTCACTCTGCCCTCCATCAATGAACAAATGCAATTCAGTCAAACACCATGTCTGTAGTTCACTAGTTCACCATCCATGGATTCTGGACCCAGTTCTAGACCTTCTGTCTCACTTTCATAGACTGATGCATCCCAATCTTCAAAGTCTCACGCTAACCTGCTTGGTTCCTCTAATTCCGTTAATCACCAGGCATATTGATATACCATCCCCGATGTGAAAAATGTTGGTGGCATCCCATAAACAATCCACCAGAAAACTCTAACACAGTAAGTGGAAGAGATTTTCAATCTGGTCTTGGGATAATGGTCTCAACCCTTTATCAGCTCCAGTCGAAAAAATTTTAGAATTTCTGGCCATCCTTTTTTTTCTAAAGGAGCTTCCACTTCTACTGTTAAGGTAATTCTAGCTGCCATCTCTAATTTTCGTAATGGCTTCGTAGACCTACCTTTAATTTCACGTAGACTATGTAAGGTCTTCCTCAGTGGAACTATTCGATTAAAACCTCAATTTAAAGGCAGTCTACCCTCATAGGACCTGACTGTCTACAATCACTAGTACTTTCCCCCTTTGAACCAGTAACTAACTTGTGACTTAAAATTTGTCTCTTGGAAAACACTTCTACTTTTGGCTCTGACCTGTGCAAGACGAGTATCTGAATTGCAAGCCTTATGTTCAAACACCCGTTATTTAATTTTCCATAAGGATAGAGTTATACTCAGGACCAATCCAGCTTTTCTTCCAAAGGTGATGTCAGGGTCCAACATTAATCAGATTATAGACTTCCCCATCTTCTTTCCAAATTTTTCCAAAAAAGGCAAATACTGCCTAAACCTGTTAGAAGTAGACAGTTACGTTTCTACCACAACAAAACTAAAGATTTCAGAAAATCAGAACAATTATTTTATCTCCTTCGCTGGCACAACCTTAGGAAAATCTGTATCTAGGTTTACCTTGTCAAAATGGCTGAGATTGCATTACTTTCATGTATAAGGAAAAACGGACTAAAACTATCAATGCTGGTGAAGGCTCATTCCACCAGATCAATGGCTACTTCAGCTGTTTTCCATTCGAAGGCTTCCATGAATGAAATATGCTCAGCAGCAACATGGGCTACTCCGCATGTCTTTATTACTCATTACAAATTGTATTTGGTCTTCAGGGGAAGAGCCACCTTTGGTTCTATGGTTCTCAGGAATATTCTTCCATAAGGCCACCCAACATCTAAAGTAGCTGGGTGGGGACACTGTCCCATCAGTCAAGAATGGATGAAGATTGACAACATCAGATAAAGAAGTTATGCCTTACCATAACGTTCCATGTGTGTTGTTGATCTTTATCTATTCTTGACATCCCACCCTCTCTCTACCTCCTTGGGGACTCTTGGCGGCGCTATCTTTCATCCTGGATCTTCTGTGAGGATACCTCTTGGACATTGCTTCTTCATGGTGGTTTAGTTTCTGTCTATATATATTTCTTTCTGTAAGTTTGCAAGCTCGATCTGAGGTAATGTAGAGTGGGGCATTCTGGGTAGACTTTAGCTTGAGAGTTTTTTTTGCTGGCACCTGCTATATAACGGCCGGATCAGTTTCGAGGATCTGAACCGTAGCCCATCAGTCAAGAATAGATGAAGATCGACAACACAGATGGAACATTATGGTAAGACATAACTTCTTTATTTCTATTTTCTAATTGCTTTTTGGCAGCCAACAATATTAAACTTAATAGAGCCTTACTATGTCTAGATAATTCATTTTCTATATATCAGCTCAAATGACTCATTTCCTTAATTACAATAATTTGCTCCCCCAGCATTTCTAACAAAGTACTCTGTAGGGACTTTTCTTTTTTTTAAATCTACCACTGGTTATATTCCCAAAAAGATGTTCTTAAGTCCCCCTCTTTTTCCCATCACACCTAAAACAATTGCTGTCTTCCTGTGGAAAAACATTTTGAAGTCTGCTTGGAGTATAGAAACACTTCCATACAAAAATTTAAATGTTCTAGATTTTGTTGCATACTAGGGAGCTATACAGATATCCTCCTGTTTTGTATATTGCCCTTCCATTCTCCTTTCCCAGTCTTTTCTAACCTCTTCTGATTGTTTCTTTTAGTTTACCAGTATTATTTTATATGCCCTACTAATTATCCTTTATTTTAACTGCAACCTGTTTTCTAGACTCATCTGTAAAGTCATCGTGAGCTGGTTACTCCCTGTCCATTTCTTTTTGCTTGTACTCTTATCAGTCCCTGGTAGGAAATGTAGTGTTCAACTCACAGTTCATACTTCTGCTTGGCCTCATCCCACTCTGACTTTTCCCTCCTTAGTCATTTGTTCCTACTACCTCAGTTCCTTTGCTAATTTCTCCAATAAATTCCAGCTCCCTCTTTCCTATTTTCTAAGCCCCCACTTGCAGTCACCATAGTGGTAAAATTTCCTTTCTCAGTCCAAGAAGGTTTTAAACCCTGTTTTAAAGGTAGTCATTATTTTTATGTGGCTAAGCCCTATATTTTGTCCTTGCCATCTGTGGACTGTATACAGAGCTGTGTTTCAAACATGTATTATTAAACTGGAATTTAATGCTATTATCTGGGAGTGCAGACAGCAGCAACTACCTGTGTTGCCTTCTCAAATTTCCTAGCCGTGATTCAGCAGTTATTTCAGTTTAGAAACGCAGTATTGAAGATATATTTTGTTATTCCCCTTGGAGTGAACACTGAAATGTGAAACATTCAGAAGTAATGTAGAAATCTGTATGGTAAAGGGGTAAAAAGCATTTAAAAATTAGACCTGCAAATAACGCTAGATAGGCACTCACATTTTGCATCTTGACAAACAAGAACATATCTAAATGACAGTATAAAGGTTTCATTTATTTTGAAATAGTTTTGAAAAAGGAAAACCTTTCTCAAGTTCAGAAAGTGCAGTAATTTAGTTGAAAGTAAGTGTGTGACTCAGAACATGCAAAGTAAATAACTCAAAACCAAGCCAACAGCTGGTTATATTGATCAGTGCAGCACTAGTAATAATATTACTGTATGCTGCCTCCTTTTGAGAGTCTTTATACTTCCCCCACATCTTCATCAAAAGCTTCATAGCAGATTTTTTTTACATTGCATGTTCTGGCATCAGAAGGAGACTTTTAGCCTTTTCAGCTGATGTTAAGTCCATTAATCATTCTGCTTACTCTCCAGCTTTCTCCCACCTTCCCAGGCTAATTTGAATGCATCTATGGATGTCCTGCCCACCATCCAAGAAGAGTCCATTCTATGGGTCCACAGCCTTTTGAAATGAAAATGTGCTTCCACGGATCCCGAGAATAACTGACCTCCTATAGTCTTCGGCCTCCTCCTTCCAATCTATGCTTCCTGTTCAGGATGACCCCTTCACTTTTCTGCAACACAGTGTCACACACCTGTATCTTGTGTCCAGTGTCTCTTCTGGTCTTTAGTAAGAAGACCTCTAGTTCCTGTACTTTCTAGGCATTATCCTTTCGTCACCATTCCTGGTGTGATCAACAGTCCCATATCCTCTTCTGAAAGTTTACTGCAGCAGCAAATAATGACATACGGATTTATCCATCTTTTGAGTTGTTTTTGTCTGGCTGTATTTCCAAAGCTCTACTTAAAAATACTGATGTAGGTGATGTAAGATTACCATATAAAATCAGATTTGGCATAAACTGTCTTCATTTCGTCTTACCACTTGAGAAATTATTGGTTCGTGTTAGATTTCCCTGTATGATTGTATTTTGCATACCGTAGTGTATCCTTGTTAAACAAATTTCAAAGCAAATTGTGCTGTTTTGGCCATCACCTTACTAAGGTTATGCTTTCATTCCCAGACCCAGACCTATTAGTATGTGTGCCTTTGCTTGGCCAGTCACTCCTAAATATTAGCACACTTGGTACTTATTTTCTGAGCCTGAACATGATTTATAATCTTGTGATCTCAGCAGAAATATAATAAAGCAACACGGTTAAGGATATTAAAAGCATAGTCATCTGTTTGATAGGGAAAAAAATTAAAACCTTTATAAAAGCACTCTAAAAAAGGTGGAATCTTCTAAGTGGAAGAAATTTTGTGCCACCGCAGAGAAAAGAAAGAAGATGGAAGTGAAACAAACATAAGGATGAAGAAGCAGCCACCAAAGCTTCCGTAAAGTGTAATACCTCCACAGAAGGCGCTTTTATTTTTATTTATTTATTTTATTTTATTTGCAGTTTGTTAACCGGAAAAGTCCATTGGGTCAAAATGAGCCTGTTATCAATGGGGGCCCGGGGAGAAAAGCTCCATATACAATTATTACAAAGCTACTATCAACAAAGTTAAGTACAGTACAATTTTCAAAACTACTAAAAGCACAGTAATATAGAAGACAGAGTATGAACATTTGAGCAAGGTGTTGTAACAAAGCATTGAATGAAATTAAAGTATTTTGTACACAAATAAAATTTTGTATTACACAAATAAAATTTGGAGTGTAGGCACTTATGCACTCAGTTTCATGAGGTGAGAGGTAGGAAGAATTAGCAAGAGAGTAGAACAGTGAAAGGTGAATAGGCTGAGTCATGAGAAAGGAAAAAAAGGAGAGGGAGTGGAAACGAAATAAAGGGAGTCAGTAGGTTGAGTTTTGAGAAAGGAGAAAAAAGGATGGGGGAGCAGAAATGATATAGAGGGATGAAAATATGAACATTCCCAGTGAGAAGAGAGATGAGAATGGAGCATGGTCTTGAAGGCAGAGTGGTTTTGCGTGATTCAAATGTGGGGGGGGGTGAATTCCATAGGCGAGCGAGTGAGAAAGACAGGAGAAATTACCCAGGTGCACATAAGGGTTTGTACACTTAGAGAAGGTTCTGGTTACTGGACCTGAGTAGTCTGTTAGGATGATGCAAGGTGAGTATGGAGGAGAGGGAAGGGCAGTTAGAGGGTTTGAAAATGAGTTTGTGAGCAGTTAACAGTTGACTGTAAGAGAGATAGTGGGAGAGTTCCTGACAGTTCAAGGAGTGGAGTGCATCACAGTGGTGGGAGGAAGATTTGACTCCAGTAGCAAACTTAGAGATTTTATTGTAGCAGGATGACAGTTTTGACTTTAGGGAGGATTGAAGGTTGGTGAGGAAGAGGGGCTCCATACAACAGAGAGGTGTTGAGGTAGGAAGTAGACAGTATATGTTTGGAAGAGGGAGTGATATAATGGCTGTGACAATGCAACATTCTGAGTTTTTGGTGTGTTTTCTTAATACTAGTCTGTATATGAATGTCAAACTTTAAATGTTCATCAATGATGACACCTAGAAGTTTTGTATGGGAGACTATTTCAATGGGAATCTTATTCTGACTGACTAAGGAGAAGGAATTTTTATCGATAGAGGTGTTTTTAGATGGGGTAAAGATCATGATTTTGGTTTTGGGTGCATTGAGAGCAAGGTGATTTTTCAGCATCCAAGACTATGTACAAGAGAAGGCATCTTGTGTTAGTTGTATGAGTTTTATTAGGAATGCACTGATGAAAATTATTAATGAAGATGTTAAAAAGTAAGGAACCCGGTATTGAGCCTTGTGGAACTCCTGTTGGAGTGTGACGGAAAAGGTACTATTGTTCCACTTGATGCCTTGCTGTCTATTAGAAAAGTAACTGGAAAATCAGTTAATAGAGGGGGGTGGATTGAGAAGAGAGAGTTTGGACAAGAGAAGGTTGCAGGAAACAGTAACAAAGGCCTTTAATAAGTCTAGGAGAAGGCTATATACAGTGTTGCCAGAGTCTTGAGCACGGTTGATGATGTCAAGGAAGGAGAGAAGGGCAGTGGTAGTACTATGTCCAGGTCTAAATCCATGTCGAGTTGGAGAAAGGAGTTGATTGTCTAGGAGGTAGGGAAGGAGTTGCAAGTGTATGCATTTTTCAAGGACTTTTGAGATGGGGGACAGGATGGCTATAGGACGGAAGTTGGAAATTTCAGTATTGTTGCCTCCTTTGTGGAGGGGAATGATGACTGCTTTCTTCAAGAGGAGGGGGTACATAGGATTCTTGGACTGAACGGTTAAGTATGGTGATGGGAAGGGCTATGCCATCGGCAGCAAGCTTGAGAAAGTTAGATTGAAGGCTGTCTGGGGCATGAGAGCATGGTTTTGGTTTTAGTAGAAGTTTTTTATGGTGTGCAGAGAGACGGGTTGTATGGTAAAGGGGGGAGATGAGTAGTGTTGATGTCAGTGGGACTAGAGTTGAGGATGTGGGATAAGGGTGGAGTAGAAGTGTTACTGGAGAATAATGGGGTGAGCTTGGCTATTGAATCAAGAAAGAGTTGAATTGGGTAGCTAAGATATGATCTGGAGAGTTAGTGTCAGGGCAGGGATTGTCTTTTTTGCCAGGAGAGAGGAGAACAGATATACTGTTCAAAAATTTTTTGGGACTGGATCTTTGACTGTTTTGAAACTTGGGGTAGTAGGACTTTTGTTCTAAAGCAATTTGTTTTTTCACTTTATTACAGAGTTGCTTATACTCATAGGTGTTTTAGATTTATGGTAACGCTTCCAAGATTTATCTCGGAGATGCATGAGTGTAATACTTGCTTTAGTTAGCCAGGGTGTGGATTTGGTTTTGATTATTTTAGTTTTGGGGGGAGTGAAGCTGTCTAGCAGGTTATTGAATGTAGTATTGAAGTATGTAACAGCATCGTCAGGGGGGGGGGGGGTTACAGGGTTCCAGTTCATATGTTTTAGTGAGTCAGAGAAAGGTAGAGGGTTGAGGTTTTTTAGGGTATGAGTTGTGATGTAGTTGTGGTGAAGATGGAGGGAGGATGATGAGCGACGAGCAAAGGCAGGGAGATGATCGCTGAGGGAGTTGGGTGGGGTGCCATTGTCAGAAATGGAGTTGGGGTGAAAAACTAATATCCAGTCCAGAATACTACTAGAGTTGTCTTTATTAAATCTGGTACGAGAGGTAATTATTTTGGTGTTGTATAGGTTTATATTCTGAGGCGATGTAGGTGATTGAATAGAAGTCCAGTTTATATTTACATCACCTAGAGGTATAGTTTCATTGTTTATGTTGGATGAGAACCAAGAGAGGATATCTTCAAGAATGGGGATGTTATTTCCTGGTGGAATATAAAGAGCAGCTATACATATGTTTTTATGGTTATTAATTTTCATGAGGCCTAGGGTTAGTTCAGCTGTTGCAAATTGGGGTATAGGCTTGGTAAAGGGTGTCACTGTTAGGGAGGAGGAGAAAAGTAGGGCTACTCCAACACCTTTCTTTAGAGTCCTGTTATTTCTTATGATCTTGTAGTTGGGAGGGGTAATTTTGGAATCTTTTATGTGGGGTTTTAGCCACTTAAGATAAGCTTTTACCTTACTGGCTCCCAAATCCATGATTATGAAGCTAGTCTCTAAGACCCGAAGCACAACTCAAAAGCCTAGGTGTTACAGCCTTTAATAAAAAAACACAAGTGTTGGGTCAAGCATCATAACGTGGTAGAATTATACTGCTGATGCACACATTTCAACAGAGATTTAGAATAAATTACTGTAGAAAGCTTTAGTGCCACACATTATAGTGAGTGAATTTCTTGTAATGATGTCTCCGCAACTGCACCAAGTTAACTTCAGTTTCTTACATGTTGCATAATATTTATAAGATTTCAACCATAAATAGTACAAAAGTAGGAAAATGCTCATAGCCCTAAATGAAGAAAAAACTAAGAGTACTAAAATCAACCTCAGAAATGTTAATAAAAAGCTGAAGTGCAAGGTCAAATCCTGCAGAGCTACTTCTGAACTAACAATTGCTACATCAGCCAGGGATACCCACTAGAAGAAGTAATACCCAACACTGCACCAAACTTGTCTCCAAATTTCCAAGTACAAAGCATCCAGTCCATAATCACCACTCACCCCCTCCCCTTAGGTAATCATCACAGAACACATACTAAAGATGCTTTCCCCAGACCAGGAACAGTAGCTAAATGGGTTTAGCCAGACAGCAACACCTTTATTAAGTTATCATTTAAGAAATAGATACACATACATTAATACAAAAAAAAAAAAACATTTTTTTCCATTTACACACATTACACAGTACATATTTGCATGTTTTCTTTCTTTGTAATAACTGTTTTTCAGTCCAAAATTACATGTTGCTGAATTCCTGCCTTCCGTTAAGCCTCACTCTTCCTCCTGAACATTATTCTGCATGTGTTGTTCCTAGAAATTCCATTTATTTCTATGTAATGTGCTCCTTCCCTTTTCTAAAAAAATCCCTGTTCCAGTTCTTTTATCTCTTTTTACAACATTCGGTACTTCAAGTACAGTCTGTTTAGAGTCTGGTTTCCATTTTCCCATAATTTTTTGGCTGTCAAGAGAATTAAACTTAAGTCCTTACTATGTTTAGGCAGTACAGATTCTCAGTCCAAGCTCAAAAGACTCATTCCTCCGTTACAGCCATTTACTCCCCCAATATTTCTGATGGATTATCCTGTAGGGAGTTTTTAAAATCTGCCAACTGATTGCATTCTCAAAAAACATATTCCCAGTTACCCCATTCTTCCCCATGACACCTCCAAAGAATTTTTCATCAGGCACATAGTCTGCTTGGGGTATAAAAATAACTATGTAAACCAATTCCAAGCAAAATTCCTAAATCTTCTGAACCTTATTGTGTACTTGGGGAGTAATGCATATGTCCTACCATTGTTGCCTTGTAAAATTTTTTGCAGTCACTCTTCCATATCTTTTCTAACTTCCTCTAATTGATACTTGGTTATGATACAGTATTTTATGCAGTACTAATTATTCCCCTTTTACTAGCAGCTTCTGTTCTAGGGTTTACTAAACACTACCAGAGTGGGTCTTTCACTAAGGATTCTCCCATCCCTTTCACTTTGTCTGTACACTGATATCAATCCTTGATAGGGAAGGCAGTCTCTAACCTGCAGTACAAACTTCTTGGCCTCATCCCACTCTGTTACTTTTCTCTGTCTAGTTATTTGCTCCCAATACCTTGGTTCCTTTCCCAGTTTTATCAAGTAAATTCCAACCCCCTTTTGCCTTTTATCTCTAACTCTACTTGTAGTCATCCCTTTTGGTGAAATTTACTTTATCCAGTCCCACGTTGGCTTAGTTCTTGTAATACTTTCTGCAACTTTATGAATATAATATTCCGTGTGGTAGACGGCGCAGTGGTGCAGCGGGTAGCATTGCCGCCTCACAGCAAGAGGTTCTCCGGTTTGATTCTCACCTGAGGTGCCTTCTGCGCAGAGTCTGCATATTCTCCCTGCATTTGTGTGGATTTCCTCCAGGTGCTCCGGTTTCCTCCAATGTTACAAAGACATGCAACTGGAACGTTTCTCCCCGGACCTTTGCTGAAAATTGGCTTTGTTCCAAGTTGGACTTTCTTGGTAAACAAATGTAAAATTAATACAATTTATTTGTTTATTGCATTTGTTTACAGGGAAAGTCCACTAGGCCTAAATGAGCCCATTTTCAGTGGAGGCCGGGAGAGAAAAGTTCCACGTTAATTGCATACAAAGAAATGTTAACACAGAAAACAAAGCATGTTGAGTGGTATTAGTACATTCAGTAAAAATAACAACAGTGAAATTGTTTACAGTAATGGAATAAGTATAGAAGTGAAAAATAGAAGACAGTCCAAAAATAAATAAATAGTTATTGTTCTGCTTAAGTATATGAATCCAAAATCCCACTCTTATTTCTTGACCCCCCCCCGCTTCATCATCATCCCTTTCCACTTGTAATTATAACCTTCTGCTTATGTTATGTATATGAGCCTTAACTGTGTAGGTTTAAAATATTCCTTCAAATCAGGTAGTCCTAAACCACAGAAACCCAAGCAACCTCCACCCCCAACACAACCCAAATGACACACAGCCCACAAACTCAGTGTGCCACTCAACCTCAGCCCATAAGGCATAACAACATACCCAGCACTCTAGTTATAGGTGACTCTATAGTCAGGCACACTGATGTTCCACTCACAAGGCTAAACAAGGAGAAAGTTACTGTCAGCTGCCTGTCAGGTGCCAGGATCCGCCACATAATGCACACACTCAGTTCACTCCACAACAAGTACAAATATGAGTCTGTCATTGTCCATGTTGGTGTAAATGACTTGAGACGTACCTCCCTGAACTACATGAAAAGAGACATGAAGGCACTCTCCAATCTTGTAGCCCAGGCATGTATGACCTTAGCCCTGAGTAGCATCCTGCCATCACCCAGAATGATGCCACACTACAAGGACAAAAATGATTGACTTCAACAATTGGCTAAGCTTCTGTGTCGTTCTAAGGGGATCAAGTATCTGTCTGCCTGGGATGACATGATCGACAGACCACAGTGCTTTGCTAGAGATGGCCTGCACCTGTCGCCTTTGGGATTCCGGATACTGGCTAAGGCTCTAGCCACCACTATAGTGCCTTTTTTAGGCAAGGTTCAAATGACAGATTCACCACCGTAACCGGTGCAAGCAAGCAAAATTTGAGGGTAATGCTACTCAGTGCTAGAAGTCTAAACCTCAAAATGCACTCACTCAAGGCACTCCTTAAAATGGGGAACATCGACATCTGTGCACTGGTAGAGACCTGGTTCAAGGCTCCATAGACCACCCCTCCATTACCAGGCTATAATTCATACCACACCTTTCGACCACCTAACCTGGACCGAAACACTAAAGGTGGAGGCGTGTCCATATTCGTTAAGGATATCCACACCTCCAGGCTAGCTGGTCAGCATAATGCAACCGAGATTATCCAAGTGCAACTAACTCTGGCAAGACCGCAATCCAAATTGTACCTTGCTACAGATCCCAAACTATGCCCCAGGATTCCCACTCCTCATTTCTTGATTCACTGGAAAATATTAGGGTACAACCCAACACCCTAATAATGGTCGATTTCAACTTCCCCACCATTAACTGGGAAAAGTACTCATGTACCAACTTTTTTCTCAACATTTTCTGGAATTCATAAATTCCAATGTCTTGGATCAACTTATCCACACCCCCACTAGGGGCAGCAATGTCCTAGACCTGGTCATTACCAACATGGGCGACCGGTGTTCCATACCAGAGGTCAATTCCTCGTTGGTCAGATCTGACCACAAGCTAATCACCCTAGACATCCACATCCCGCCCCCACCTCCCATTAGGGAAACCACCGTAAAAAATTTCTCTAAAGCCAGCTTCACGCTTCTTAATACAGAAGTGGCAAACTTCACGACACCCATGCAGATGGACAATAGAGGTATGACTGCTGAATCCTACACAAATGCATTTTATAAGCACTTACACAAGTGCATGGATCGTGCTATCCATAACAGAACCAAGATGCTATCCTCCAAAAAAAAGGAAGCCAATCTGGTGGTCCCCTGCCTTAAAGAAACTCTACAACAGAAGAAAGAAACTGTTGCAAAAAAGAGCAAAATCCTATGATTGGAGGAACTCCCTGGTCAGCCTCAGTAAGAAGCTGAGATCCCTCATAAAATCCTCGAAAGCTAGTTACGAAAAAAAAAAAAATCACCACCGATTCTTAAGACAACCACAAAGCATTCTATAGCTATGTCAAGAATCTCAATGGCAACACTCAGATTTGCTCTGAGTTACAGCACAATGGCACTAAATATACAGAACCAACTGTATTGCCAACATCCTGACGAATAAGTTCAGTGCTACCTTTACCCACCCTCTCAGCCCCTAAAAGGCCCACCTCTATACCAGAAGAATGCAAAGTTCCTGTAATCATGGCGTCAGAGGTAAAAAAACACACTCTGCAAAGCCAAGAACACAACATCCATGGGGCCTGACAACATCCCAGGCTGCTTTCTACATGAACTACAGAACAAACTGGCAGCCCCACCTAAGTACCATGTTCAGTCATAGCTTCACCTCAGGCTTTGTGCCCACTGAATGGCGCACAGCGACAGTTATCCCACTCCACAAAGGGGAAGCCAAAATGGACCCCAGGACCTACCGCCCCATTAGCCTGACGAGCCTGGTCTGCAAGGCCATACAACGTATCATCATGGAACTTATAAACAAAGACATTGGTAATCTCCAAACTCTGGACCCCACCCAGTTCGGGTTTGTAAAAGGTAGATCATGTCTCCTAAACCTGATAGACTTCTTTGAAGCAGTCACCAAGCCGTAGACGAGGGTAAGGTGGTTCACACAGCCTATCTAGATCTCGCCAAGGCTTTCTACACCATTCCCACTCTGGAATTGCAGATAAACTCACTAAATTAGGTATAAATCCCTATGTCACAAGATGAGCTGCCATCTGGCTCACTGACAGAACTCACACTGTGAAAGTCGCAGACTCCAAATCCGACTTCACACCATTGACAAGTGGTGTACCACAGGCTTCAGTCCTGTTTGGTATCTACTTCTCTGGAGTACAGGCTAACACAGAAGGTCTTTGGCTAATGAAGTTCGCAGATGTCTGCAAACTAGGAGCCATAATCGAAACTCCTAACAATGTGGATATCTTAGAAAAGGGCCTCACAGATGCCTAGTGTCAAAGCCATGGCCTGAAGTTCAATGCCAAAAAGTGCATTGTCATCCCCTTTGGTAAAAACTCTGTACCCATGAACTACCACATAGGCAGTAGCCTATTTAACACCGAAAGTGTGGTGAGACCTTGGGACATAGGTGGACAGTAGTCTCTCCTTTGATAATCACATTGCCACAGTAGTCAGGAAATCCTTCTACCTGGCACACCTCATCACAAAAGATTTCTCATCCAGGAGAAGAGAGAACATTGTTCCCCTATACTCATCACTAATTAGACCCATTATAGAGTACAATGCCCCTTTTGGTATGTACCTCACAAGACATCTACAACAACTGGAAAGGCCGCAGAAGTACCTCACAAAGAAGATTACTGGCCTCAAACAGATGCCCTATGCAAACCGTCTCAAAAACTCCAGCTTTACTCCATTGCATATCACCTACTCAGAGGCGATCTCTGCCTAACATACAAAGCTATGTCAAACCCAGAGCTGTTGGACATGCTCCACTTAAAGAAATCCCAATCCCTCCGAACTACACGCTCTAGGGACCTAAACCTTGTCAATACAATAAACAGAACATGCTGGAGGAATAGATTCCTGTCCCAGAGACTTCCCATACTCTGGAACAAACTACCTATCTATATCAAACAAAGCACCTCATTAGCACTCTTCAAGAAAAGTCTTGATGATTGGATGGGAAATAGGAAATTCATCCCGGGATCACTTCTGTGGCTTTGCTCAACAAGGGCACAGGAAAATAATTTCCTGGATGGCGAAAGCCAGGGTACCTTTTTGGCTAGGCTTATATAGGCCCTAGGGCCAATAGCCTAGTACCTACCTATGAACCTTGTTCAATTGGGAAGATAAGGGCCAATTAATTCTTGCCCTCTTTCTCTCACAGATAAATTAATTTAACTCTCTAACAGTTATTGCCCACGACTGCTCCTCTGGTTGCTAAAAATATGCCTGACCTACATATAAAATTAAAGGGACTAAAACACTTTAATGCTTGTATCTTGCAATCCATATCCATAAACAAGAGCTTCCAGTTTGTCAGTTTTTGTATTATTTTTTGTTTAGTCTCTTCCCGCATATATTTACTTGCTATAACAGAAGCTTTTTTAATCCATCCATCCATCCTCAGCACTTTTTCCCGTTTTTGCATATGGGTTCAGGGTGTCACGTCAACAGCGACAGTCATCTCGAGCCAAGGTTTACACCACTGGGTGGCTAGCGCTGCCATGGAGAAGCTTTTTTTTTTAATCCATACTGCTAAATACTTCATCTTATCGTGTCCCCATAAATATGGGTATTGCTGAACCAAGTCATGAGTGGTTACACAATTTGCAATTATATCTTTTGATCTGTCTTCATTAATTTTATATTCAGAAAAGACTTGTTGCTATCTCAAAATGCTCATCAACACCAATATATCTCTCTCTGGTTTTATCAAGTACAAAATATTGTATACAAAAAATAATTTTCTTAATTATCATACCAGTTATATCCTTGAATTTCTGAGATCATTATTTTCTTTGCCAGTGGATCTAAATATCAAGTGCCAAAGGGGAATGAGGGCACCCCTGCCTGGTTCCTATGTTCAAATACAACTTATCAGAGAGGAACCTTCCTACTTTCTTTGAGCCTTCATAAAATCCTTCATATGTCTTCCTGATTAATCTTATTGTATAAGGGAATGCAAATATTTCCATTGCCCTACCCATAAAATCCCAACTTACGTTATCAAATGCTTTCTTTGTATCAAGACCCACCAGCAGCAGTGGTATTTTCTTGTATTCTGCTTTTCTTTGGATCGTCATTTTTCTGTTAATGATCTTAAGTGTTTGCTTCTCCTCAACAAAACAACATTGAGCCATATCTGTAAATGTTGGCAACATCTTTGCCATTCATTTAGTTAGTAGAGACATAAACCCTTTATAGCCATGGTTTAAAATTAAAATGGGTCTGTAAGAGGCTGGGTCTGACTGTTCTTTGCCTTCTTTGGGTAATACAACCATTACATCTCTCTTCCAAGATGCTGGTGTTTCCCCTCATTTTAAAATAATGTTAAACAGTATCTTCCAGATCTGTATCATTTCGTCCTTCCTAGCTACCAAAGTTCCACAGGAATACTATCTGATGTCCTTCCATATCGCTGTATCAGTATTATTTACATAAGGGATCTCCTGCCAAAGTTAGCCCAGTGTCCTGCTAGTATACCAAAGTCTTTAGATTTTATAGATGCCATACATCACATGCATGCTCTCCAAGTAAGGTGTAGGCATAACACTCAGAACTTCTTTGCTGCCAGTCCAAATCCCATTTGTTGAACGTTGATGTGAATACCCTTCTACTGTGCTGGTTGCCAAGATGTCTTCAGATAAGTGCCTCTTTGGGGTTTCTTCTCTACATTTTTTTCATTATTGTAGTGTACTTGTGTTCATGTTATCCAAGAATGGAAAATGTCAGTACAGGAGGCAGATTCTCCTTAAAGACCATCACGACCAGTGTCTTTGTTTGCTTGGGCGTTTCCCATAACCATGCACAGTGCTCCATCTGCCAAGCATTTGTCCTTAAGACCTTTTGTAGTCACTCACCTTCCTTATCCGTATACCTTGAGAAACAATGATTTAAGCTATTGGCTCATGGTGCTATGGCGGAATCCTTCCATCCTGTGAGTCAGCCATCTGCCAAGAAGAAGGCCAAAAAGACTTTGCCTGATCCGATTGTTGTCTAGCCTCTCCCAGACATCTCTGTAGAAGCTAGTGAAACTCTGAAGACTGTCCAGTTCTTCTTTGGGATTCCAGTGCAGCAACCCCATTAAAGGCTGGCATGGATCCGAATTCTCCCATGGACTCAGAAGCTTTTCCAACATTTGTTCTGGATGTTGAGGGGGAACCTTGGTTATGATTTCAGAGAAACTGAGGGTGATTCCTCAGATTTTAGTGAGGTAGGCGATTCCTACTATGATTATTGAGTCACGCCAAGGGTTTGAACCACAGAGAGTCCTTCAGGCAGACGTCCTACTCAAGAAAAGCAAAAAAACTAAACACGTCATCCATATTGTTTAAAATCTCCAACATGAATAGCAGGACTTAATCGGGGTCTTTTCAATGCTTCAGTGGCCTTGAAGCCTCTTTAAAGGTTGCCAGTCCCTGCTCCTCCCTGGTCTTCTACTCCTGTTAAGAGACCTAGGGAATTGATACCTCAGACGAGGACTTGGACTTTGGGAAGGAATCCCTAGCTTACTTCTCTCAAATTCCTTCCCCTCTTGACTGTGGTTCTGAGGTAGAGCATTCTTTGAGCCAGGCTTCCCCTTGGAAGAAGAATCCTTTCAGGATACTATGGTTTGTATGATGGAGTACTTCAAATAGGATTGCTCGCTGGTCTCTGACATTCAAAAAAGGTATTATGAGCTTTAACAAATAGTCTTCTAAGCCTTCTGCTGTTCCTCCTGTTTTGGTAGCCCTTTTGGACACATTTTATACTGCCTCTGTGGCCCCTGATTCTCAGTCCCCTAGCCCCCTAAGAAACCTGACTGGTTCTACAAGGTGCCTGAGAATTGTAATTTTTTGTATACATGCCCTTCTGCTGACCCTTCAGTGGTTTCAGTGTTCTCTGATAAATCTTCTAAACCTTTGCCATGTACTAAGCTCTTTCCTTAAGATGAGGACAGTCGAGCGTTGGAAAGGTTAGGTAAAAAAGTATATAATGCTGCCACCTTGTCTTTTAAGATTATTAATTACAAAACTACATGACCAGGTGTGCTTTGGCTTTCTTTCTCAAGTAGCTGTGGTGGTCTCTGACCTTCCGGATTCTGATGGGAAGGCTTTATTTCTTTCCCTACTTGTATCCACTTCCCAGGTCACCCATCACTCCATAAAATGCAGCTGTGATGCACCTGATGCCTCTTTCAGTTCTGCTGCTTTTGGTTCTGTGATGAGGTGTCATTCTTGGCTACATCTGCAGGTTTTACTTGATGATATTCAAGCCAAGCTTTTGGATGGCCTCTGGAGAATAAAAATCTTTTTGTGACAGCTGCTGCTGACCTTTTAAGCCCCACCAAGATAAACGTAAGGCCTTGCAGGAACCCTTATTCGCAAATTCCAGAGGAATTATCCTTCTAAGATCACCTTTTTGCATAGGCAGACTCACCCACCTTCCAAGGGTAAGAAGGGGTCAAGGCATATTTTCCCTGCTAAATCCACTCATATTCCTTTGCCTCAAAAGTCTTCTTTTCAGGACAAGCCTGTCTTATTTTGACATTAGGCGTCTTCTTCCATTTGGGCAGGTCTCCCTATCTCTCTCAGCCCTTTTCTGGCTCTTCTAAATTTGTTATCAGATCACCTCAGAGTCCTGGGTGCTGTCTGTCATTTGTCAAGGGTATTTCATGGTTTGGAAATCCCTTCCCTTTTTAAGCATTCTACAATCTCCTCTGGAGCAGCTTCCTCATTTCCCAGAGGTTTTGCAATCCCTTTTAAATCAGTGCGCTGTTCAGTCTGTTGCAGCATCCCAAGTTGGACAGGATGGTTTTGCTCCAGAATGTTTTTGGTTCCTCAGAAGGAGGATACCTGGAGAACTATTCTGGATCTTTCTCTGTTCAATACCTTTCACAAAGTCTCTTGCCTGTGGATGCTGGCTTGTTAGACCTTGTTTCCTTCTCTTTCCCAGGCCTTCATGGTTTCTCTGGACCTGAGGGATACATACCTTCACATCCCTATTCAACCTCTGTTCATGAAATTTTTAAGTTATTCTGTTTCTCTCTCTCATTTTCAGTTCTCTGTTTTGCCCTTTGGTCTTTCTATTGCCTCAAGAGTATTGATCAAATGCCATGCTCCTGTCATCTCCTTTTCCAGACTTCAAGGGATACAGATTTTCTCCTATCTGGGTGGTCTGCTCATTCAGGCTCCTTTTCCCAGCAGTCTGTTGCGGGATGTCAGCTTTACCACCTGTCTTTAGCAAAGTCTGGGGTTCACCATAAATCTCAAGAAATCAGTTCTGACACCCTCTCATGATCATATTTTCCTGGCTTCAGACTCTTCCCCTGTTGGCTGTTTTTCCTGCTCCAAAAGTTTTGTTTCTGACAAACTTTTTCTAGTCTCCCATTCTCTCTCCTCACGTCCAGGTAATTTCTCAGGATTCTGGGGTTTATGACATCCACTATTCCCATGCTTCCTGTCACCAGGCTCCATATGAGGAAGCTGCAGTTATACCTCATATCAGTGTAGCTCAAACATTCTCACCCTGTCGAGTTCCCTGTTGACTTACTTTCTTTTCTCAGACTTGAGCTTCAGTGGTGGATTCAACAACTCTGTCTCTCTCTCTCTCAACCTGGGTTTTCCATTTCAGACTCCAGTTCTTTCTTAGGAACTGTTCAAAGAGTTCAGAGACTCCTCATACTTGGCTTGGGAAGGTGGGGGGCTTCTTGTGGCCCTCTAATGGTCCAGGTGTCTGATCTCCTCATCAGAGGTTAGATCATATCAACGTAAAAGAGATGAGAGCTCTGCTTCTGCCTTTACAAACTTTTCATTCACTTTTGCAACCCGCCCCCGCCCCTCAAAGTCTTAACAGGTAATACCATTGTGATATGGTATGTCAAGAAGCAAGGGGGTACAAGGCCCTATCTCCTTTGCATATTAGTTTTTTAGGCATTGGATCTAGTTATCAAGTATCAAATGACTCTTCAGGCAGTTTATATTCCTTCAGAGCACAGTCTACTTGCAGACTCATTGAGCTGGTCCAGAACACAGGCTCACGAATGGCTGCATCACAAAGATGTGCTTCTGGGGATCTGCTTCAGCAGATCGCATTAACACATAATCAAAATTTACATCAGCGAGACAATAAGAATGAAATGTGACAACAACAAACATGTACAATGGTGAAACTACAAACGAACGGAAGTGAGCATGTCAGGAACCAGCTGGAATGTCTGAATGGAGATTGCGGACAAAAAAAAAAGTTAAGTACTACTTTTAATACATTTTAAACAAACGTACATTTTTCAGTGTTTTTACAGGGGGAGCAAGGCCCCTGCATCCCTCCACACCCCCTGCAAATTATAATTTACCAGCTCCGTGATTGCCCTACAGTGGGGAAAAGGTTAAATTTCCTGATCCTCACTGTACAGAGATCTCCATGAACAAGTGTTGAAAAAGGTATATTTTTTATTAAATTAACTTTTTTAATATAGCACCTTCTTTTTACCTATGCATCGCAATCTCCGTTCAGAACCTCCATCTGGTGCCTGACATGCGCAGGTGCCTTTCTCTGTTTTAGTTTCTCTAATGTAAACATTTGCTGTTTTCCATATTACACTGTTATCCCGCTGATGTAAATTTCAATTATGTGTTAATTTGATGATCTGAAGCAGATCCTTTTCTGGACATAGTCCATTAATGGGGTATTCTTCAGGTAGATCTTTTTGCCTCCCCTCTAAACAGACTACTTCCCCTTTTCTTTTGAGGACTATCAAGTCATCTGTCTTGGAAAGCGGGATGCCCTGTCTTTTCCTTGGAAGGGAAGGTTTCTGTACCCCCCCCCCCCCTTCCTATACTGCCACACATTGCACAAAGTCAGGCAGAACTCCTTTTAAATCTTGTTGGTAACTTCCTTTTGGCCCGGACAGCATTGGTTTCCCCTTCTGTATCACTTGACCAGGTGCATTCACCACAGGTTACCTCACCAAGTGGATCTTCTCACACAGAGAAGGGATTTTTTGTCCATCCTCAACTGTCAACTCTTCAAACGACACTGTGGGTGATAAGGTTTTGATTTCCTGTAGGCACTTCTTTTCTAATTACATGATCCAGGTTCTCCAGGAGGCCAGGAAATCCACTACTAGAAAGTCATATATGTTCAAATGGAAACGATTTTCTGTCTGGTACCTCTCTTGCCATCAGGAACCCCTGTCAGTGTGGGCTCCTGTGGTTCTGTCTTGTGTGATCTGCTGCATGCTGGGTTGGCATATTCTTCATTTAAAGCTCTCCCGTCAGCAGTTTCTGCTAGTCTGCTCTTGAATAATCCTTTGGCATCCCAAGTTGAGGTCAAACAATTTCTTAAAACCATCCTTCATGTCAGGCTTCCCAGAAAGCCTCTTCCACCTTCTTGAGACCTCAGTTTTTGTACTTGAAAAACTGACTCAGGATCCTTTTGAACCTGCTAGTTCTGCTTCCTTGCAACATTGTACTTGGAAGACTGTTCTTTTGTTAGCCCTTACTCAGCCAAGGGAGAGTTTGAACTTCAGGTTCTCATAACTGTTCCTCCTTTTTAAGGTTTTCGCAGAGATAGGATTTCTCTTTGAACTAATCCTTCTTTTATGACCAAGGTGATTAATCAGTTGTCTGTTAATCAGTCTATTCACCTTCTTTCCTTTTTTTCCTTCTCCACAGTCTGAGAAGGTTCTTCACACCTTGGATTTGCATAGACAGCTCTGATATTGTTTGGATAAAAACAATACATCAACCCCTGGGCTTCCGGATACTGGCCAGGGCTCTTGCCAACCCCTATAGTGCCTTTTTATGCGGTGTTCCAAAGACCAAATTACCACCGTAACGGGTACAAACAAATGCAGTCTGAGGGTCATGCGGCTCAGCACTAGAAATCTAAATCTCAAAATGCACTCGCTCAAAGCACTCCTTAAAATGGCGAACATCAACATTTGTGCAGTAACAGAGACCTGGTTTAAGGCAGCAGGTAGCACCCCTGCACTACCAGACTATAACTCATTCCGTACCTTCTGGCCCCAGAACTTGGACCGAAGCTCCAAAGGCAGTGGTGTTTCCATATTCATGAAGGATGTGCACACCTCCAGACTGGTAGCCCAACATGACGCATCAGAGATACTTCAGGTGCAGCTAACATTGGGTAAGACAGCGATTCAGGTCGTAGCCTGCTATAGGTCCCCAACCATGACCCAAGACTCGCACTCCACTTTCCTAAGCATCCTGGAGAATATTAGGGTCCAGTCTAACACTCTCATACTGGGCAACTTCAACTACCCCTCCATTAACTGGGAAAACTACTCGTGTACCAGTACACTTGCCCAACGTTTCCTGGAATTCATTACTTTCAATGCCCTGGACCAGCTCATTCTTACCCCCTCTAGAGGTAGCGACATCCTTGACCTGGTCATTACTAACATGGGTGACCGTTGCTCTGTACCAATAGTCAGCTCTCCCCAGGTTAGATCCGATCACAAACTAATCACCTTGGAAATCCACATCCTTCGCACCCCCGCAAAGGTAACCACCATGAAAAATCTCCAAAACTGACTTTGGGCTCCTAAAATCAGAGGTGGCTAACTTCGTGGCACCCATGCAATTGGAGAACAGCTGCATGACCGCCTAATCATACGCTAATGCCCTGTATGAACACGTACATAAATGCATGGATCTCACCATACCCAATAGAACCAAGACCCTCTCCTCCAAAAAAAGGAAGCCAATCTAGTGGTCCCCTGCCATAAAAAAAACTCCAACAGAAGGAGGAAACCTATTAAAAATAAGGTGAAGTCCCAAGACTGGCAAAACTCCCTTATCAGCCTCAACAAAAAGTTGAGCTCCCTCATCAAATCCCCTAAAGCTAGCTATGAAAACAGAATTGCAGCAGATAGTAAAGACAACCACAAGGTCTTTTGTAATTATGTAAAGAATCTCCACGGCAATACCCAGATTTGCTTGGAGCTGTTGCATAATGGCAACTCCTATACCGAGCTAGCAGATATTGCCAATATACTGGCCGACAGTTTCAGTGCCAACTTTACCCCTCTCTCCCCCACCAAAGGACCAATCACAATACCAGTAGATTGCCAGGCACCCAGTATTGCTGCTGCACAGGTTAAAACAGCACTGTCCAAGGCCAAGAATATAGCTTCTACGGGACCTGACAATGTCCCTGACTGTGTTCTACATGAACTACAGAGTGAACTGGCACCTCACCTCTGTGTCCTGTTCAGTCAGAGCCTCACCCTCAAACTTTGTCCCTAGCAAGTGGCGCACTGCAACTGTCATCACGCTCCACAAAGGAGGAGCGACTACAGATCCTAGGAACTTTCGCCCCATTAGCCTGACAAGTCTGATATGCAAAGCTATGGAACGCATCATCATGGACCTAATAAACAAAGATATAGGGAACCTCTTAACTCTGGATCCCACAAAGTTTGGTTTTGTGAAGGGTAGATCATGCCTGCTCAACCTGGTTGACTTCTTTGAGTCAGTCACCAGAGCTGCGTATGAAGGCAAGGTGGTTCATACAGCCTACCTTGATCTGGACAAGGCCTTTGATACCATTCCCCACTCAGGAATCCTAGGAAAACTCACTAAGCAAGGCATCAACCCCTTTATCACTAGGTGGGTTACAAATTGGCTTACAGATAGAACCCAGAGTGTGAAAGTAGCTGACTCCAAGTCAGGCTGTAGACCAGTCACGAGTGGAGTCCCACAGGGTTGGTCCTGGGTCCTCTCCTGTTTGGTATCTTCTATTCTGAAGTTCAGGCCAACATGAAAGGACTCTGGCTGACAAAGTTTGCAGACAATTGCAAGTTGGGAGCCATAATCAACTCCCCAAGTGATGTTGACATCCTACAGAAAGGCCTCACTGAGACCAATGACTGGTGTGAGAACCATGGCCTTAAGCTCAATGCCAAAAAAATGTGTCCTCATCCCCTTTGGGAAAAACCCGGTTCCCATGAATTACCACATCGATGGTAGTCCACTGAACACAGAAGGCGTCATAAAGGATCTTGGAACACAGGTTGACAGCAACCTCTCTTTTGACCATCACATTGCCACTGTGGTCAGAAAGTCCTTCTGTGTGGCACATCTAATCGCTAAGGGTTTTGTATCCAGGAAGAAGGAGGTCATTGTCTCCCTCTACTCTTCCCTCATTAGGCCAGTCATTGAGTACAATGCCCCATTTGGCATGTACCTCACTAGACACCTACAACAACTGGAGAGGCCGCAAATATACCTCACAAAGAGGATCTTAGGCCTTAAACACTTGTCCTATATGGACAGACTCAAAAAAACGCCAACTATTCTCTGTCTCATATCGCCTACTTAGAGGCGATCTCTGCTTGACTTATAAAGCCATGTCTGACCCAGTTCTGTTAGAAATGCTACACCTAAAGAAATCCTAATCTCTCCGCACTACACGTTCCAGAGACCTCAACCTCATAACCACAATCAGCAGAACAAGTTGGAGGGACAGGTTCATAACCTAGAGACTGACCATGCTATGGAACAGACTTCCCATACATGTCAAGCAGAGTGGATGAGAAATAGAAAATTCACCCCGGGGATCACTCCAGTGGCTCTCCTTGACAGCGGCACTGGGAACTAAGGTCGGGTGGCACGATGCTAGGGTAATCCTGTGGGCTAGGCTTGTAAAGGCTCCAGGGCCATTAGCCTAGTACACACCTACGAACCTATAAAACAAAGGCAATTTGCAATTCTGAGCAGCTTTTTGTTTCTTTTCATCACAAGACTTTGGCTTTGGCTTTTTCCATGCAAACCATATCATCCTGGATGTCTAAGGCCCTTTCCTTTGGTTTCTTTCATGGCAAATGTCTTTCTTCATCTGTAAAGGCACAATCTGCTAGGATGATTGCCTCCTTTGGTGCCTATTTCAAGGGTTTGGATGGCAGTTCCATCCTTGAAGCTGCTGCTTGGTCCTCTATTAATACCTCACTAAACATTATAAATTGGATGTTATTTCCAGGGCCAGGGCAGGTTTTGCCAGAGCTGTTCTGTGTGGTTTTGTAGAGGGCTCTTCTGTGCCTTTCTCATCCCGTCCTTCTTAGCTCCTTTACTCTCCCTTATATAAAGAGTACTGCAGCAGTGGTATGGAAGGATGTAGTACAGTTGTCTAAAATCTTACCATAATAGTAGATGTCCTTGTCTATCACTGTTGCAGTTTTCTGTCCTTCCCTCCATACCCATCTTTCTTAGCTGTTGTCCCTGTGCCTTGTAGCCATCCTGGCTGAGGGGTTGTTGCTTCCTCTTTTCTTCTGTCCATTTTCCTTCTGAATGTACGTTCTCCTTTGTCCCTGAGGGTATTTTTTCCCTCCTGGGGCAAATCAATTGAGTGTTTGAGTCCGTACATCACCTTTGTGCCCTATGACTTGAGTGGAGAGCATATGTGTGAGGTATGAAACCTATAAAATCTAAAGGCTTTGGTCTTCTGGCCAGATGCTGGGCTATCCTTGGCAAGAGAACCTGTATGTAAAGAATACTGCAATAGTGAAGAGGACATCTACTGTTACGGCAAGATTTTACCCAACTGTACTTTTCTGGAGACTTTCCTGCTGGTGAGATAAAAACTGATGTATAACCAATCTCTTCCTTTCTCAACTATTAGTTGTTGAACCTTGCCTTCCTCTAAACTTGGCATAGTTGAGTGTTCCATAAATATTTCCATTTCTGTCTTCTCTTTGTTTCCACATTTCTCTGCTTTATCCAAATTTTCATACAATTTCAGAAGCATCTCGTATACCTCTGTAGGATCTGTGGTTATTTCTCTTATTGTATCCCTAATTACAAATGTTTCTACTTTCTTTTTTATAAGTTATTGAGCTAAACATTTTTTTTGTGCTCTAGAGTCATCAGAAAGATTTGCTTAAGAGCAGTCTTGCTAAACTCTAATGCATATTATCCAAATACTACCTTATTTTCTCTTTAGCCATCTGCAGTTGCTGCTCTTCTTTAATAACTCTTGAATAATTTCCACTACCCATTTCTTAAATTCCTCTCTTTTAACAGGTAGGTCGGAATCCACTGTGCACAACCTTGCATTTTTTTTATTTTGGTTTTCATCTGTGGATGATCTGAAATAGACTATGTGTGGGTGTAAGCTTTCAATTAAATGCACATGTTCTTGTGATACATCATTTTTATCCAGTCTAGCCCTGTTATTGTACCTTGGCAAATAATATGTAAGTTTTGTCCGTGTGTTCTTACTACTGATTTCATGTTTTCCATACAAAATATTTTCAGAAATTTTTTCAGACATCTGTCCTCGTTCATTATATTTTTCTTCCTAGGTCCTGCTGATACAGCCACACTATTGCAAATCAAGTTCTATTCCCACTATAAGTAATATTCCCTGCTGAAAACTGGTTTCTCCACAAATTTTCTTAAGCTCCATAATAACAGTTTTTAATGGAATATAAACACATGACAGTGTAATACTCCTCTCTTAACAATTGCCCTTTAGTACCACAAATCTACCATTATTGCCTTTTCCCCCTCTTCTATCACTATTGGAGCCCCTCTTGCAATCAATATTATTACTTGCATTTTCCTTTGTCCTGATATTCTGCTGAATATCCATCCTGAAACCCTTTCTTTGTTCATATGTTCATGGGTGTGTACTAGGCTAATGGCCCTGGAGCCTTTACAAGCTAAGCGCATAAAAGTGCCCTGGCATCGTACCGCCAGACGTTAGTTCCCAGTGCCTCTGTCAAGTAGACCCACTGAAGTGATCCCCAGGGTGATCAAATTCACATACTTATGACTTTCCAAACGTGGCTGCTGCATTGTTGCTGTTTGCACTTTGCATTTTTTAATATAATTGAATGCTTTTTCCTTTTTGTCTGTACCTATAAGGCCACTTGCATTCAAAGATATAGTAGCCATTATAATAAAAAGCTATTGTTTCCACTTCCTGTATGATAGTTTTTTGAATGGTTATTTCCAACTTTTGTCTTACACATGCGCACTGATGTTTGTCAGACTGAGATCTTTTATACAGTTGTTTCTTCTCATCTCCATTTGAAACTATATCATATTTTTCAAGACTTCTTGCTTTAATTAAAACCCTCCAATAAAAAAAAATACATTTTCAGAACACTCCCATTAATATTCATTTAGAACAAACACACAAAACCGTGTACAATTTCAAGAAATGAAATTTAATTTAACCTTCTAGTCTGGAAACCAAATTAACAGCTTCACTCACAAGCATAACCTAATCTAAAATTGTGGCTGCTCATACTAAAGAGCATGTTACAGCCTGTGTTCACACTTACAGTGATTATTGTTTTTCTTTATTTCTGTTTCCCTTCCAGATGTGGAAAACAGCGTAATGGGTTTCAGAAAACATGAACTTTTAACCTAAGAAAAAGTGCACCGTCTAACTTTAAATAAAAACTATATTATGCACTGTTCTATTAAATGTATTAAATTATTAAGGTTGCTGGGAAGGATGCTTTCTCTAATTCACTTCCCATAATTTCAAACTATTTTTCACTGAACTGATTGCTTTTGTTCATTTAAGTTTTGTATTTCCCTCAGTAAAAAAGCCCAGAACTCTCATTATTAATTGCTTGAAATCTGAAGAAAAACAGCTAACGGCTCTGCAGATGCATGAAGTAAAGTTTGTAAATTTTAATCAGGCAGAATTTACAGAATTTCCTTGGCTGACTGCCTTCTGCAGCAGACTTCTTGTCTCTCACTGATATAGAAAAAACAAACTAAATATTTTTGTATATGCAAGAAACTTAGCATTTGTTATGGCTTTCATCATTTTTGTCTAATTTTTCAAGCCTTTTTTTCAGAACTTTATTTCCCAAATGTAATTGATGCTTTATAGTATCCCATTTTTTTTCACTAATTTCAGTGTGCTGGTCTTCCTGATCAACTCCATCTCCCAACACCAGATTCTGGTTCAAGTTTTTCTGTCAAACATTTTCCTTTGGAACATTGGAAGACGTTTCATCGGCAATCTCTCTATGAACTTTCTTAGAAAAATGACAAGCAGAGTCCCCTTCTGCTTGATGGCTCATTTTATGTTGGATAACCTGTATTTCCATTTTAGTCTGTTCTACATCAAAAATGTCTATGATCCTCCAGGAAAAAAGTACACTGAAGACAGTCGTATACATCAGCTTAAGTCTCACACCTGCCTTTCGACATTCCCTGCTTGCTGGGATAAATGTGCTTCTCTGTTTCTTGGTGTACAGTGAATAATCATTTTTCACAAATACACTGCTGTCTCCAATTTAATGTTTCCCTTCTGCCACAGTTTTGTTAGGATAAACTCTTTCTGCTGGTAGGATTGCATCTTTACTAATACAGGTCTTGGCTGCTTTCTCATGGTCAGGTTTGGCGCATAGACTCGTTGTGCCCTTTCAGTTAAATTTGGCTGTGGAAAATCAGTCCAGTTGCTTATTTGTTCTTTTTTAAAATTAATACAGTCTGTTCCTTCCAGTTTCTCTGGTACAACACAAAATCTCAGGTTTTCTCTGCTCACTCTGTCTTCTTACTCAACTATAATTGGAAATGGCAGCCTCATACTCAGCCAGCCTTTTCTTCATTTCATCCTCTGATTTTTGTAGTTTTATCAATTCATCTGCATAGCTAGTAAAAGCTTCTGTTTTTTTCCAGCCTTTTATTTGAGTTGATATATTCACCTGGCTGTTTCTTGAACAGTGCCTCCTCAAACTATTCAGCTGCAGCCTGTCCCCTGGATACGTGTCAGAATCCAGGAAACAGCTGCACTAATACCCCTGCACAAGGGAGGTCCAACCTTGGACAGTGGCAGCTATAAGATTATCAGCCTAACCAGCATAATTTGCAAGGTGATGGAACATCTTCCTCACCCTTGAGCCAAACCACTTTGGATCCAGTAAGGACAGAGACAACGTACAGTATGAAGACCGAAAATAGTCTTGATTTGTAAAAGGAAAATCTTGCCTATTAAACCTTGCTAACTTCTGAAAAAGAGTCATAGAAGCACTGAGAATAACTTCATTCGCGCAGCTTTCCTTGATTTAAGCAAGGTCTTTGTCACAGTACTTCAGTCTTGTATCACTGACATATTGCTTAAACGGAATATAAGGCTCTGTGTATCCCATTAGAGTGCACCCTGCCTTAGTGATATAATTTCACTCTATTACATTGCAGTTTGATGATTCACTTTACTCCATAAGACTTGTCAACAGTGGTGTACCCAGTGGTTTTGTCTAGATAAATTGGTTTGGCATTTACTTCTCCATTGTTAGTACCAACATAAAAAGCCTTGAAGAACAAGATTTTGGATTAAATTTATAAGCTTGGAGCCTCCCTTGAGAATATTTGTACCCTCCAAGGGACTAACTTGGACACAGTGGTGACAGGTTCATGGTCTAAAACTTAATGCTAAAATGTGTAGTATACTGTTTGGTAAATAGGATCTCTTGTACACATACCACATAACAGTGTCTGTTTTAATGGGGGTGTCATTAGAGACCTAGGCACCATCATTGTCCGTGAACTTAAACTTTGACCACTTTATATCTACAGTCATTAAGAAGACCTTCTACATTTCCTGTCTGATTACTATGGGCTTTTCTTTTTGATCTAAAGCCATCATCATTCCCTTCTTATTGTGCCCCTCATCATTGCTGTTTTCACTGTTTAGCAAGCTTTCTTGTTGTTTTCACTGTTTAAGTATTTACTGGTATGGTACTGTTTCAAAGTTAGCTGCCCTGCCTGCTATGCTTTTCCCACCAAGCAGTACTTAATTAACTGATATGTTAACTATATAAATCACTCTTTAGAGCCTCCTGGCAGATTTTCTGCTGTTGTAAATATTTTTTCAGTGTCTCACTAATATTTTTATGCTGTATTAAATATTCTCTAGTGTTTTCTGCTGAAACTGGGGTATCTAGTAGTTGTAGCATAGTCCAGATCCAGGCCTGCTGCTTCTGGAACTGTTTGTAGTGGTTTGTTCTGAACACATTTTCCCGGCTGTCTTAGATTGGAAGGGGCCTATCTGCAATTTTGTGAGAGAATTGTGTTTAATTGGCATGTGATTGCTAAAGTGAGGCTTGTCTGTGGTTTGGAATAAGCATCCTCATTAGTCCTTTTGAATTTTGTTAAGAGTTTTGTTCGAGTTTTAGCTTTTGGTATTTCGGTCTTGCATCTGAGCAGGTTTCTGCTTGTTTGTGCTTTGCGCAGCACTGCGCACTACTGTGCAATTGTGTACCAAAGCCGGACAGTTAAATTCAACAAAGTTTCCCTTAAAATCCAGGCAGAAATGTCCATTCACAGCGCTCCTCAGTGATCGTTTCCTAAAAGCCACCCCTAGTGGCAACAGTCTTCAACCTAGCATTATGGACAATTGGACTACCCTAGTTTCTCCTGCCAACCTTGTTGACTTGAGTCTCTTGAGACAGTGTAGCAATTGCCTCATATACACAGACAATCCTGTACTAATAATACAGTCTAGTACAGAGTGCGAGAGATGTATTTATACCAATAATCTGGAATCCATGCTCGCTCTCACTCAAAACAGTAACAGAGAAGGTTGCCAACTCACCCACTGCTACACATTCACATAGTACCACTACTCATACATATAGTATGTGTTCCTCGTCTAGTCAGGATGTGATAGACGAGACTTTGTGGGTTCTGTTCAAGCAGCTTTATTATGTACAAACATATCACGATTGAAGCTTATTAACTTTAACTTGGGTAACTTCTATACAAACTAGCTATTGCATTCCTACATACTCACTCTCTGGCTGCACACTCAAAATTGCACTGGGTATAGCATGCGCCTGCTATTTATACATGCATATTCATTACTTGTTATGCTTCTTAGACACATCACACACACTGCTCTACAGTATGCATCAAAGACATAAATCCACATACGTAGAGGTTCTCTCACAAAAATTAATGAAACACCAGAGACCTCCAAAACAAAAGTCTGCTACAGCTAACACAGTCTCCACAGCACCCATGACACACAAGAACACCATTGTTTCACCCACCAAACCTGTAAGGCGTAACCATCAAAAAACAAGATGTTCTTCATCTCACATTGCTGCAGTCCTTACACTTGGGTAGTCCGCTGTCCTCGGTCGGCCCGAATATCAAAGTATAAGGCTGACGTCGGTCAAGGCGCATTTGACTGACATCAGGACGTCAGGGTACAAATGCGCATGACCGACGTCATATCCTCAGTCTTTTTTGCCGCATGGTCCGATGCAGAAGCAGCATTGCAAGTGCCGGTTGGCGTTCTGAGATTTTTCGATTTCGAAGTTTCAGACCGAGTTCAAAGTTGCCTAAGTACCCCGTTGGGGAATATTTTAGTTTTTCTTGCCTCAGTGATTTACGGATGTCAGAAAAAGTCAATAATTGCATTTCTTGTGGGAAACAGATACCGCATAGAGATTATCATACTTTGTGTATTCCTTGCTTAGGGCCTGAGCACGACGTTGTTGGCTGTCGCTCTTGTGCTAGATTCAATAAACGCACTATAAAGAGAAGGTTGGATTGTGCCAGGTTAGTCTTTGGGAAGCGGTGCAATTATAAAATGCCGTCGGATGCCCGGCGCCCGCTTCTTCGAAGAAGCGCAAGGACAAAGCAGTTAAGCCTAGGCTAGAAGAACCGTCTGTACCGGACGCCGGTTCTTTAGAGGTGTCGGTGGAGCCGGTGGCTCCACCCGAGGTTTCTTTGGGTTCTCACGGAGAGACTTTATTATTGCAAGATGTGGCCTCTCAGGAGGCAGGTCAGGCTGAAGGGGCTTCTCAGGTTACTATACTCCCCTCCCTTCCTAGGGTGGCTAGGCCCTCTCCTTCTGTTTCCAAGGCTTCTCCCAGAGGCAGGCCAGGTTCAGCTTCAGTTGGTGTCACCCCTAGTGCTTCTGGAACTGTGCCCAAGAAGCATATGCTTAAAATGGCAGAAGATTTGATTTCTTTGATTAAGGGTTCTTTGCCCCCTCCTGATAAGAGACCTAGGGTGGAGCCTGAGCCTGGGAGTTTTGAGCAGGCTTGGATGTTTCAGAGTCTTGGCTGAAGACTTGCAGGAGTATTCTCCTTATTCTGATTCTGATGTGGATGATTCTACTCCTTCTGCTTCTCCTCCTGAGGATTTTTCTTTTTCAGAAACTCTTCATTCCATGAGGGAGCATTTTAAGTGGGAAGGTCAGGACTTCTCTGATTCCAGGAAAAGGCTTAGAGAATTTTTGTTTTTACCCCAGCATAGGCCTTTGGCTATACCTCCTGTTTTAGATGTGGTGGAAGATGTTTTTGCAGAGGCTTCTCTTAATCCTGATTCTTTGCCTCCTGCTCCTGTTAAACCGGATAGATATTACAGGGTGCCTGAAGCTCATAAGTATCTTTTTAAGAGTCCTAGGGCAGACCCAGAAACTGTTAGTCAGGGGCCTAAAGGTGTTAAGGCTTCTGTTGTCAAGAATCCGGTTCCCTCAGACAAAGAGGCCAAGGCTTTGGATAGATGGGGAAAGAAAGTTTATACTTCTTCCACTCTAGCTATGAGGGCTTTGAATTGCCAGTTTCACATGTTAAAATACCAACACTATCTCCTTTCACAATTGAAGTCTAAGGTTGATGCTCTGGCGGAAGGTATTGATTGTAAAGAGTTGCAAGATTTAGTACATGTTTCTGAACAGGTGGGTAAGCATTCTTTGCAATGTGGTTTTGATGCTGTACAGGCCTCGTCTAGGGTGGCTGCCACTGGGTCAGTTCTTCGCAGGCACGCCTGGCTGAGGGATCAGAATTTATCTGACCATGTTAAATCACGGATTTTAGATGCTCCTTTACAATCTGATGTGTTGTTTGGTTCTCCTGTTGAGACAGTCTTAAAGAAAATGGAAGACAAGGCTAAGTCTATGCAGACTGTTAAAGATTTTTTGCAGGTTCAGCCTCCAAAGTTTAGTAGAAATTGGCCTACTAAGGGGTGGATGTATCCTTCTTATGATTCTCAGTCTAGGGGTAGATCTAGACGTGGCAGGGGCAGAGCTCAGGGCTCTTTCAGGCCTAGAACAGGGAGTTCTCCTGCACAGTCTTCAGGTGAGGGCAGGGGTCAGTCCTTTCGTAAACAGACCCAATGACCTACCTTTTCAGCTGCCAGAGCCTTCTCGTCTGGCAGCACCTTTGGGAGGAAGGTTGGCACTTTTCAAAGAAAATTGGAGTTTAATTACCCAAGACAGATGGGTATTGGATATCATACACCACGGTTACGGTTTTATTTCCATACCTTGCCTCCTTTCAAAGGCATGCCAGACGTTCCTCCTCCACAAAGAATAGAGGCTCACAAGCAAATTTCTCTGTTACTCCAAATAGGGGCCATTCAGCCGGTCCCTATGCCAGAAGTGGGCCTAGGATTTTATTCTCGCCTGTTCCTAGTACCAAAGAAAGGGAACACGTGGAGACCAATTTTGGACTCATCTATCCTCAACACTTATCTGGACATTCCCAAGTTCAAAATGTTGACGTTACAGCAGCTTTTACCTCTGCTGGGCAAAGATCATTGGATGGTAACTTTAGATCTCAAGGAGGCTTATCTTCATGTTCCTATCAGACTCAGTTGCAGGAAGTATCTGCGTTTTCGAGCTGGGACTTCTCATTATCAGTTCTCTGCATTGCCCTTTGGCTTATCTACTGCGCCCAGAGTGTTCACGAAGGTTCTGGCTCAGTGATAGCTTTCCTCAGGTTAAAAGGAATACAGATTTATCCATATTTGGACGATTGCCTGATTCTGGCTCAAGAAAGGGACGAGCTTCTTCATCATTTGGGTTATGTGATAGCAGTGCTAAGATGCCTAGGGTATTCTGTGAACGAAATAAAGTCCAGTCTAGTACCCTCTCAAGACATGTGCTTTCTGGGTGTGAGACTGAATACAGCATCCCAGATGGCCTTTTTGACCCCGGACAAACAAAAAATCTTTCCCTTTACTTTCATCAGTTGTCTCATCAGTCCGGGCTGACTGCAAGGACAGTCCTTCAAGCCTTAGGGTTCATGGCATCTTGTATTCTGGTGCTTCCCAATGCCAAACTGCATATGAGGAAGCTACAATGGTATCTCAAAAATGTATGGACACAGCACTGCCAGGATTTGGACACTGTCATTCAAATAATACCTTGCATTCAAAAGGAATTTTTGTGGTGGGCTCAGGAATGTCACCTAAACAAGGGACTCTCTGTGACCCGGCCAGAGGCAAGTCAGATTCTAACGACAGATGCCTCAGACAAAGCTTGGGGAGCTCATCTGAATGGAAAGTGGATACAAGACAAGTGGCCTGCCAGACTACAACATCTACATATCAACTTGAAAGAGATGTTAGCAGTCCAGTTTGCATTAATAGCCTTCAAGGATTTACTTCTTCCAGGGCAGGTGTTGATTCTAACAGACAACACAACTGTCATGTGGTACATCAACAAGCAAGGCGGAACACATTCTTATCCTCTATGCAGGCAAGCAATGATTTTGTGGGAGACTGCTCTCAGTTTACAGCTAAATCTTCAGGCAAGGTTTCTGCCGGAGCACAGAACTCCTTAGCAGATGTGTTGAGCAGACAAATTATGGATCCCCACGGTGGAAATTGGATCCTCATGTATTTCGGAAATTGGCAGTGTCATGGGGAACTCCAGACATAGATCTGTTCTTCCCTCTAAACCACCAGCTGCCAAAGTTTTGCACAAAAAGGTTTCATCCCACAGCTTGGAAAGTGGATGCTCTTTCTTTCAATTGGAGCAATCTTCATGTGTATGCCTTTCCGCCTCTGCCTCTTCTCCCAAAGGTACTACTAAAGGCCAGACAAGACAAGCCAAGGATGATTTTGATAGCTCCAGATTGGCCTCGACAGCATTGGTACCCATTACTGAGGAGCCTGGTACGGAAGCCTCCATGGCCTTTGCCTTCGATTCCACATCTGTTGTCTCAGGAGGACAGTCATTTGCTCAACGTCAAGCTTCACTCTCTGCACCTAACAGCCTGGCATATTCTGTTTTGAACCATTGTGGGCCTCCACTTCCACAACAAGTTTTGAATGTTATTTTGGAAGCCAGAAGGCCTAGTACAAGGAAAGTGTCATGAGACAAATGGAAGAGATTTTTATTTTGGAGTGCAGCAAAGGGTTTTGATGTTTCTGGGCCTAATTTAAGTGTGGCTCTTCAATATCTTACTGAGTTACTGGACAAAGGTTTGTCCTTCTCTTCTATTAAAGTTCATGCTGCAGCAATTTCGGCTCACTATGATTGTGACCCACCATTGTTTTCTCATCCTTTGTTCAAGCAATTTCTTAGAGGGGCAAAGAATATAAGACCCCCACGAAGAGCTCCTACTCCTGCTTGGGATCTCAATTTTGTGTTGGAGAAACTCACTCTACAACCTTTTGAGCCTGCAGCTACTGCTGAATTAAAGTTTTTATCATGGAAGACTGCTTTTTTGTTGGCTATTACCTCTGCAAGAAGAGTTTCTGAGTTGCAGGCCCTTATGGCAGTTGAACCTTTCTTAATTTTCCATAAGGATAGGGTATCTTTACGTACTAATCCTTCCTTTATGCCTAAAGTGGTTTCTAGTGTGGCTTTAAACCAAACTATTCATTTGCCTACCTTTTATGCAAATCCCCAAAATAAAGGGGAAAAGATTTTGCACACTTTAGATGTACACAGGCAGTTGCGTTATTATTTGGACAGAACTAAAGGGTTCAGGCAGTCTCAGCAGTTATTTGTTTCTTTTGCTTTGAGTTCTCAGGGCAAGCCTGTGTCAAAACAAACTATTTCTAAGTGGATTGGGTTTTGCATTGCTTTCTGTTATTCCCATCATGGCAAGGAAGTTCCAGCTGGGATTAGGCCTCATTCCACTAGGGCTACTGCCACTTCAACAGCCTTTTTGAGAGGGGTGGCAACTAAGGATATTTTGGAGGCAGCTACTTGGAGTTCAGTGCATACTTTTCCAGGCATTATCACCTACCACTTTACTCTAAATCCAGGGCTGGTTTTGCCACTGCTGTTTTGCAGGGCATTTTAGCAGCTCCTGCTTCCTTATGATTTGGCCATCCTCCCTTTCCTCTGCTTTGGGATTCTACCCAAGTGTAAGGACTGCAGCAATGTGAGATGAAGAACATAGTACAGTTTTGTACCTACCATAAATGTAGATGTTCAAGATCCACATTGCTGCAGTCCAATTTACCCTCCCTCCTTCCCTCTGTTGTTAGAGGCGGTTGTGTGGGTTGGGTGGTCAATTGTGTATATTGTCTATTGTATATATTGTACATATTTTTAGTGCTAGGATGGTTGGTTGTTGGTTTGCTGTCTTTTGGTTTTTGACCTTTATTTTTAGGGTCTTCTGACATCTGGGGCAAGAAAAGACTGAGGATATGACGTCGGTCATGCGCATTTGTACCCTGACGTCCTGATGTCAGTCAAATGCGCCTTGACCGACGTCAGCCTTATACTTTGATATTCGGGCCGACCGAGGACAGCGGACTACCCAAGTTTAAGGACTGCAGCAATGTGGATCTTCGAACATCTACATTTATGGTAGGTACAAAACTGTACTTTTTCTTGTCATTGGAGACTCAATAGTGAGATACAGATAATCCATTTACCAGGTTGGACAAGGAGAAAAGTCACTGTCATCTGCCTGTCTGATGCCAGGATTCGCCAAATCAAGCATGCATTCGGGCCTCTCAACAGCAAGTACCATTATCACTCTCTCTTAGTTCATGTTGGTATGAATGACCTGAGATGTATCTCACTGGACTATATGAAGAGAGACTTGGTCAAGCTCGCTGAGTATGTGTCCCAGACAGGTATGTCCCTAGCCTTGAGCAGCATACTACCCTCACTTAGAATGATGCCACAGTATAAACAAAAAAATGATTGATTTCAATAATTGGCTTAGTTTTTGGTGTCATTCCAAGGGGATCCAGTTCCTGTCTGCTTGGGAAGCCATGGTCGACAAACCTCGATGCTTTGCCAGAGACAGATTGCACATGGCACCCCTAGGTTTTCAGCTGCTGGCAAAGGCTCTTTCCTCAAACCACAGTGCCTTTTTTAGGCAAGGTCTTGAAAACAACATTACTAATGTGAAATTAGCCAATCAGAACGAAATAAGGATCATGCTACTAAATGCTAGGGGCTCAAACCAAAACTGCACTCCCTGGCAGCACTTCTGTCACTAGAAGATGTAGATGTCTGTGGAGTCATAGAAACCTGGATTAAGGCCTGAGAGAGTACCCTGGCCCTGCAAGGCTACAATGCCTTCTACTGATGCACTTGTAATAGGTGACTCTATCGTCAGACACACTGACGTCCCGCTCACCAGGCTGAACAAGGAGAAGGTCACGGTGAGCTGCCTGTTGGACGCTAGGATCCGCCACATAACACAAGCACTCAGGTCACTCCAAGGCAAGTACAAATATGACTCAGTCATTGTCCATGCTGGTGTGAATGACCTGGGACATACCTCCCTGGACTACATGAAAAGAGACATAGAGGAGCTCTCTGAGCATGTAGCCCAGGCTGGTATGACCCTGACCTTGAGTAGCATCTTACCCACACCAAGAATGATGCCACAGTATGAAGACAAGATGATCAATTTCAACAATCGGCATAAGTATTGGTGTCATTCAAAGGGGATCCAATGCCTGTCTGCCTGGGATGACATGCTCGACAAGCCACGATGCTTCGCTAGGGATGGCTTGCACCTGTCACCCCTGGGCTTTCAGATATTGGCAAAGGCTCTTGCCACCCCCATAGTGCCTTTTTAGGCAAGGCTCAAAAGACAAACCCACCTCCATAGGTATCACAAGGGATAAGAAACTAAGAGTAATGCTACTCAATGCCAGAAGTCTAAACCTCAAGATGCATGCACTCGAAACTCTCCTTAGCATGGAGAACATCGATATCTGTGCAGTAACAGAAACCTGGTTCAAGGCTCCCGAGAGCACCCCAGCACTACCAGGTTATACCTCATACCATGTTTTTCGGCCCCAAAACTTGGACCGAACCACAAAAAGACGGGAAGTATCAATATTCGTCAAAGATACCCACACCTCCAGGTTGGTGGCACAGCACGAAGCATCAGAGACTATCCATGTGCAACTAACAGTGGGTAAAACTGCCTTCCAGTTTATAGCCTGCTACAGACCACCCTCCCAAACCCAGGAACCCCACTCGGCCTTCCTGGGAACACTGGAAAATATGAAGGTCTCTCCAAACACCATTATATTGGGCGACTTCAACTACCCTAACATAGACTGGGAGCATTACTCTAGCTCCAACACCCTAGCTCAAAGGTTCCTAGAATTTATAAACTCAAATGCTATGGAACAACTTGTTGCCACTCCCACAAGAGGGGAAAACATACTGGACCTGATCATCACCAACATTTGGACTCTATGCTCCAGACCAGAAATGTATCCCTCACTGGTAAGATCAGACCATAAACTAATCTCACTAGATATTCACATCCCGACCCCAGCCCCTGCCCAGAAATCCACAGTGAAAAACTTTTCTAAAGCAAATTTCACACTCCTCAAAACCGAGGTGGAATCCTTCAAATCCCCGGGCCTGTGGAAAATACTGCCCAGACCGCAGAATCCTTTATAAATGCATTCTATGAACACCTTCAGGAATGCATGGATCATGCAATCCCAAATAAAACCAAGACCCAATCCTCCAAAGTTATGCGTCCTGTCTGGTGGACCCCAGCCATAAACAAACTATACTATAGAAGAGGAAGCTACTACATGATAGAGCAAAATCCCAAAAAGAGAAGGCATCTCTGATCAGTATTAGCAAAAAACTACGGGCACTCATAAAATCGTCTAAGGCCAGCTTCGAGAGAAAAATTGCACAGGACACTAAGGATAATCACAAGGCTTTCTTTAGTTATGTTAGGAACCTAGGTGGGAATTCCCAGATATGCTCAGAATTAGTCCAAAATGACAAAAAATACACCGAACCCACAGACATTGCCAACATCCTAGCTGACAGGTTCAGCACAAACTTCTCACCCCTTCCCCACCAAAAGGGCAAATATCTATCCCAGCAGAGTGCTGCCCCCCTGACATCTCAGATGCTCAGGTAAGAGCTGCCCTCTCCAAAGCAAAAAACACAGCATCAATGGGACCAGACGGTGTCCTGGGCTGCATCCTACATGAACTCCAAAAAGAGCTAAACCCAAACATAAAACTACTGTTCAATCTCAGCCTTACTACAGGATATGTACCCAAAGAGTGGCGTACAGCAACAGTGGTCCCTCTCCACAAAGGTGGTGCCTCAACAGATCCTGGAAACTATCGCCCCATAAGCCTGACTAGCTTGGTCTGCAAAGCTATGAAAAGGATCATCATGGACCTCATAAATAAAGATATTGGGGACCTACAGACACTGGACCCTACCCAGTTCGGCTTTGTTAAGGGCAGATCCTGCCTCTTAAACCTGGTCGATTTCTTTGAAACAGTCACCAAGGCCTTTGATGAGGGGAAGGTGGTCCACACAGTCTACCCGGACCTTGCAAAAGCCTTCGATACAATACCCCACTCAGGCATTATAGATAAGCTCACCAGCTTAAATATAAAACCCTATGTCACTAGATGGGTTGCAAACTGGCTCAAGGACAGAACCCACATGGTTAGAATTGCTGGAGCCATGTCAGACTCCAAACCAGTTACAAGTGGCATCCCACAAGGCTCAGTCCTGGGACCTCTCTTGTTCGGTAAATATTTCTCGGAGGTACAGGCCAACACGGAAGGACTGTGGCTGACCAAGTTCGCAGATGACTGCAAACTGGGTGCCATAATCGACTCTCCAGCCGACACAAGCATCCTCCAAAAGGGCCTCATAGAAACAGACAACTGGTGCCAGAGCCATGGCCTCAAGCTAAATGCCAAAAAGTGTATAGTCATCCCTTTGGCAAAAAAAGAGCCCACAAATTACCACATAGGTGGTAATCCATTAAGTACAGAAGAAGTAATTAGGGACCTGGGGACCCAAGTTGATAGCAATCTCTCATTTGACAACCACGTGGCCAAAGTGGTTAGAAGAACATTTTATATAGCCCACCTAATCATGAAGGGATTCACATCTAGATCAGGGGAGGTCATCGTGCCTCTTTACTCATCCCTCATCAGGCCCATAATTGAGTACAATGCCTCTTTTGGGATGTACCTTACCAGACACCTGCAGCAACTGGAAAGACCCCAAAAGTACCTCACCAAGAGGATCAAAGGGCTCAAACAGATGCCATATGCTGCCCGGTTAAAGAAACTCCAGCTCTACTCAGTGGCATACCGCCTGCTCAGAGGCGATCTGTGCCTGACGTATAAAGCCACGAACAACCCGGAATTAATGGACATGCTGCACCTCAGAAAATCCAAATCCATTGAGCTACGCGCTCGAGAGACTTGAACCTCAGCACTGAAATAAATAGGACATGCTGGAGGGACAGATTCATAACCCAGAGGCTCCCTTCACTCAGGAATAAAATCCCAGTCCAGGTTAGGCAGAGTCCCTCATTGACTCTCTTCAAGAGGAATCTTGATGAGTGGATGGGAGATCGTAGGTTTACCCTGGGTATCACTTCTGTGTCACTGTTAGACAGAGGCACAGTATACTAACCTCGAAAAAGGGCATAGAAAAATTAATTTAAAATGGGTAGCGAAAGCCAAACACACTCTGGCTAGGCTTATAAATGCCCTAGGGCAGATAGCCTAGTATGAACCTATGAACACCTTTAGACCTCAAAAGGAATGCGTTAAAACCAAAGGAGGCCATGTTTCAGCCTATATTAGAGAGATATTCTGAAACTGATACAAGCACTCAACTCTCCTTTGTCAATAAGGAGAAATTAATCGTAGGCACTAAACAGCCTATAATTGCAAAGTACCTTGCAAATGTAAGGGAAAACAGCTCTTATACTTTACAAAAAAAGCACCTAAACAGGCATGTCCAAGGGTCAGCTTCCGGTGATTTCTCCTGTCCACCTGGTGAATCTGAGCATACTGGGGCAATGCGGCAACTGCCTCATGTACACAGACAACCCTCTCCTTCTACTACCCAACACTACAACTTGTGAGAGATGCACTTACATAGCCAAAGTGGAAGTAAAGCTCTCTCTGGCCAAGATTGTACTAGACAGTCAAGAGGAGAAGGTTAAAACCTGCACTACACCTCAAGCAACTCATACCCCTTCAAAACCCACACCATCAACACCCACACATAGCAACACTAAACCCACATATGCGGAGGCCCTTAACATTAACCTGCCCAAGCAACAAGGACCTCCGAAGCTGAAACGCAAACAAACACCAGTCACAACCAAAGTGACACATAGCTCACAACGCCAGTGTGCCACCCAACAACAGCCCCTAAGGCAAGACAATGTACCCAACACTTTAGTCATAGGTGACCCTATAGTCAGGCACACTGATGTCCCTCTCACGAGGCTGAACAAGAAGAAAATTACAGTCAGCTGCCTGTCAGGTGCCAGGATCCGCCACATAACCCATGCACTTAAGTCACTCCACAAGTACAAATACGAGTCTGTCATTGTCCATGCTGGAGTGAATGACTTGAGACATACCTCTCTGAACTACATAGACATGGAAGAGCTCTCAGATCATGTGGCCCAGGCAGGTATGACCCCAGCCCTGAGTAGCATCCTGCCTTCGCCCAGAATGATACCACAGTATAAGAACAAATGATTGACTTCAACAATTGACTAAGCTTCTGGTGTCATTCAAATGGGATCCAGTATCTGTCTGCCTGGGAAGACATGATCGACGAACCACAATGCTTTGCCAGAGATTGTGTGCACCTGTCACCCCTGGGATTCAGGTTACTGGCTAAAGCTCTTACCACCCCTATAGTGCCTTTTTTAGGCAAGGTTCAAAGGACACCACCACCACCGTAACAGATACAAGCATGTAAAATCTGAAGGTAATGCTACTCAATGCTAGAAGTCTAAACCTCAAAATGCACTCTCTCGAGGCACTCCTAAAAATGGAGAACATCGATATCTGTGCAGTAATTGAGACCTGGTTCAAGGCTCCAGAGAGCACCCCTGCAATACCAGGCTACAACTCTTACCACACTTTTCGACCACAAAACCAAGACCAAAACACTAAAGGTGGAGGGGTGTCCATATTCACCAAGGATATTCACACCTCCAGGCTAGTTGCCCAACACAATGCATCTGAAATTCTCCAGGTTCAACTAACACTATGTAAGACTGCAATCCAAATTGTAGCTTGCTACAGATCCCCCACCATGCCCCAAGATTCTCACTACAGCTTTCTAAACATACTGGAAAATATTAAGATACAAACAAACACCCTAATACTGGGTGATTTCAACTACCCTGCCATTAACTGGGAAAACTACTCGGGTACCAACTTCTTTTCCCAACGGTTCTTGGAATTCATAAATTCCAATGCCCTGGATCAACTAATCCATTGTCCCACCAGGGGCTCTAATATCCTAGACCTGGTCATTACCAACATGGGAGATAGATGCTCCATACCAGTGGTCACCCCCTCATTGGTCAGGTCTGACCATAAGCAAATCACCCTTGACATCCACATCCCACCCCCAGTAAGGAAACCTTCTTAAAAACTTCACCAAAGCCAACTTCATGCTACTGAAGTCAGAAGTGACAAACTTCATGACACCCATGCAGACGGGATCTGAAAGTTTGACTGCAAAATCTTACACTAAGGCACTGTACGAGCACATCCACTCATGCATGAATCGTGCCATCCCAAATAGAACCAAGATGCTGTCCTCCAAAAAAAGGAAGTCAGTCTGGTGGTCCCCTGCTATAAACAAACTGTACAACAGAAGGAAGAAACTGTTGCAGAAAAGAGGAAAATCCCAGGATGCAAAAAACTCCCTCACCAGCCTCAGTAAGAAGCCGAGATCCCTCATAAAATCCTCAAAAGCTAGTTACGAAAATAAAATTGCCAAAGATTCCAAAGACAACCATAAGGCATTCTATAGTTATGTCAAGAATCTAAATGGCAATGCTCAAATCTGCTCTGCATTAAATGTACTGATCCCAGGGATATTGCCAATATCCTGGCAGATCGATTTAGTGCCAACTTCACCCTCTCTCACCCCCTAAAAGGCCCGTCTCAATACCAGAAGATTGCCAAATTCCGGTAATCATGGCCACACAGGTAGAAACCACACTCTCCATAGCTAAGAATGCAGCATCCATGGGACCAGATGACATCCCAGACTGTGTAGTACATGAACTACAAAATGAACTGGCACCTCACCTAAGTGTCATGTTTAATCATAGCCTCACCTCAGGCTTCGTACCCACCGAGTGGCGCACAGCTACAGTTATTCCACTCCACAAGGGGGGACCACCTTGGATCCCGGGAACTACCATCCCATCAGTCTGATGAGCCTGATCTGCAAGGGCATGGAACGCATTATCATGGAACTTATAAACAAAGACATTGGCAACCTTCAAACACTGGACCCCACCCAGTTTGGGTTTGTGAAGGGCCGATCTTGTCTCCTGAACCTGATTGACTTCTTTGAATCAGTCTCCAGAGCTGTGGACGAGGGTAAGGCGGTCCACACAGCCTATCTGGACCTCACCAAGCCCTTCGACACCATCCCCCACTCTGGAATCATAGATAAACTTACTAAGCTGGGCATAAATCCCTAGGTCACTTGATGGGTTGCCAATTGGCTTACTGACAGAACCCAGACTGTAAAAGTAGCTGACTCCAAATCCAGCTCCAGAGAAGTGACAAGTGGAGTACCTCAGGGTTCAGTCCAGGCACCACTCTTGTTTGGCATCTACTTCTCTGAAGTAAAGGCAAACACTAAGGGACTCTGGCTAACAAAGTTTGCAGATGACTGCAAACTGGGAGCCATTATTGAATCCCCAAATGATGTGGATATTCTACAAAAGGGCCTTACAGAAACAGATGCCTGGTGCCAGAGCCATGGGCTGAAGCTTAATGCCAAGAAATGTATAGTTATCCCCTTTGGAAAAAAACATGTACCCATGAATTACCACATAGATGGCAGTACACTAAACATCGAAAGTGTGATGAGAGACTTAGGGACACAGGTGGACGGTGGTCTCACTTTCGATAACCACATCGCCACAACAGTCAGGAAATCCTTCTATGTGGCACACCTCATCACTAAGGGCTTTTCATCCAGAAAAAAGGAGGTCATTATCCCACTGTACTCATCCCTCATTAGACCCATTATAGAGTACCATGCCCCGTTTGGTATGTACCACACAAGACATCTGCAACAGCTGGAAAGGCCACAGAAATACCTCACTAAAAGAATCACAGGCCTAAAGCAGATACCATATGCTGTCCGTCTAAAAAAGCTATACTCTGTGGCATATCATCTACTCAGAGGCGATCTCTGCTAAACATACAAGGCCATGTCAAAGCCTGAGTTGTTGGACATGCTCCACTTAAAGAAATCTCAATCCCTCAGAGACACATGCTCCTGGGATCTAAACCTTGTCATCACAATGAACAAAACATGCTGGAGGGATAGGTTCCTGACTCAGGGGACTCCCCATACTCTGGAATAGACTGCCCATACATGTCAAGCAGAGCGCCGCGTCGGCCTTCTTCAAAAGGAGCCTTGATGATTGGATGGGAGATAGGAAATTCTCCCCGGGAATTATGTCAGTCGCCCTGCTAGACAGGGGTCCAGAGAAGTAAATATTGTGGGAAGAAATATCCAGGGAATTGTTATGGCTAGACTTGTATAGGCCATAGGGCCAATAGCCTAGTACCAACCTATGAAATTCACCTCACATCTAGTTAGACTGGACAACTCCATGGAGTTACTCCAGGTCCAGGTTACGGTGGGTAAGATGCCCATTCAAGTCCTAGCCAGTAGTAGATCCCCCTGCATGGGTCATGACACCCATGAAGCCTACTTAACCAAACTGAAGACACTCCAAATTTTACCGAACACACTGGTTATGGGGGATTTCGATTATCCCACTATCAAATGGGAAACCTACTCTAGCCAAAACTCACTATCACAAAAGTTCCTTGACATTGTGAATTCAAGTGCCCTGGAGTAAATTGTCCATACCCCAATAAGAGGAACAAACATTCTAGATATGGTCCTCACCAGCATGCCATACAGGTGCACTACTGCAACTGTTGGACCCTCATTAGTTGAAACTGACCACAAATCCGTCACCTTCGAACTGACACTAACACCAAAACTTACAAAGGGTGAAATCAGACTGAAAAACTTCACCAAGGCAAACTGTACCCTCCTAGGTGAATGTACAAATGCATTTCAAGCCCCACTCCAAGCTGAAAGTGGTAACTATGCCAAAGCTTACACTAAAGCCCAGTACAATCACTTGCATAAGTGTATAAACTCGACTATACCGGATAGAATCAATGCCAGAGCCCCAAGTAAAATCATGCTGCCATGGTGGACTTCCAGCACCAACAAACTCTACAGTAAATGCAAAATGTTGCTGTCCAAGAAGACAAAGCCAAGGGCCCAACAATGGAAAAGCACCCTCCTCAGCCTTAACAGGCAAATAAGGCAACTTATCATATCGTCCAAGGGCTCCTTTGAGAGAAACCTAGTAAGTACTGCCAATGATAACCATAAGGCCTTTTACAGCAATGTAAGTAACCTAATGGGCAGGACCCTAGCATGTGCAGAGCTGGTGGCCAACCGTATCACACACACTAACCCCACAGAGGTAGCTAACCTGCTAGTGGATTGGTTTGGTGAAAATTTCACTTCATTATCCGCTCCTAACTTAAAATGAACCCTCCCCTAAACCCCCCACCCCCACCTTACACATCGGAAGAGTTGGTCCTCAAAGCCCTGTCCAAGACAGAGAACACAGCCTCAGTGGGACCAGATGATATCCCAGGCTGTCTTCTAAACAGACAAAAACATGAACTAGCATCACCACTAAGTACCCTTTGCAATTGTAGGCTAACCACAGGGTTTGTTCCTGAGGAATGGAGAACAGCTACAGTTATCTTCCTCCACAAAGGTGGTCTAGCAACAGACCTGGGGAATTACAGACCCATATGCCTGACCAACCTCATCTGTAAAGCCATGGGAATGTATCGTTATGGACCTCATAAATAGACATAGGTGACCTCCATACCCTGGACCCTTCCCAATTCGGCTTCGTGAAGGGAAGATCCTGCCTGTTAAATCAGGCGGATTTCTTTTAATGTGTGACTAAGGCCATTGATGAGGGCTAATCTATACACACAGTATACCTCGACTTGGCAAAGGCTTTCGACAAAATCCCACATTCAGGCATTACCGATAAACTTAGCAAACGGAATGTAAACCCCTTTATTGTAAGATGGGTTTCCAGGTGGCTCACAAACTGGACACACATTATCATAGTGGGTGACTCCACATCAACCAGCAGACATGATTCCAGCATAGTGGCACAGGGATCAGTGCTCGGCCCCTACTGTATGGTATATATTTCTCAGAAGTTCAGGTCAAAACTAAAGGGTTGTGGCTCACCAAGTTTGCAGGCGACTGCAAACTAGGTGCAATCATTGAATCCCCGAATGATGTCAGTATTCTCCAGGATGGTCTAACACAGACCAATGACTGGTGCATTAGTCACGGTCTCAAACTGAATATAAAGAAATGCATCATCATTCCCTTTGGCACAGTGTCCCTTCACACTATCAAATTAATAGCAACACCCTAATTACCCGTGAAGTGGTAAGGGACCTGGGATTTCAGGTTGACCGCGACCTTAACTTCGACCAGCATGTGTCTACAGTTGTAAGGAAAGCTTTCCAAGTAGCTCACTTGATTAGTAAAGGCATTGCCTCAAGAGCAAAAGAAGTTATACTCTTCTTAAGAGTTAAGAAGTTATATATACCCCTATACTCGGTACTTATCTGGCCCATAATTGAATATAACACCCCATTCGATATGTACTGTACTAAGCATCTACGGCAATTAGAGAGTTCTCAGAGGTTTCTAACAAAAGATCAAGGGCCTCCAGCTTGTGCCTTACCAATTAAAATCCTTGTCACTATACTCCATATCATATAGTCTTCTTAGGGGAGATTTATACCTGGCCTGCAAAGCAATCCAAGACCCAAACCTAATGAACTTACTGCATATACGTTAATAAAATGGGTCTAGGGTTACCTGTTCCAGGGACTAAAATATGGCCTGTGACTTAAATAAGACATTGTGGAGGGACAGATTTATCTCCCAGCGACTGCCTCGTCTTTGGAACAGGCTACCAATTCATGTAAAACAGAGCACCTCTGTGACACTGTTCTTGAGGAACCTGGATGAGTGGATGGAGCACCATAAATTCTTACCAGGGATAGTGCCCACAACCCTCCTGGACATGGGCAGTCATCACTAAATGCAATCTTGGGTATTTACTAGTAACTACATTATTACACTGGGTCGAAATCGCTGGGCTTAAAATGACCTCCATAGCCTAGTAATTTCCTATGATCAGTCTCACACCAGAATACAGTACAACCTTCTGCATGTAGCTATCCAAACATTTAGCCTAACTTGAGAAACAGCAGTGATTCCTCACCAAATAGTTGTCATACAATTCTTTCTAGGTTATAGGTTCATAGGTAAGTACTAGGCAAGCTGCCCTTGTGGGCCATTTTCAGCCTAGCCAATTTCTGTCAAAGGTAAGAGTCAAACCCTGTGTCTTGTTTCTGTGAGGTAAGCAACTTAGTCATTTTGCCAAACCCCAAGCCTTGTTTCTTCTTTGTCTCTCAGACTTCTATGTGATGATTTTTGCCTAGCCTTCAAAGCTGTAAATGACCCAATGACTCAGGCCTGCTTGTTCTACAACATATCTGGTTGACTGATAGTATCTCGGATGCAAGACCAAAGGACTTAAATCTTTATTGCATCATAAATAAGACTTGTTGGCGCATAAAAATCCTACATTTTGTAAAGCAAAACCATTCCATTACTATCTTCAAATCCAAGTTAAATGAATGGATGAGAAATCAGTAATTTGATGATATCAGTTTTCGTTTAGTCCTCGACTGGGTTTGGATCTGAGGGGTTGTATCTGATTTGGTCACTGTAAAAGCTCGTGACAACCCAGAACTATTGAGCTTCTCCCTGACCCACAATGCATCCTCCCCAATTTACTCAAATCTTGTTTGCTGCCATTAGATGAAAGACATGATTGTTTAACTCTCAAGCTACTTGGGGTAGATAAGTGCTTGTATTTTCTTCTTCTAATATAATCTTTCTTTAATGTTTCACTTTATTGTACTAGTGTACTGTAGATACTATCGTTAGTATCTCTTTCTTCCTGTTTTTTTTTTTTCTCTCCCTTACCCTTATATGTTCATCCTAGCCGTACTACCTTTGTAGGTAGTCCCTTCCCCCCTCTTTCTAATTTTTTTCCCAATATTCTTGACAGTAGATTTTGCCTTCAGTTTTGTCATTGCCTTTTATTGGTGCTGTTGCAGTTTTCTTCTGTGTAGTTCCTATAGCTGTTTGTTCTTAACATGGCTGAAAAATTTAAAAAAAAACTTGTTTTAAGAAGTGTGGGAAGTGCGGACAAAAGAATCCATTCTCTGACTCGCACACCCTTTGTTTCTACTGCCTTGGCCCCCCCTCCATCTGCAAGAGAGTTGCGCAATATTTCATGCCTTCAACCCCCGAGCGTTAGTGGAATGCAGGACCAAATTAATCTTGAAGGGGCTTTTACCATCTTCCTTTGTGATGCCATCTCTTTAGAGACACCCAAAACGTCATCTCATTAATCTCCAAGCTCTTCTTTTGTTTCCTGTAAGACCTTGCAGAAAACTTCAAAACGGCCTTCTTTGGATCCAGCAGTTTCCTTGGATCCATTCAAGAAAAAGAAAATGAAATTATCGGATCTGGCCCCCTTGGATCAGACAAATGTAAAAAGTCTGTCTTTGGATCGGACTGTTTCTTCAGATTTGAAATCTCTGAAAACTAAGGATTCATTGGATCCTAGACTATTGGATGTACTTCCTAGGGCAAGGTACTCCCCATCTGTGGACCCTGTCCCATCAAGAGTGCCTTCTCCTTTTTTTTAGACTGGGTTTGCCTTCCAGGCATTCCTGTAGCTGTTCTAGGAGCCTCACTGTAGAAGATGTGGAGAGGGTAGTGAGACAGATAGTTTCAGTGTAGAGCTTCTTGGTTGTTGCTTCAGCTCCTACCCCTTCGGGTCAGGAAGCCCATATATCCAAGATACCACCTCTAACTCTTTCCTCCTCTGATTCCCTCTGTGAGTTTGGAGCCCGATCACGGTCTGTAGCCTTGGATCTGAAGCTTGGTCCGAGCTCCTCTGTGCTATTAGATTCAGAAAGCTCTTGAAGCCGATTCGACCCTGTCGGATCCAAGGTGTTTCAGTTGACTCTGAGGGCTTCAGAGATGTCTCTACCCCTCAGAGCTTAGGTAACAGTTAGTTCAGCTCTGACTTCTGCCTTGGGGCAGCTTTCCTTGGAGCTAGGAAAGACCAAGGATCAGAAAGCTCTCCTTTCAGACCCAGGATGTTCTTCGTGTTTCACTGTTGCAGTCATTACATTTGGGTAATCCAGCTGGCGGGTTGCCCTCATTTGGCCTGAATTCCAAAGTCCTGTGTCCTGCGTCAGCTGCTGTCGCCCCTTCCCTGACGTCAGGTCATCAGGGGTATAAAAGATGCGGCCGACGCCATTTTCTTTAGTCTTTCTTGCCGCACGGTGCCCAAAGCAGTTTGCAAGTGCCGGTCGGCCGACTCCTGAGATTTTCGTGTTCGAGTTTCAGATCCGAAGTCTTCAATAAAGCTAAGTACCCCATTGGGGAAACTTTTTTCTTGCTCCAGATCGATGTCAGAAAAAGTTAATAATTGTATTTCTTGTGGAAAGCAAATACCTCATAAGGACTTTCATTTTTACTGTATTCCATGCCTAGGCCCTGATCACAACGTTGCTGGTTGTTGGTTCTGTGCTAGATTTAACCAATGCACTATTAAGCGTCAGTATGATTTTGCTTTAAACTATTTTGGATGCCAGTTTAATTATCCAGAAATGTCGTCGGATAGCCATCCGACTACCAGAGTTCACAAAAAAGGGAAAAGAAAAGGAGAGAGACAGACAACCGAGGCCCAAAACCGACGACTAAGCTTCTCCTAAGCCAGTCGCCGGTTCTCAGTGAGGCGCTTTCGCAGCCCCTGACGCCCGCTACTTTAGAGTCACAGCCCACTACCGACTCCCACTGGAAACTCAAGGTATTGGAGCCTCGGATACTATTCCTTCAGATGGGTCTGGTGCCGCTGAGTAGGCACCTGCTTCTGAGGGTGTATTCAGACCTAAACATCTTTACATTAAGCCAACCTCAGCTTCAAAGACAAAGACTAAAGCACCTTCTAAAACAAAGAAGCAAACTCAAGAGCCACGTGGACAGGCCTGTATGCCCAAAAAACAGATGCACAAAATGGCCAAAGACTTAATTACTTTGATCAGGGGTTTCCATCCCCCTCCTGATAAGAGGCCTAGACAAGAGACTGACTATGAATCTTCAGATCAGATTTGTATTTCTTCTGATCAGGAATATTCTCTTCCCCCCCTATGAGGATTCTTATGCTGAAGAATCTATACCTTCAGCTTCTCCTCCAGAGGACTGTTCTTTTGGGGAAACCTTGCATACCATGAGGGAGCATTTCCACTGGGAGAGCCAAGATTTTTCAGAATCTAAAAAGAGGCTCAGGGATTTCCTTTTACTACCTCAACACAGGCCATTAGCCATTCCACCACTGTTAGATATTGTAGATGATGTGTTTTCGGAGTCTAGTCTTACCCCTGACTCCTTACCTCCAGCTCCTGTTAAGCCTGACAGATATTACAGGGTTCCTGACTCTCATAAATTCCTTTTTAAAAACCCTGCTGCAGACCCAGAAACTATTTCACAGGGTCCCAAAGGAGTTAAGGCTTCCGCTGCAAAAAAACCTACCCCCCCCCCCCGACAGAGATTCTAGGGCACTGGATAGATGGGGAAAAAGGTTTACACATCTGCTACCTTGGCTATAAGGGTCTTAAACTGTCAGTTTCATATGCTCAGATATTAGCAACATGTCATGGCATTGCTTAAACAGAAAATGTTGTTAAACTCTGAATGTGCAGAAAACAAGGAAATGCAGGATTTATTGCATGCAGCTGAACAAGTTGGAAAGCATACTTTGCAATGTGGTTTTGATTCTTTGGAGGCCTCCTGCAGGGCCTCAGTTCCGGGTTCTTTAATTAGGAGGCATGCTTGGTTAAAGGAACAAAATCTGCCTGATCATGTCAAAGTTACATTATTAGATGCACCTTTACAGCATGATACTTTGTTTGCTGTTAAGACAGGGGAGGTGTTAAAGAAAATGGAAGACAAAGCTAAATCTCTGCAAACTGTCAAAGATTTTTTTACAGGTACAGCCACCTAGGTTTAGGAGACACTGGCCTACCAAGAATTGGTCCTTTCCTGTGTCAGACAGACCTCAAAGGGGCAGACCCAGATGCTCTACAGGCAGATCCCAGGCGCAAGGTTCCTACAGGTCAAAGCAGTGGGGTGCTTCTACCTCCAAAGTTGGAGAAGACAAATCACAACCTTACAGGAAACAGTCCCGATGACATCCCCCTGCCTGCACCAAGCACTTATCTCCTGGCAGCACCCTTAGGGGGAAAATTAACACTTTTTTCTCAAAACTGGCACATTATAACTCAGGACAAGTGGGTTCTAAGAATCATGTCACAAGGATACAAGTTCCATTTCCATACCCTGCCAAAGGCAAATGGCTTCCCATATCTGCCAAAAAATCAATGGGCAGAGGCACAAAAACAAGTCTCATCCCTCATAGACATGGGGGCCATTCAACAAGTACCAGAGCAAGAGCAGGGACAAGGATTTTACTCAAGACTGTTTTTGGTACCCAGAAAGGACAAGACCTGGAGACCAATACTGGACCTATCAATTCTGAACACATTCCTGGATATACCAAAATTCATGATGATGACTTTGCAGCAGCTTCTGCCCATGCTGGGCAAGAACACTTGGCTGGTGACTCTAGACCTAAAAGAGGCATACCTGCATGTCCCAGTCAGACAATTATGCAGAAGATACCTCAGATTCAAGGCAGGCTCAATGCATTACCAATTCTCTGCACTGCCCTTTGGCTTATCTACTGCACTCAGGGTCTTTATAAAGTGCCTGGCACCAGTAATTGCATTCTGCAGACAAAGAGGAATACAAATATATCCTTACTTGGATGACTGTCTAATTCAAGCAGAGAACAAGGACATTGTTCTACAGCATCTGGCGTATGTGCAAAGACTTCTAACATGCCTAGGGTACACAGTCAACGAAAAGAAGTCAAAACTAGTACCCTCTCAAGAGATAATATTCCTGGGTGCAAGCTTAAATACAACTGCCCAGATGACTTATCTCACGCCAGACAAACAAAGGCAACTGACTACCTATTTCAAACTGTTGGCAACAAAGACCCGGTTATCTGCAAGAAAGATTCTGCAGGCTTTGGGCTTCATGGCATCCTGCATCCTACTAATTCCATATGCAAGACTGCGTATGAGGAAACTTCAATGGTTCCTAAAAAGTGTTTGGACTCAACATTGCCACAGCCGGGAAACAATGATTACTCTTATTCCCTGCCTACAACAGGAGTTTCGATGGTGGGCAAAGGCTTGTCACCAAAACAAGGGACAGCCATTCACATTACCCCCAGCCAGGCAGACACTAACAACGGATGCATCAGATTATGCCTGGGGGGGCCCACATGGCAGGAAGATGCATTCGGGGAACATGGTCCTCAACCCAAATGCATCTACATATCAATCAAAAAGAGATGCTAGCTGTTCAGAATGCCCTGACAGCCTTCAAGGACCTACTTCATCCGGGACAACTACTGATAAAGATAGACAACAACACGGTCATGTGGTATATAAACAAGCAGGGAGGCACACATTCTTACCCTCTTTGCAGACTAGACATGACTTTGTGGGACACAGCATTAACTTACCAAGTACATCTGCATGCACAATTCCTGCCAGGAAGGAAAAATACTCTGGCAAACGAACTAAGCAGAAACCTCATGGATCCCCACGAGTGGCACCTGAATTCACAAGTCTTCAGCATGATAACAAGGAAATGAGGATGCCCGGACATAGATCTATTTGCCTCCCCTCACAACTACCAACTAAAAAGATTTTGCACAAGGACTCATCACAGACAAGCATGGAAAGTGGACGCCCTATCTTCCAGCTGGAAAAACCTATCTATGCCTTTCCCCCTCTGCCTCTCCTGCCCAAGGTACTCCTAAAGGTCAGACAGGAGAAGCCAAAAATGATACTGATCGCCCCAGACTGGCCCCGCCAGTACTGGTTTCCAATCCTAAAGAGCTTGTCTCAATGCCCAGCTTGGACCTTACCTCAAATACCTCATCTACTGTCCCAGCAAAACAATCAGATCCTGCACAGCCAACTCAGGACTTTAAACCTGGCAGCATGGCGGATAATGTAGTCATACAAAACACACCTCTCAGTAAAGCTGTGATGGATGTCATTTTGGAGGCCAGAAGGCCTAGTACTAGAAAATCTTATGCTGGAAAATGGAAGAGATTCTGTGCTTGAAACCAGGCACAAGGAACGGATACAGCTGTGCCAAATATTCCTCAGATTTTACAATACTTAACTGAGATGCTGGACAAAGGCCTATCTTTTTCATCTATTAAAATTCATGCCTCTGCCATTTCGGCTCATTACAATACAGAGCCACCAATCTTTTCTCATCCCTTATTAAAACAGTACCTCAGAGGAGCCAAAAATTTAAGGCCTCCAAGGAGATCACCAATGCCTGCATGGGACCTCAACTATGTCTTGGAAAAACTCACCCTGCCTCCTTTTGTGCCAGCTGCTACTGCTAATATAATGTTTTTATGTTGGAAACCAGCTCTGCTCCTAGCAATAACTTCTGCAAGACGAGTTTCAGAGCTACAGGCACTCATGGCGGTGGAAACTTTTATCTTTTTTTTTATCCAGACAGGGTCTCTCTGAGGACAAACCCAACATTTATGCCTAAGGTGGTGTCCAGTGTGGCTCTTAACCAAACTATTCATCTGCCTACTTTTTATCCAAATCCACAGAACAAGGGGGAAGGAATTCTGCATTCTTTGGACGTACACAGACAGCTTAGATTCTACTTGGACAGAACCAAAGTTTTCAGAAAAACAGAGCAATTACTAGTGGCATATGCTGCAGGATCACAAGGAAAGGCTATCTCAAAGCAGACTATTCCAAAGTGGATAGGCCACTGCATTCATTTCTGGTACTTACACAATGGCAAGCCAGTGCCTAAGGGCATTAGGCCACATTCAACCAGAGCTGTAGCCACTTCAGCAGCCTTTCTCAGGGGAGTACCAACCGAGGACATTTTAGAGGCTGCTACTTGGAGTTCAGTGCACACATTTACAAAGCACTATCATCTGCCACTCTACTCTAAATCCAGGGCAGGCTTTGCCACTGCAGTTCTGCAGGGCCTCATACCACTCCAAGTGCTGTTTAGCTCCAGCCTCCCATCCATAGCTTTGGGACTCTACCCAAATGTAATAACTGCAACAGTGAAACACGAAGAACATAGTACAGTTGTGTACACTTATCATAAATGTAGATGTTCGAGTGTATTCACTGTTGCAGCCCAGATTACCCACCCGCCATCCCCCTTTCTTCTGATAGAACCTATCTTTTCTTCTCTGATTTATACAACCTATGTGGTGTATTTGCTTGTAGATTAAGGTAAAGTTTATATTGGTGCATGTATTTACATATATATATATATATATATATATATATATATATATATATATATATATAAATTTTGGCTACCCTTTCAGGGGGCACCTGCCATCTGGGGCAAGAAAAACTAAAGAAAATGGCATCGGCCGCATCTTTTATACCCCTGACGTCAGGGAAGGGGCAACAGCAGCCGGCGCAGGACGCAGGACTTTGGAATTCAGGCCGACTGAGGGTAACCTGCCAGCAGGATTACCCAAATGTAATGAATGCAACAGTGAATACACTCAAACATCTACATTTATGGTAAGTGTACACAACTGTACTTTCCTGCCCCTCTCTGGGAAGGTCAGTCTTTAGGACTTTGGAGAGAGCCCTGTCAGCTTCCATGATCCAGATGTGTCCTATCCCTTTTGGTTCCGTATCTTCCCCTGCTGTACTTCAGGAGTCTTAGCTAACCCTACCACAGGGACAACAAGTACCAAAACCGCAAGACACCCATTTGGGTATTTCTACCTCTTCCGATACTTCCCCAGATTATCCCACTGAGAATGTCCCTCGGAAGAGGACATGTAAGAAGAAGCATCTGGGTTCTCCTGAATCTGTCACCAAAGACACAGATTTTGAGGATGGCGAAGGATCCTCACAATCACCTTCTGTGGATGTCTCATTCAGAGACATCCTCAAAATCCTAAAAGAGAGAAGTGTCTGGAAGCCCACCAATCCTTCGTTGGAGGAATCTGTGTTTCTGGAGGCATTTGGTACCGGCCCATCTACATCTTGGATGATTCCGCCTGCCGACGACCTCATCTGCTCCGCTAATTGGTCTCGCTGTGGGCTTGGAAGGAGCCTGACACCACTGAGCCCATACGAAGGTAGCCTGATAAAATTATGACCCCGTCTGGAAGAGTAGCAGTTCTGGTGTAAGGACCCCCGTCAATGTCATTATCGTAGTTTAGTTATTCTGTAAAATGGATGCTTTGTACACCCAGTCAACCCAGTTCTGCAGAACTTTTCCAGTAAGCAGAGACTATTTTTAAATGAAACCAACATCTATCTAAAAACCTTCAAGCTGAAGGCAATATAAAACTTAGAAAGCAGGCCAGTGGTTTAGAGGAAAAAAGCCCTGACTGTGAACCAGACAACACGAGTTCAGTTTGCAGCTCAGCCATCTGAAGGTGCTCTAAGGGAGGAATGGAATGCCTCTCCTGAAGGGAGGGACCCTGCCAGATGTCTCTCTGCTGGAACTTTGCCAGAGGCTAGCAGTGACACCTGATTGATGGGGCCAAAAAACAGAACACTTGCAGGGACACCTATGAGAACAAAGGACTGGGACAGGCTTTAGCTACTCTTCCTTACCTGCCCAACTTGATTAGCTGTTTCAGAAAGATTTTGTAGTAATAGTTGCTATATGGTGGTTTAAAGACGGTTCATTGTTCACAAGTGTGGATTTGGCTCTTCTGGAGGATATACATTTCATTTCAGGAGGCAATGACAGCTACGAGTTTGAACTCATCTGCAAACTTAGTCAGCCAGAGACTCATGTTGGCTTGGATGCCAACAAAAAGTATTGTCAGAGAGAGTGGTCTAAAACCGAACCCTATGGAACACCACTGGTGACCTATCTTTTCAAGGTGTGCCACTAACCTTGATTATGAGCCAGTTTGCTGTCCATCAAGTTATAGAGAGGTTAATATTTAATTGGGTATGGACTGATTAGAGTGACATTAAGAACAGAGAAGGGATTTGGGGGTAAGAAGTTGAAAAAATGTATCCCCTGGTATGTTGGCAGTGTCAACTATATTTGTAAGAACTAGGCTGATTAGATTTGAACCTCTTGTATGGTAGGGTACTATATGGTTGAGAATTTGAGGTAATATTGCCAGGGAGCCTATATGTATATTTATTTTTGATGCTTGTTTTTCAGTTTTTGGACAAAGAGCTGAAATCCCACAGGATTAATGTGTTAGACTCAGTATTTAAGGACTCTGATTTGTTTGGATAGGTTTGATGGGATGTGGGAGACATGGAAGGGGTTCTGTAGTTAACAAAGATGTGATAGTTGGACTTGTCAATACCAGGGTATGGTGTATTTGTAGGTCGTTATTCTGCCGGATTCGTCATGAAGTGATAAAATTACCAGCGACTATAGCTACCTCCTCAGAAATGCACCCATCCTCATTAGGGAGTCAGAAGGGGGGTAACAGACATAGGGGGAGCTGGTGCTGATCTTAGATTTGCATGCACACATATACTATATATCTTGGTCCTTAAGGGAACAAAGGTATAACATGGCTAGGCTTGTAGAGGCCTTAGGGCCAATAGCCTAGTAATCTCCTATGATCCTATCACTGCAGTGTTACCACATTTCTGTAGTTATACAAATGTGTAATGTTTTCAGAGGTCAGAAAATCCTTGAGGGTGGACATTTTTTTTGTTTAAACTTCTAGCACTGGCCAATGTCACATTCAAGTGTGCCTGAATGGGATTTGTTAGGTTGGCAGATGCAGAACAATAATTCTGCCTAATGAAAGCACAGTGGGGGTAGAGACAACAGGGAAAGATGAAGGGCCTTTCTGGTGAAGCAGGCAGAACATTCTACCCCCATCCTCCAGCCTGGCACACACTGGATTTAAATATAATGAAGCCATTTATTGAACCAGTTGATAAGTCCATTATTTTTTGCTTGTTTTGTCATCATGTACGATGATGGCATGATGCTGCTTAAGACTAGTTACTTTCAGCTTAAGAAGTAAACATTGGGATATTGACCAAGGTGGAAGGTATAGATTCATTCATCATTCCTACATGAGCAGTGATCAGGTTATATGTGTACACACACACACACACACACACACACACACACACACACACACACACTTTGTGTGATGGGATCGGAGTGCTTTGGAGACATCACCAGTTCTGGCACCTGTGAAACAGCTTGCAATTACGATATCCTTCCTCAGCTTGATGAGTTGGTGCATCAGTATTTGACAGTAGTGGCACCTCTAACTTGGATGTTATAAGTAAAACATAAAAATCTGCCAGACTGTAAAACTAGATTTTTTTTTAAATCAACATACTTTATTAAATATTTCATAAATGCAAAATTTAAATGTATGTTGTTGTAAGATGACATCCTACGAATGTGTAACAGCAGTAAACTTGCTTTAGCATTTCTAGATGCACAGAGATCTGGTAGTTAAAGCAAAAGTAAAGTTACTTACGTTATATAATATAAGATAAATTTATGATTTGTCTTGATCTTACACTTCAACTGAATGGTTGCATATTTTACACACTTGTTAAGCAATACACAGTGGTTTAGACATAAGTCACGGTGTTAGTGGCTCTGTACCATAGAGTCATAAACTTTCAGCTGTAAAAACTGAATTTTGGTTTGTATGTTTCATGTTTTGAAATCAAGTTTGCTATTGTTGCCTGCTAACCATTAGACCTCCCTCTCTGTCATCTGGCCATTTGTTTCCCATCACTATGGCAAGAAACAGCCGAGAGGGGCCATCACTGAGGTAGTCGTGATGGGTGCTTTGGGCTTTCTGCTTCTCAATAACAGCTGTGCATGCTTTGTTGAGTCCAAGGGGGTGTCGTTCAGTGGATTTTTGTGATGCATGCCACACATCCCTGTAATGTGGTCAGTTGGCCTTTCCTGTCCGTTGTAGACAAGCACCGTCATGTGATCACTAGTCTCCTCTGCAGTCTCTCTTGCTGAATGTATCCCTTTTCATGAGAGGAGGTGATCAAGCAAAAATCTGATTATTCCCTTCCTTCCCCCACTAACTGACAGGTGTTCAAGCCACTAGTAGAACTCTGGTCTCCTGGGTCTTAGTCTGGGCTTTATTCCTGTATGCCAATGGAGCTGGCCTTGAAACCAAAATGTTTCCATATTTTAAAAAGCTGCACTTTAATATAGATATGCCTGATATTGCTTAAAAACTTGCACTGCCCACTATTTTGGTGAGGCATAAATACATTGGATATAACAGACCATGGTTCTGCACAGCAATTCCAGATTTTTTTTACTGCCGTTTGCATGTTATGGAACACGTCTTGCACTTATTCAGAATATCATAGGACTGTCATGTTCATACTCTGACACTATAACAAAAATTTATAATCTGTGGTTTTATGCATCATTGACCACATCACCCTGTTTATGCACTTAAAGTAATGTCAGGCAAATGATGCCTAAATCTTTGCATCCAACTTTCAGATGTGGGAGCAGACAGTTTGTTTATATTTTATAACATGTTGAGAAGCTTTGCTGCCTTTACTGCCTTTGCTTTTCATTTCTGCACAGATGCATTAATCAGGTGATCATAAGCAATGGTGGTAAACTTTGTTCCCACTGCTACCATCTTTATTTTGGAAGTGGAACTATGACTTTCAGGGTATTAGTTGGGGAAAGGACTGATAACCCACAGAAGAGCGCTTTTAATTTGGGAAGGGGAGGAATGACAGAAATGTATCTAAGACATAATTATCCATTAGGAAAGACTAGAGTTTGTAAGTCTACATTGTCTGTGTTCATAGGTTAGGAAGGTCAGGTCATACACAATGTGTGTCACCACAGTAAACCAAATTTGAGCATGAACGTGTTCTTTCTGTATGTCCTTATCTCTTCCTCTGTCCTACACATCCTCTGTATAGTTACTTAGGGTCTGCGTGTGTACATTTTGTTGATCATTGAGAAATATTTCTGTTTGTTTCTCCATTTGAATGTTAAAGTCTTCTGTAATGATTCCCTACTCCTTCTTACATAAAGTTTGCTTCTCTGTTGTGAAACATTATACCCCTTCTCAATAAAATAAATTCTGCAGATCCTTGGACTCCTTTGTCCTACTCATTCCTCAGAATGGACAAGGAGGAGGAGGTAGGACAATGGGGACAGTAAAACAGCTTAACATGCTCCTGAAATCTTACCAACTAGGCTGGAAAAAGGCGGACTGAAGTATTCTTACAGGCATTTTAGTTTTCACAGACTCATGGTGACACAGCTGTTTTTGACATGGCTATGGGAGAGCTTCAGTGTCAAAGTCCTGTGCCACTTGAGTTAGTTTATCAGTTATAGGACTCCATAGATAAAACAGTCTAGTGATGCACTGCTGGTCATCCACTTTTGTCTGTATACTGCTAAAATTATTTGCTTTTGTGAAGAAGTGTCAGCAAAGCCGTACATTTTTTGTTTTTGTTTTCCTAAGATGTCAGTTCATTGTTTATGTAGTGAGACATGGTCCTTGTAAATTATTTTTGGGAGGTAAAGCTAATGCGTAGTAACATATTTTCTTTAAATTCTGAATTACAGGGCTGCAGTTGAGGAGAATGCATATTGTCGCCTGAAAAAAGTTGTAAAGTGGTATCTTTCCGGATTCTACAAAAAGCCAAAGGTAGGTTTGTGACATTGTTGGTCATAAATCTATTGTAGCCATAACTCTCAGGCTATATGCACTAAAAGTTATAACAGCAGCCTTCAGAAGTCATAACATATAGCCAGAAAGAGAGAAACTGTCTTTTTCAACATGCTAGTATGTCTGCAAGTAACTAGACTCAGTATAGTTATGGATAAAGAATCACTAAGTTTTACTTCAATGTCTTATCCTTCATATGCCATAAGGAACATTCACTGTATTAGAAACATCAGCAAGTCTTTATAGAGCAAGGGCAAATTTTGCAACAAAGTCCTAATGCTTAGCCTAATTCACACCTGTAGACAGGTGAGAGTGGAATCCGTTTGTATTATCTACTACCAGACAGCTTGAGATAGCGTAACTGAGCCCTTTAACTAGTAGAACTAGTTGATAATTCATAGGACTCCAGAGATGTTCATCCCTCTTTTACTTTTTGATTTTGTATGAGTTTTGCAGGTACAAATGTCCTAAAATATTGGTCATCTTACTATTGTTGTTAATATTTTATGTCTGTATTAATATTGTGTATAATGTTCTCTGTTTCAGTATGTGATGCTGTAGGCATGCTGTTTCTCTCATGTGTACACTTCAGTTTAAATATGTGTTCCATGTAAAATAAAAAATGGGACACTTACATTCAAAAACACATTCTAGATTTCAGAACATAGCCTGGCAAGTAAGTGCCATAGAAACAGCTTCTGTCAGCCAGTACATATCATCAGCTGAAGAACTTGTGTAGTGACTTTTTGATAACATTCATCACTTTTACAACTGATTGACTCAAGGAGGAACTCTGTGAGGCACTACAAACTAGTATAGAAATCACATTATTGACCAAGATGCCAGTGAGTTTTTATGTCTTGTTGTATAGCTATCCCTTGGGAATAGTGGTAATGTTGTTTTGTATGACTTTTATATAGTGCTGTGTCAGGGGAAATTGCAGTTATATGCACCTGCATTTTAAGTATACTTGTATGCAATTTTTTGGATCGTTTTGGTTTCCCAGGTCCTACGTTGTACCTGGGTTATGGCTGGAACCTTTATCCTCCTTAAGAGGGAATATTAAACAATATTACTTGGTTTATAATTTCACCTTATTTGTATCATCCCCAGACCAGAACTTCTCATAGAAGTCTATTCATTCTCTGAATTTAACAGAGCAAGTTTCATACTGGAACGCATTGATGAAGTTGTGTGTGGCTCAACCAGAAGTTCGATCCATGAGTGATGCTAAAAAATGTGAACATTATTCTTTGACTTCTGAGTCAAACAGTGAACATCAAAAGTTGCTAATTAATTAATTTATTTATTTATTTTATTTTTTTGCGGGAAGGAGCCTCCTCTTGTCCACCCCTACCCCCATCAAGGGTGGCTGTACCCCCACCCTCCTTTTGTAAACCATCTCCAAAATTGCTGTACCTTAGTGTAAGAGGTATTCTCTGAGATACTGGACTCTAAATGTCTGAATTAGTATATGAACAAAGATTCTCACACATTAGTGTTCACACTATTTAGTGTCAAACACTCATTTTTATTTATTTATTTATTTAACATTTGTTTACCAGGAAAGTCTGACTTGGAACAAAGCCAATTTTCAGCGGAGGTCCGGGGAGAAACACTTCAGATGCGTGTCTTTGTAATGTGGGAGGAAACTGGAACACCCAGAAAGAACCCACACAGATGCAGGCAGACATGCAGACTCTGCACAGAAGGCACCCCAGCCAAGAATCAAACCAGAGAGCCTCTTGCTGTAAGGCAACAGTGCAGCTACTGCACGATCCAAAAGGTGTATTCGAGTTTTGTCTTGCTTTCCTGTTGATGCACATTCTTTTCAGTTTTAACACAGTTTCACATGGCATACATCTCCCACTCACCAGTAGAGAAAACTAACTGCACACTTTTCATTATGTTCACATTATATGGCTGTTTTTTTTTTTTTTTTTTTTTTTTTTGATAAGGAAGTATTCTCTGTGGTTTGTGCTCTTCTTATCATGGCTAAATTGGTAATAAATGCATATGAATGTGGTGTATGTATAACCCCTAAGACTTCCATAACCAGTCTCTCTTCCATTTGACCCTGAATCACAGTGCTAGTGACAATTAAACACTGTGGAATATTCAAGCTAGCTATAAGACTTCAATAGTTTCAGAAAGAAATACTTGGTTGATTCTGCATAGTCTGAAAAGGTATACAAGCTCATTTGGCAGATGAGAAAGTTTGTCATGGAAAAGGTTTTGTCATCCGTGGATTCTAGGACTTCGATGTCTTTAACTTCTGAGACAGGCAAATCTTTTTTCCTGACACCCACTGTCAGAGTGGAAGTCAGTTTTATCGGTGCCAGTGTAGTCTCGACTGACGTGTGTGCCTAACTTTAAAGTCAAGTAAGCAGCTTTGTTTGTAACAGCAAATAAATTTATGTTAGCCTTCTCTAGAATAGTTCTAGAAGTCAGAATCTCAACCACGTTTCCCTGGGATAGGAGACATATGCCATTCAAAGTTCTTAATTCTCAATTTAGAGACATTTCTTTGTATTTTTCTGCTGATAGATTTAGACTACAGATGGTTCGCACAAGTGATACTTTGGTCTGTTTCTCAAGGACTTCTGCATGAATATATCTTATACGAACCAACATAGATCACTGATCAGGCTTGAGCATTCAGCACCTAAGTAGGTCTCTGAACGTCTTTCAGAAATTGCAAGGAATAAGAGTCCTCCACTTTTAGCATCCAGTGATGGTGTCTGTAACTTGAAGATTCAACAAGCCTCTCCTCATTTTATTGTTTTAGTCGCAAAGATTCAGCTGTGCAGTTTTTGTCTCTTCTGCTGAAGAAGCTTTATTTGATGACGTGATTAACATTATTGAAAATTTCAAATGGCCAGCTTCACAGATTCAGTCTACAAGAAGACTATTTTCATTTATTTAAAATAGAATCTATGGAGGGAGATCAGCTCCTGTTTTTAAACCATTCTGAGATTTATGAAATAAAATTCAAAGCTTCTTGATTTGGGTTCAACTGTCGAAATATCAACAGATTTGCCATATAAATGCACTTCTTGTGATGTAGTTATTGCTACTGCCAAAATTGTCTTGATTGGTATTGTTATATATAGGCATGCTTAATTGGCACCTGATGATCTACCCAAGGATGTTAAAACTTGGATATTAGATTGAACAGTGCTTTCTGTTTTTACAGTATGCTTACTATTTGGTCATGTGGCTTTTAATTATTTGAAATATTTGGAAGAAAAAGAAACAAGTTTCAACAACAACAGAAAGAGGAGTATTTTCCATCCTTTTACAGGAATTATCCTTCTTTCTTAAAATATTTGCACAGAAGATTTGACAAGCAGTATCTATTTTCTGAAGTTATATATCAAGGCATATCGACCTCTAATACTTGTACTCTGAATAAAGATTTATTTTCTTGAAGTTTTAATAGTCTCTTGGTAATAAATACTGACTATTGTCATGAAAATATAATTTATTTTAACTGGTTACATTTCTGCAGTTATTAGTTTCACGTGTTATGACTCCCTGATAATATTGTATACTTTTATTTGTCTTATTATGCAGAGTGTAATGCCATATTCATTTAGTTAATTATAGATGTGACGTCCCAGCACTGGCCCAGTAATCAAGGAGCCTCAATCCTCACCACTGGCAACAGTAGAAGATGTACACACTGGGAGGATGACAGGTACACACACAGTAAAGTGTGATTTCCCTTAAGAGCACACAGAGACCACAGTCAGACTGGGGCTGGCTTCTCCCTCTTTCTCCAGATCCCCAATAAGACTCCCCACTGGCATAACTATAGAGTTAAGATTTCAGCGGAGTGGCCAAGCCAAGACCTCCAGCACCCTCTCTGTCCAACCAGTGCTTCGTGTAGCTGCCCAGGTAGCTTAAACACACACACACATGCACACCTGGGAAAGGCTGGCACAGGTTTAATAGCTATGCCCCCTTTTGCCCAGACTATAAGGTAGTTTTCACTGCCACCAGCCACTACTTAACAGCTACTTTAAGGCCCTTAGAAAAGGGTGTCCAGTTTTGCTGTGTAATGTTACTATTAATCCAAATGGAAGTTTGACCAAGAGCAAGACTATTAGGAGTGGCCCACACAATGTCACCAAATAGATATGCAAGTACTCTAAGAGCTTAAATATCTCTAGACAGACCAGCCACAATTGAAAGTTTTAAATATATTTAATAGTAAATAATGAAAGGACAAGAAAATACTTAGTAAATAGTCACAGTTACTTCAGAGTTCAAAATCACAGGAAATATTTAAAACAGCATTGCAGGACTGTCTCAAATAAAAAAGAAAAACATCTAAATTAAGCTGAGCTGTATTCCTGACTATATCTGAAAGAAATTACTGTATCCTAGACTTACTTACTCATAGCAAGGCAAGACAGATGTGGTGAGTGGGTGTTCTTGTCAGGTCAAAGACAAAATACACTACATCTGAAGTAGTTAACTTCATTTGATCAGCAACCTGTGGGTATCGGATCCGACCTCGGATCCGAGCCAGCAGCTTCCAAGCTAAAGATCCGAGCTCTCAGCTCCTCCCCCTTACCCATAATACCCTGCTACCTCCCTCCAGTCCTCAGATCTCGTTTGCCGCGGCTTCTGAAGCATTAGGGAACGAGCTCTTAGCGTTTTAGGTGAGAGGAATTTAGGTGTATTTTTCTCAGATAAATAGTTTTTTCGGTGTGTGTTTGTGTGTATAGTAAGCCCCTTTTGTAGTTTAACTGTGTTTTATTAATTTTTTATGGTAATTTAGTATTTTTTCCCTTCCCCTTACTGTCTGTCAGGGTCTGTACTTGTGTGTGATGGCCAAGGGCCCTAAGGTCATTTTTTCAAAATGTGCTGAGTGTGGTCATAAGCTGTCCCCAGCGGATGGCCACACTCAGTGCGTTCTTTGCCTGGGGGTAGCCCACTTAACATCGGGCTGCCAGATTTATGCAGCCTTTAACCCCCGGGCTCTGAGGAACAGGAGGAACAAACTAATCTTGGCGGGACTCTTACCCCCGGATTCCTCTTCCTCCTCTCCCTCAGTGGCGCCAGTCGCGGCTGCAACTGTCCAACCTTCTCAACCTCCCGCTGCTTCCCAGGGAGAGGGGGACTCTTCCAGTAAAGAGAAATGACATAGAGAGAAGGAGAGGGATAGACACAAGAGTCATAAGCGGCGGGCCAAATCAGTTCCTTTGGCGCCACCAGCCAAATTGACTTGCTCCCCTGTAAGGGTTTCCAGGTCTTCCCCCTCTCGGCTCCATTCTACATGCTTCTCTCCGGAGCTGGAGGAGGAGTCGGTCACCGAGGTCGTCTAGGTGACCTTCCCGGCCCACCTCGATGACTTCTTTCAAGTCTACCAGGAGTCTGTCTGATGCAGATTTGGACCAGATGATGCGTCGATTCCTGCAGGCCCAGATGCAGATGGGAGTGCTCCTGCCTCCCCCCCCCCCCGGAGGGAGCTCGGCCCCTTTCTTTGCAGCCATTGCTCCTTCTCCGATCCACTATCAGGTTTCGGAGCCGTTGGATCTGAGTCGTCTCGGAGCCAGGGAGTTGGCGCCGATAATAGTTGCTACTTCGACGCCGACCCCTCGAGTTTGTCGGGTCATCTTTTGGATCCGAGCTCTCGAGACCAAGAGCCAAGCTTCGGATCCGCAGGGGTAAGTGTGTCTTCGGCTCCGTTGCTGTCGGAGCACACTTCCCTTTCGGGTCCAATCACGTCGGCTCCGACACCAGTCCTCACGTCGGAGCCGAGGGGACTACTCTCGGAGCCATGGGAGAGTGGTTCACCTTCGGCCTTCGACGTGGTGGAGAGGGTGCTGTTGAGGAGTTCGAAGTCCCCAGCCCATACTATGGATCCTCCCTTCACTCCCTCGCATATGTGCCTGTCTTCCATCGTCCGGCCTCAGGGACAGCCTGCATCGGCACCCCAGTTGGTTCCTGTAGAGGAACAGGACCCCGTTGGTGAGCCCTCCTTGGACAGCCCCGCCGAGGAGGTCCCTCACAAACAAAAGTGTAAGAGGAGGCACTTGGACTCCCCCGAGTCCCTCACGGAGGACACGGACTTAGAGGAAGGGGAAGGTTCCCCCAGGTCACCCCCAGAGGATGTCTCATTTGGAGACATTATGGAGATGCTGCGCATAAGAGGGGGGTGGTCAGCCCAGAAACCTTCCTCGGATGAGTCTGTGTTTCTGGAGGCGTTCGACGTAGGTCCGTCTACCTCTTGGGTGTCCCCTCCGGCCGACCCCTTGGTAGACTTGATTACTACCAGGGCTTGGTAGGAGCCGGACACTGTGGAGCCAATCCCTAGGAGACTGGATAAAATTCTTAGTCCCCCTTATGACAAGCCGGCGTGGAATAAAGGTTCCCGGTAGATGCCCTGGTGGTGGCGGCGGCCACCAAAAAGGAACTGGCACAAGAAAGTTCCTCGGTCCATCCTCCTGATAAGGAATCTTGGACGAAGGACCGCATTGGAAAGTGGATGTTTGCTTCAGCCACCTTTTCTATAAGGGCGTTGAATTACCTGGCACACGTAATTAGGCTTCAGCGGGATCTGATCAAGGAATAGGCTGGGTCTCCACTGGAGTCCATGGCAGCCGAGGATAAACGGACCTTCTCGGCTCACATGGCCACTCTGAAGTCAATCTCAAACACTTCTATGTGGCTTCTATCCCATGCCACGGAGGGGGCGGCTAGGGCCAGCGGAGCAGGGCACGCCTTATGGCATCACGCCTGGCTTAGTCTTTGTGACTTTGCGGAACCCTTCAGGGCATCCTTCGCGAACGCTCCTTTTGACGGTTCTACTCTATTCGACAAAACCGTCCGTGACACGCTACTCCAGAGCGAAAAAGACAGGAATATGTTGTCTGCCATCAGAATCCGCTTCTCTGCTCCTCAAAGGTCCTTCTCAAGGAACCAGAGAGGACAAAAGAAGATATGGTCACGGAAGTCTCAGCAGTCCCGTCCCGCTCCGGATCCTTCGTCATTCAGAGGCAAAGGAGGACAATGTGGACGCCGGCCCAGAGGCAGAGGGGGGCCGAAGAATTTCGGGTTGAGAGAATCCTTCTCCGACCGACCCGCGCAGCAGCCCTGAGGGGTTGCCCGACTGTCCCTCTCTGGAGGCAGTCAAGGGGCATTTTTCGGAGCATCTAACAAGTTGGGAGTCCATTGCTACAGATTGCTGGGGGCTCCGAATAATATCCAGAGGTTACTCTTATCCCCTTTCTGAATCTTCCCCCACTAGCGAAGCACCTCCCGATGTTCCACCCAATCAGAGGGAGGCTGCAGCTTCAGAAATAAAGAAGTTGCTAGAAAAAAGGGCCATCCAGCACGTCCCCCCAGAGCAGTCCGGGTTGGGCAATTACTCCAGGTTCTTTTTGGTTCCAAAAAAGGCAGGGGACTTAAGGCCAATTCTTGACCTGTCTACTCTGAACCTGTTCATTGCCAAAGAGAAATTCTGGATGGTCACTCTACAGTCTATTCTCCCCCTCCTGCAGGAGAACGACTGAATGTGCTCCATAGACCTCAAGGATGCGTACTACCATATTCTCATGGACAGACGATCCAGAAGGTTTCTCCGCTTTCGGTTAGGGGCCAGTCATTATCAGTTCAGGGTTCTTCCGTTCGGCCTCACCACAGCCCCCAGGGTGTTCACCAAGGTCATGGCAGTTGTGGCAGCCCACCTGAGACTTCAGGAAATTCAGGTCTTCCCATACCTAGACGACTGGCTCCTCACCGCCCCCACCAGGCATCTACTCTGTTCTGCCAGGAATTATTCTTTACTCTTGGCCCATCAGCTAGGCGTTACCATAAATTTCAGGAAGTCGTCTCTTCTTCCTGTTCAAGTTCTGGATTTCATAGGGGCCAGAATAAACACGCGTCAGGGCCTTTCTGACAACGGACAGGTTACGCACCTTGTCACTCCACATAATAGTGCTTCTACAGTCCCCAGCCCCAACCGCGGATTTAGTCCTGAGAGCCCTAGGATCCATGGCAGCAGCCATCAGCCTTTCACCTCTTGCTCGATTACATATGAGAGTCCTTCAATGGACCCTTCAGGTCCAATGGTCCCTCCTCCTTTACCCACTGGATTCACCGATTTCCCCTAAGCAAGGTTTGCAGAAACTCCCTTCTTTGGTGGCTCCATTCCCGGGAGCTCCGAGAAGGGAGACTGTTCGTAATGCCACAACCCCAAACCACGCTCACCACGGACACTTCTCGCCTCAGGTGGGGGGGCATTGCATGGGCAGAACCGTCCAAGGCACGTGGACCCCTGTAGAGATCGTTCTGCATATTAATGTTCTGGAGATGAGGGCAGTGCTTTTGCAATCCCTTCAAGACCTTCTACCTCCGAGGACCATTGCAATTCAGACAGACAACATGGCGGTAGTCTAGTACATCAACAAACAGGGAGGACCCAGGTCTTACCCTCTGTGTCGAGAGGCTATGAGAGTTTGGGAATGGGCGATTGCCACCATCCACTTTCTGATAGCAATACACATTCCGGGTCGGTCCAACATACTAGCGGACAAGCTGAGTCGTTCGATCCTCACACCATACGAGTGGTCTCTAAACCCCTTAGTAGAGAAACAGATCTTCCTCAGATGGGGTCAGCCTTGCTGCGATCTCTTTGCGTCTCCTTCAAACTTGAAATACAGCAGGTGTTTCGCTGTAATTCCCCCACCGGGGGAGAGTCCCACAGATGCTCTGGTTCATGCTTGGCCACCTGGTCTTCTTTATGCTTATCCTCCTCTTCCGCTAATGATGAAATTTCTGCAGAAAGCTCATCAGTTGGGCAGCAAAATAATCCTCATAACCCCATTCTGGCCTCGCCAGATCTGGTTCCCATACCTGTGGTCTTGCATCATAGCCCCTCCTTGGGTCTTAGATCCCATCCCGGATCTGATCTCTCATCCTTCGGGATTGCAAACTCCAAACCTGGACGACCTCAAGCTCACAGCTTGGTTGATCCAGTTCCACTAATGGCTAGGACTCCCGGTATCTCATCTTCCATAAACTCTATTCTGGTAGCAGTGCATAAACCTTCTACCAGGAAGATCTACAAGAGTAAATGGAAGCGTTTTTCCATCTGGGCCAAACATAGGCAGTTGGACCCTTTTACAGCTCCCATTCCAACAGTTCTTGAATTTCTGTCCCAAATTTTTCACCAAGGGGCCAGTGCTTCAACTAAGGTTCAGATGGCTGCAATTTCTCATTTCCACATCGGGGACAACCTTGGTACCTTAGCTTCCGATAAGATGTGCAAGACCTTTTTGAAAGGCACTTTCCTGTCAAGACCTCCTGTCAAGAATGTGGTTCCCCCATGGGACTTAACTTTAGTTCTTCAGGTGCTAACTGGTCCACTCTTTGAACCTGCAGCTTCCGTCGATTTAAAATTCTTATCTTGGAAAACTGCCTTCTTGGTTGCAATTACATCAGCTAGAAGAGTATCTGAACTTCAAGCCTTTTGTACAAAACTCCCGTACCTAGTCTTCCATAAGGACAGAGTTTCTCTCAGGACTAATCCTTCGTTCTTGCCTAAGGTATTGTCCGAGACCAATATCAGTCAGACCATAAATTTTCCCGTTTTCTTCCCCAACTTTCAGAACAAAGGGGAATACAGACTGCACTTGTTGGATGTGCATAGACAATTGCGATTTTACTTGCACAGGACAGCTGCTTCTCGCAAATCAGAGCAGCTTTTCGTGTCTTTCGCTAAGCCGTCCTTAGGCAAGCCTATTACGAAAGTTACCTTAGCTAGATGGATATCCCACTGCATCTCACATGAGTATACAGCTTCCGGTCGGCCAGAACCTTTGAAGGTTCATGCTCACTCTACCCGATGTTCATCGTGTTACCCTGCTGCAGTCATCACACTTGGGTTATCCTGCCATCAGGCAGTCCCACCGTCGGCCCGAGTTCTAAAGTCTTGGTCTGGCGTCGGTTGCTGTCGCTTCTTCCCTGACGTCAGTGCGCCAAAGGTATATAAGAGGCATCCGACGCCATTTTTTCTTTCAGTCTTTCTTGCCGCGCGGTGCCCGAAGCAGAAGCAGTTCGCAAGTGCCGGTCGGCCGACACCTGAGATTTTCTAATCGAATTTCAGTCCGAAGTCTTCAATAAAGCTAAGTACCCTGTTGGGGAACCTTTTCTTGCCTCAGTCCGATGTCAGAAAAAGTTAACAATTGCATTTCTTGTGGGAAGCAAATACCTCATAAGGACTTCCATTCTTATTGTATTCCTTGCCTAGGCCCGGACCACGACATCACAGGTTGTCGGTTTTGTGCTAAGTTTAATAAACGAACTATCAAACGCCGTTTTGACTTTGCACGACATTGCTTTGGTAGGAAATTTAATTATAACATGCCGTCAGAGCAGCCGATGACCGGCATGCATAAAAAACACAAGGATAAGGACAGGCAGCCTAGGAACAAGCCAGACTCCGAGGCCTCTGCTGGGCCTGCCGCTGGTTCTCCGGTTTTCAGTGAGGCACCTACGCAGCCCCTGACGACCGCAGAATTGAAACCCCAGACAGCTTCGGATTCTCAAGTGGAGTGTTCTAGGCCGTCGCAGCCAACTTCATTAGGCCCTTCCGACACCGGAGCAGAAGGAGATCCCGGTGTAGTCGAAACACCTTCGGTTGCAGAAGGTGTCTTCAGACCGACTACACTCACCATTAAATCTTATGCTAAGCTTAAAACTCCATTAAAACCAAAAAAGACTGTACATCAGTCTCCAGTTCAAGGCCCCATGCCTAAGAAACAGATGCTTAAGATGGCTGAAGATTTGATTACCCTAATCAGGAGTTCCCATCCCCCTCCAGATAAAAGATCAAGACAAGAGGAGGATTATGCTTCCTCTGAACAGGTTTCTATTTCCTCAGATTCTTCTAAGGAACAAGATTATGCTTTTCCCCCTTATGAAGACTCTGATGCTGAAGACTCTATTCCCTCAGCATCTCCCCCTGAAGACTACTCCTTTGGGGAAACTTAACATACCATGAGGGAACATTTCCACTGGGAAGGCCAGGACTACTCTGATTCTAAGAAAAGGCTCAGAGAGTTCCTTTTACTACCCCAGCACAGACCGCTTGCTATCTCTCCAGTTTTAGACATTGTGGATGATGTTTACTTGGAGTCTAGTCTAAATCCAGACTCTCTACCTCCTGCACCAGCCAAACCAGACAGATACTACAGAGTACCTGACTCACACAAATTCCTTTATAAAAGTCCTGTGGCTGACCCAGAAACTATTTCCCAGGGTCCCAAAAGGGCTAAAGCTTCTATGGCTAAAAATCCTGTGCCCTCTGAAAGGATTCCAGAGCCCTAGATAGATGGGGAAAGAAGATATACACTTCAGCTACACTGGCTATGAGAGCATTAAATTGTCAGTTTCACGTGCTGAAATATCAGCAATTCCTAATGTCTCAATTAAAACAAAAAATGAGCACACATTCTGAACAGTCTTAATTCAAGGAAATGCAGGATCTGTTACATGCAGCTGAACAGGTGGGCAAACATACTTTACAATGTGGATTTGATTCATTGGAAGCTTCCTGTAGAGCAGCTGTTACTGGGTCTGTCATACGTAGACATGCTTGGTTAAAAGAACAAACCCTACCTGATCATGTTAAAGCAAAATTATTGGATGCACCTTTACAGCAGGATGTATTATTTGGTGTCAAAGCAGAAGGGGTTTTAAAGAAAATGGAGGATAAGGCAAAGTCTATGCAGACGGTCAAGGATTTTTTTACAGGTACAACCCCCTCGTTTCAGCAGAAATTGGCCAACAAAAAACTGGTCCTTTCCAGCTTCTGACAGATCACAGAGGGGCAAATACAGACGCCCAAGGAGCTGAGGTCAGTCACAAGGCCCTTACAAACCTCACCAATGGGGTACTGCTACCCAGAAAGGGGGAGAAGACAGGCCCCAAACTAGCAGAAGACAAACACAATGACTCAGCCCTCAAACTACCAAGCAAATCTCTCTTGGCAGCTCCCTTGGGAGGAAAATTAGCACTTTTTGCAGACAACTGGCACATCATCACAAAAGATAAATGGATCCTAAACATTGTCTTACAAGGATACAGATTCTACTTTCATACCTTGCCAAGGATAAAAGGAATGCCAAACCTGCCACCAAATCAATGGGCAGAGGCACAAAAACAAATTACAGCTCTCATGGATATGAGAGCCATTCAACAGGTACCTACACAGGAGCAAGGACAAGGATTTTACTTAAGACTCTTTCTAGTCCCAAGAAAGGACAAAGCATGGAGACCCATTCTGGATCTTTCAATTCTGAACACCTATCTGCAAGTACCAAAATTCAAGATGCTAACACTACAGCAGCTTCTTCCCATGCTGGGCAAGAATGCTTGGCTAGTAACGTTGGACCTCAAGGAGGCATACCTGCATGTCCCTATCAGACAAAATTGCAGAAGATACCTCCGCTTCATGGCAGGTTCAACCCACTATCAATTCTCTGCACTGCCTCTGGCTTATCTACTGCGCCCAGGGTCTTCACAAAATGCCTGGCACCAGTAATTGCATACTGCAGACAAAGAGGAATTCAAATATACCCATACTTGGACGACTGCCTTATTCCAGCAGAAAGCAAGGACATTCTTTTAAAGCATCTGGCATTTGTCAAGCACCTTCTAAGTTGCCTAGGGTGCACAGTAAACGAAAAGAAATCAAAACCAGTGCCCTCACAAAACATAATATTCCTGGATGCCAGCTTGAATACAATGGCCCATATGGCTTATCTCACGCCAGACAAGCAACAACAGCTGACTCAATACTTCAAAATAATGGCAACAAAGACCCAACTCCCTGCAAGAAAAATTCTGCAGGCCTTGGGATTCATGGCATCTTGCATACTACTAATACCATTTGCAAAACTGCATATGAGGAAATTACGATGTTACCTGAAAAGCGTATGGACTCAGCACAGCCACAGCTTGGAAACAATAATAACACTCATTCCCTGCCTGCAACAGGAGTTTCCATGGTGGGCACAGGCATGTCACCTCAACAAGGGTCAGCCTTTCACCTTACCCACAGCCAGGCAAACTATGACAACAGATGCATCGGACAATGCCTGGGGAGCACACATGGCAGGACAGTGCATTCAGGGCAAATGGACTACAGATCAAAGGCATCTGCATATCAGTCAAAAATAAATGCTAGCAGTACAGAATGCCCTAACAGCTTTCAAGGACCTCTTGCACCCAGGACAACTAATAATAAAGACGGACAATACCACAGTAATGTGGTACATAAACAAGCAAGGGGCACACATTCCTACCCTCTATGCAGGCAAGCAATGACCTTGTGGAACACAGCACTGTCTTACCAAGTTCAACTACAAGCACAATTCCTGCCAGGAAAGAAAAATACATTGGCAGATGACCTAAGCAGAAACATCATGGATCCCCACGAGTGGAAACTAGATCCACAAGTGTTTGCAATGATAACTCAAAAATGGGGACGCCCAGACATAGATCTGTTTGCCAACCCCCAAAACTACCAACTTCAAAAATTTTGTACAAGGACATTCCACCCACAAGCTTGGAAAGTGGACGCCCTCTCATTCAGTTGGAAAACATTAACAATGTATGCCTTTCCTCCACTGCCTCTTCTAGCAAAGGTACTGCTGAAGTCAGATTAGAGAGGCCACAAATGATACTCATTGCACCAGACTGGCCACGCCAGCACTGGTATCCAATTCTAAGGAACATGGCTCACGGCCCACCATGGATTTTGCCACAAATTCCTCACCTGCTCACCCATCGAGACAATCGGATTCTACACAGCCAGCTCAAGACTTTAAATCTGGCCGCATGGCAAATTACCTAAACAACCAGCCAACACCTCTATCCAAAGCTGTTATGTATGTCATTCTGGAGGCCATGAGGCCCAGCACCAGGAAAACCTATTCGGACAAATGGAAAAGATTTTACGCCTGGAACCAGGCTAAAGGTAAAAATACCCTTGATCCCAACATTCCTCAGATTCTACAATATTTAACTGAGATGTTGCACAAAGGACTTTCCTTTTCATCTATTAAGATCCATGCCTCAGCAATTTCAGCTCATTACAACACGGATCCTCCTTTATTTTCACATCCACTCCTAAGACAGTACCTCAGCGGGGCTAAGAATATAAGACCGTCCAGGAGAGCACCAACATCTACTTGGGATCTCAACTTTGTTCTGGAAAAGCTTACACTGCCACCCTTTGAACCAGCTTTTTCAGCTGATTTAAAATTTCTTTCCTGGCAAACTGCCCTGCTACTAGCAATAACTTCAGCTAGAAGAGTCTCAGAGTTACAGGCACTAATGGCATTGGAGCCTTTCCTCATTTTTTCATCAAGACAGAGTATCTCTACGAACTAACCCTTCCTTTATGCCAAAGGTGGTATCCAGTGTGGCCCTAAACCAAACCATTCATTTGCCCACCTTTTTCCCAAATCCCCAGAACAAAGGAGAAAGACTCCTGCACTCTTTGGACATTCACAGGCAATTACGTTACTACTTGGATAAAACTAAGGCTTTCAGAAAATGTGACCAGCTCTTTGTAGCCTATGCTGCAGGATCACAAGGAAAAGCTATCTCAAAACAGACCATTTCAAAATGGATAGGACATTGCATACGTTCTGCTACACGCATCATGGGAAACCGGTACCTGCTAACATTAGGTCCCACTCCGCCAGGGCTACAGCTACATCAGCAGCCTTTCTCAGGGGTGGGGGTGGGGTGCCAACCAAGGATATTCTGGAAGCTGCTTGGAGTTCAGTGCACACCTTCACAAACACTATCACTTACCTCTATATTCTAAGACTAGAGCTGGTTTTGCCACTGCAGTTTTGCAGGGCCTACTAGCTTCTTCTAACCCTGTTTAACTCCACCACCCATCCTTAGCTTTGGGATTCAACCCAAGTGTGATGACTGCAGCAGGGTAACACGATGAACATAGTACAGTTTTGTACCTACCATAAATGTAGATGTTCGAGTGTTCACCCTGCTGCAGTCCAGGTTACCCTCCCTCCAGCCCCTCTGAACTAGCTGGACTTATCTATACCATTCTATCCTATACAACCTCTGTGGTGTATTTGCTTGTGCCTGAAGGTATTGTTTTATTTTTATATGTACATTTTTATATAGCAATATATATTTTTTTCCTACCTATTGGGGGCACCTGACATCTGGGGCAAGAAAAACTGAAGAAAATGGCATTGGATGCCTCTTATATACCCCTGGCGCACTGACGTGAGGGAAGAAGCGACAGCAACCGACGCCGGACCAAGACTTTAGAACTCGGGCCGACTACGGGACTGCCTGATGGCAGGATAACCCAAGTGTGATGACTGCAGCAGGGTGAACACTCGAACATCTACATTTATGGTAGGTACAAAACTGTACTTTCTATGGCTACTTCTGCGGCTTTTTGGTCAAGGGTTCCCTTAGATGACCCTTGAGAAACGCTGCTTGAGAGTTGCCTATCTGGGAATACTTTACCCCATTCCCTGTCTTGAGACTCCAGCTGCCTTGGCATTGCTGACCCCAGTAGAGTACTTCACTGTCCTGTCATATGCCCTCAGTCCTAAGCTCTACCATAGTAAATTGGGATTTAGCTGGCTGGCTCCTTGTAGCCATAGAACCCCCTCAGACTCATCCTGCCTGTTTCTACAAATACTTAGCACAAGGACCGTCCTATCATGGTAAGGTTTCATCATGATAACATGGTACAGTTCGTGCCCCTGCATCCTGCCTAGCAGTTCTACCATGTAGTTAACATCACTGACCTTCCTTACCACTTTGAAGGGTCCCTCCCAAGCTGCCTGCAGCTTGTGTCTGACAGGAATGAGAACCATTACCTGCTGTTCTACAGCGTACTCTCTACTGCGAGCATTCCTGTTATACCAGACCTTTTTCTGCTGTTGGGCTTCTGTCAGGCTCTCCTACGCCAAGCCCATGAGTTTCCCTGAGCCTTGTCCTGAGGTTTAGGACATATGCCACAACAGACTCCTTGTAGGATTCACACTCACTCTCTCCCACTCATCTCGAATCAAATCTAGAGGTCCCCTCACTGTATGCCCATACAACAACTCAAAGGGTGAAAAACCTGTGAATTCCTGGGGCACCTCTTTGTAAGCAAACAACAGATGATGCAAATATTTGTCCCACTTCCTCATAAACTGGTTTGCAAATGCCTGTAGCATGGTCTTTAGTGTAGAGTTTAACCTCTCAACCAGACCATTAGTCTGGGGATGGTAGGGGTGGTCGTTAGGTGCTTCACCCCACAGTACTTCCATTGCCTTGCCAGCAGGTCTGATATGAAATTGGCACTTCTGTCAGTCAGTATTTCTTTTGGGAAACTTACCCTGCTGAAAATGTCTAACAAAGTATTTGCCACCTTTTATGCCTCAGTGGAGGACAGAACCACTGCCTCAGGGTATCTGGTAGCATAATCTACTACTGCTAGGATATACTTTTTACCTGTGGAACTTGGGGTATTCGGAGACCCCACAGTATCCATAGTTACCCTTTGAAACGGCTCCTTAGTCACAGGCAAAGACATCAAAGGAGCTTTCACCTTGTCTGCTGTCTTGCCTACTTTTTGGTGCTGCTCACAGGTCCTGCAGTACCCTGTTACATCACTGGAAATCTGAGGCAATAAAAGTTCTGCATAATACGTCTCTTTGTACACTTTATGCCCATATGACCTGTAAAGGGAATATCATGGGTTATGGCTAGAAATGTCAGAAGGTCGGCTATGGGCACTACCAACTGCTGTATTCTCTCACCCTCTAGCCTCCCTCAGGGGTTTAGTCTATGTACAGTAACCCTTTCTCCCAGTATACAGAATCCCCCTTCCCTTGAGAACAAGATACTTCACAAGCTACCTCCCTCAGGCCTTGTAATGTAGGCTGTGAGAGCTGAGACTGTCTCAACTCTCTCTTTGTAACCCTACCCAGCTCCCCTTCCACACGAAGTATGGCATTCTGTGACAGCGATGCCTCACTGTCAGCCTGGTTACTACTGCTCACCTCTGCTCTTGCAGTCACTCTGTCCAAGGGAACATCAGCACCCCCAAGCAGCTGTGGCTCACCTTCAGTCTTACTGCTACAAGGTAGGCCCCTCCCTGAAGTAACCACCACGCCAGTCCTGGCTTCGTCTGCAGTCTGTCTGGACCCCCCCAGCTACCAGACCCACATGCTTGTCTCCAAGCCTGACTGCATGTCACTGCATGCACACAAGGTACTGCATTATCAAAATCATTCCCTATCAGCACATCTGGAGAAAGATCCTCAGACACACATACTCGCCGGCTTCCTTTTCCACCCTCCCAGTCAAGGTGATTCTTAGCCAAAGGTATTTGGAATGGGGTCCCTCCTAAAGCTCTGACTGGAGTAGACTGCCCAAGCAAGTATTGCTTCTCTAACCATCGCAGGCTTTACAGTGGTTAGGTCAGGAGCTGTCTCTCTCTCTTAGCAGTGACTGTTTCCCATTTACTAGGATAGGATATAACCTCTCGTAGTTTGGTGCCCTTGTTGTCTCCATACAACTCACTGCTGGCATTCTGCCATTCCCACTTACTGACTCTCCCACCTTTTGTTCCCCACCTTGCCTCTGCGGACATCTGTATACTACATGGCCCCACTGGTTGCATTTAAAACATTTAACCCTTGGTCCTGGATGTGTACCTGGACTAGTGGCTTCCCCTGCTACTGGCAGACTCAGTTGGGGCAGTTTAGGCTGCCCACCATGGGTTCCCTTAGACGTCAAGAGCAGCACTGGGTATCCCATTCCTGTGCAGTGATGCCCTGCTTGCTAGGTATAGGTCTCTCTTCTTCCCCAACTCATCTGCAGTATTGCATTGCCTATCTGCTAACTAAATTGTCATGTCCTCGAGCAAAGTGCTAACGGCTTGTTCCCTCACCAAAAGGTCAGCGAGACCTTCAGAAGTGGTGACCTGACACCCACTCACCCATCTGTGAAAATAAGTGCTTAACTCAGTAATATGTTCACACATGCTTTCATCTGCCTGAAGTCTATGCTCATGAAACTTTTTCCTATAAGCTTCAGGTGTTAACTTAAAACACTCTAACAGACAATTTTTAACAGTATTATAATTAAAGCAATCAGAATCAGACAATTTAGAAATAGTAGTTACAGCTTTAACATGGAGTAAGGGGGTCAGGAACCGTAGCCAGAGCCCTTGGTCAACATTATGCTGTTTGCATACCCTTTCAAACATATGAATGAAACTGTCAAAATTATCCGCCTCTGTAAATAGTGGAAGAAATTTACTGACCTTTTTGCTTCTGGGGTTTGGTTACTCCCTTCTCCATTACCTCCATGACCCTGGAGAAGAGTCAGCATCTCCTTTTTATGTTGCCTCGGCCTCTCATTATCTTCAGCTTCCAGATGTCTCAGTCTCTCTGCTGTTTCTAATTCCATTTGTTTCTCCTGCCCCAGTCTGTCTGCTGATTCTATTTCCAAACGTTTGACCTCCAGTTCAAGTCTCTAACACCAGATAGATTTTTAAGACCTCTGTGGAATGGTTGAACTGTCCATTTTCTGAGAGTTGTACATTCCCTGGGCCAGTCTGATTGTCGTCCTGGTTGATATTCTGTGATGCAGCTGTGCCCAAGGTTGCAATCCTTTCTGCTTTAGTCAGGTTGGCATGCACCAGTCCTTTGGCTTGTCACATTTCAGCCAACTGGCTCCTTGCCAGCTTGACATACTCCTCTGCTGACATCCTTGTCTGCTCTCCCTAAGTAAGCTAACAAAAAATAAAATAAAACAATTGTGATTTGAAACCCTAAATGTTCACGGTGTGGCTGATTGAGAGTGCAAACACCTTCCGTAGTGACCACTGTTTACAGGCTACAGGAATTCAATATCCACACCCCTGAATCCTAATATGAGGATATGCCATAGATTCATAGGTAGGTACTAGGCTGTCTGCCCGAGGGCATTTATAAGCCTAGCCAGAGTGTGTCAGCGCCATCATTGCCAACCAATTAATATGTAACGTCCCAGCACTGGCCTAGTTTCAAGGAGCGTCAATCCTCACCACTGGCATAAATAATTAATACTTAAATAATTAATTGGAAAACTTTTTATTCAAGTAAAATGGATGTCCCATTTCCTTCAACAATCTGATGAAGATTCCTTTGAAAGCGCTTATCGTTTGTGAATAACAAGGGACTTTTATTTTCTTTTTAATTTTGGAGATATTAAAACTTATTTTTTAAACGGGACTTTGAATTATTTTTGTGAACAGCGTTCTCCAGTTTCATTTCTACAAACATTTGGTTTGTAGCATCAGCCTTGGTGATATATTTGTCGTCGTTTTCTGCACTTTTTACCAAGCTTGGTACTGTTTGTACCAATCCTGGTACAGGCCTTCACTTACCTTTTAGGTAATTCCCAATACCATTGTTGCTATTCCTTTTTTCTTTCCCTTTTACTGTATTTACAAAAAAAACCTCCTTTCTTCTTCTTTGTGATTGTGTGTGTGTTTCTGCGTTTTATCTTCTGTGGCTAAATTGTATATTTGCTCTGCTACTATGTCTGAAAAAGAGTACTATTAGATTTAAACGTTGTGACAAATGTGACAGGAAAATGTCTAATGTTGATGGCCATACATCATGTGTTTACTGTCTTGGGGTACCACACCTATTTGTAAAACCCCAGTGTAACATTTGTAAAGCCTTTAGCTCCCGCACATTGGTGGAAAGCAAAAGTAAATTCACACTCAAAAGTCTTAAATCGCCATTTGCGGAGGCTGTTTCTAAGGCGGAAGTTTCATCCCCTCCAAAGAAAGAACACAAAAAGAGAAGCAAATATTTACCCTCTTCTCCTCACACTAGTGAGTCCAAATCTTGGGAGCCAAAGGCAAAAGTCTCTAAACTGGCACCAACATCCTTGGCACTGGGCCTTCAGACCCCCTCCATGGTGCTGTCTTCAGTTCTGGCTTCTCAGCAGCCGACTACGTTGCCGCTCTCAGCACCTGTTCTTCAAACTGTGACTTCGGCAATGATTGTAACAACATTACCAACTTCCCTTTCGGCACCAAAAACAGTCATTCCCTACCTATACATCATGCTGATCTTTTGACCTCTGTGCTGAAAGCTGAAATAACCCCTCGGACCCGATATTCCCCTGTGGTGGATCTGATGTTTGGTCAGCAATGTACCCCATTCCTAGAGCATCCTGACTCCCTGTTTGGGATATCCAGCCGCTCTGCCAGGAACCCTTCGGAACTGGACATAGTGAGGCTTGTAGATCAGCTCCTGGGAGCCAGAGGTTTTCCAACACCCTCCAAATCTTCCCTCCTACCCAGAGCCTAAGATTTTTCTCCACAGACTCCTACATACTTTCCTCGTTCGACCTCCCTGGAGGTATTGGAGCCTTCGACACCAACGCCAACCCCTGTTCCAGCTTCTTATGCTCCATTGGTAGACCTTACCATGGCTCCGGAGTCTACCCTTTGCCCTCCGACCCATCCGGAGCCGGGCCATCCACGGGTTCAACACTGGTCTGTTGGCACCATGATCACTAGTGCGGCACCTGTTTTTTCCTCGGTGCTGTCTACTACAGTTCTGGCTGCTTTGGCAAAACTGGGTGCTCCCGTGGCTCCTTTACTGGGAGTGGGTTCATTGGAGCGGTGTGTGACCCCGGTCCTGAGGATGTCTTTCTCTGCTGTGGGCTCCCATCCCTCTACGGGCAGACCTGCTTTACAGGTGATGGAGTGGGCACTTGCCTCGGCAGACTCCCAGCTGATACCTTTGTTGCCAGAGACCCATATATATCTTTCCTCTGAGCCGCACTTGACACAGCACATTACTCAAGGACACCGGGCATGGGAACCTCAAGACATCCTTCCACAAAGTACCCACTCTGCAAGGTCCTCCTCAGATGTCCCTGCCAAGGAGGTAGCTCGCATGAGATCATGCAAGAGGAAGCACATAGATTCATCTGAAGAATCCCTCACCGAAGGTACAGACTATTATGAAGGGGAAGGATCCCCACGGTCACCCCCTGAGGATCTCTCCTTTGGAGACATACTGGAGATCCTGAAGCAGCGTGGGGACTGGAAGTCCACCACCCCTTCCTCAGAGGAGTCTGTATTCTTGCAGTCTTTCCGTGCCCGGCCCTGTACTTCCTGGGTGACCCTGCCTGCAGATGACCTGGTTCAGCTCATAGTGCAGTGCGTCTGGAAGTATCCTGATACTATTGAACCTGTCCTCCAAGACCAGACAAAATTCTTTCTCTCCAGAGGACAAGTCCGCACTGCTCCAAGGGCCTGCCAGTAGATGTTACGGTTGTGGCAGTGGCCACTAACAAAGAGCTAGCCAAGGAGAGCTCTACAGTCCATCCCCCTTACAGGGTGTCTCAGGCGATAGAGAGGGGAAGCGGGTGTACTCTTCAGCGACCTTCACCATTCGGTCCCTGAACTCTCTGGCACACTTTTCCCGGCTTCAAAGAGATCTTATCTCAGAACTGTCAGAAACCCTTGCAGGAGCAGTTGCTGATTGGGTACGTGACAATGTTGCCTCACAGCTTGCTACTCTGGAAACTCTCTAACTCCTCCATGCGGTTGATTTCTCATTCTAACGAAGGGGTGGCTAGAGTAGCGGATGCAGGCGTTGTCACAAGACGTCACGCCTGTATGCACTTGCGTGATTTTGCGGATCCTTTTAAATCTTCTTTCCTGAATGCCCCTGTAGAGGCCTCTTCTCTTTTTGGCCCTGAGGTAAAAGACACTTTAGTCAGGTGTGAAAAGGACGGTAAGACCTTGTCTGTGGTAGGTGTACGTTTTTCCACCCCCAACGATCCTATTCTAGGAATCAGAGGAGTAGAAAAATGTGGTACAAGAAATCCCAGGGTTCTTTCCGTGACACACGTGGTGAGTCCCCCCCCCCCCCAAGGCAGAAGGGGGAACTCAACTGGAAGATGCCCCTTCAGAGGCAGAGGGGTCCGTGTAGTCAGGGATCCAGAGATTCCTTCTGTGGACAACCCTATCAGTGCTCCTGAAGAGCGGCCCAATTGCTTACCACTGGAAACAGTTTGGGGACTATTTTCTCTGCACCACCTTGCCTGGGAAACAATAACTACAGATCTTTGAGTGTAAATGATAATTGCCAGAGGTTACCACATCTCTTTCAACCTTTACCCAAGTCCGCTAATGCATACTCCTGACGTTCCACTCAGTCAGAGGGAAGTAGCAGCTCAAGAAATCCGAAAGCTGCTTCAAAAAAGGACCATCCAAACAGTCTCATCAGACCAGTTAGGATACGGATTTTACTCAAGGTTTTTTTTTTGTGCCAATAAAGACAGGGAACTGGAGGCCAATTCTGGACCTCAGTATCCTAAACAAATTTGTCAAACAAATGAAATTTCGTATGGTCACGTTTCAGTCTGTACTTCCTTTTCTGGGAAACATGATTGGATGTGCTCGATAGATCTTCAGGACACATATTGCCACATAAAAATGGACAAACGCTCCAGAAGATTCCAATCACTACCAATTCCAAGCGCTGCCCTTTGGTCTCTTTACTGCCCCCAGAGTGTTCACCAAATGCATGGCAGTGGTAACAGCTCACTTGAGACTGCAAGGATTCCGGGTGTTTCCATATTTAGATGATTAGCTCCTCACAGCCGCAACCAAGCATCTACTGGTTTCAGCCACTCATTACACTCTACAACTACTGGAAGACTTGGGCATAACAGTAAACAAAGACAAATGCAACTTGACTCCTTCTCAAAGATTGGAGTTCATAGGAGCAAATTTCGACACTCAATCTTGCTTAGTCTCTCTTCCACTCCACAGGCTGGAAAGACTCAGATTTCACCTCCAGGTGATACTCTGTCAGGACAAACCTCTGGCTCTGGCAATCCTCCAACTATTGGAGTCAATGGCAGCATCGATAACAATAGTTCCTGTAGCAAGACTACAAATGACACTACTGCAGTGGCTTTTACTAATGCAATGGTCTCTGCCGTTTTTAATTTCTTCAAGTCTTTTGGGTTTCTAATACCATGATGGGAGTGGATCCCATACCTAAGTCAAAGTACAATTAAAGTTCATGAAATTAGTATTGTTTCACTCTTTGATGTTAGCCAAAAGTGCTCTTCGCAGCACCCGCAGTGTGCCCAGTAATGACTATTGCAATTGGTATGGTGTTACATGAATTGGTAACGTATCTAAATACGACTGAAAATTATTTTTTATAAGACCAGTAGCTCCTACTACTATTGGAACTGTCTGGATATCTTTCTTCCACATGGTTCTCGTTTCTGCCTGCAGATCAAGGTATTTTATGACTTTGTGTCTCTCTGTACGCAAGACACTGTAGTCACTAGGTGTGGCGATTTCAATGATCAATGCTGCTTTTGTCTTCTTTTCTTGGACCACTATATCTGGTTTTCTCGCATCTGTCTTTTGAACTGTTGGTATTGGGTGATCCCATGTGATGTAAACTTCATCATTTTCTATGATTCTTTGTGGCTCATGTTTCCAGTGTTTTTCAGCCACTTTCATACCATAATGTTTGCACAATCTCCAGTGTAACAGTCTCGCCACATTATTATGCCTTTCAGTATACAGTCCCTCTGCCATTAGTGCGTCACAATCAGCAACAAGCTGTGTGACTGTTTCCAATTCGGTTTTACAAAACCTACGTATGTCTGTTTCTACCACATGTTCAATGGACTTTGTAAACCAGCGTGTACGTAGCCCACTATCTTGGGCTGCCAATATTAACCTTTCATTTCTTGATGTGAATTCACCTCTCCTTAACTCTTCCTGCATTCGTTCTTGATCAACATGAGGCTCTTCCAGAAGTTTTCTATACTCGCAACTATATGTTTTTTCCACATTTCTTGCCTTCTCATCTTTTCCTTCACCTTATATTCTTTCTATTGTTTTTTAGCACATTCAGTTGCTGCCTGGTTTTTATCTACTTCTGGTTTGATTTCCATTCCTGCTTGACATCGATATTCTTCTGCTAAAGTAAGCAGAGATGTCATCTTAGATTTATTCTCCTCCTGTTTCAAAACTTTCACTATATTTTGATCCTGTGAGGTCAGCAGATGTGTGTGGAGTCCCACGATTGCAGATCTATGTATGTAATCAATTTCAAGGAAGCCCATCCCTCCTTCGGAACGGGGAATGTATAATCTTGGTATACACTGATTTTTATAAATCATTTGGTGAGCATGAAGCATCCTTCTTGTTTTAATATCCAATCTATCCAATACTTTTTGGGGCCAGTCAATCACTCCAAAACTGTAAGTTAAGACAGGAAGAGCAAATTGATTTATGGCTTGGAACTTGTTCCTAGATGTCACTGCTGTTTTCAGGATTAATTTAAGTCTTCTAAAGTACTCCTTACTGAGCTTTATTCGCATTTATTCATGTTTTTTTGATGATCCTTCATCAATTCCCAAGTATTTATACACTCCCTTTTGCTCAAGTTCTTTTATATCACATTCATGTCCCAATCTGATGTTTTCCTGGTGTTGCAGTTTTCCTTTTTTAAAGGTTACTTTTGCACATTTATTAAGACCAAATGACATTCCAATATCATCTGAAAAAGTTTTGACAACCTGCAGCTGTGCTTTCAGTTCCTCATATGATGAGCTATACAGTTTTAAATCATTGGCAAAGAGAAGATGAGAAATCATTAAATTTTGCTGTTTTCTAGAAGCCAAATTGTAGCCATGGTCTAAGCTGTTATGTAAACACCTTAATGGATTTAATGGCAAGGCAGAATAGCAACGGTGCCAGAGAGTCACCCTGGAATATCCCCCTTTGGATTTTTATCCCTGGGATAATAATCTGTCCTTTATCATGACTTAATTGCAGAGTAGTCTGCCATTGTTTCGTGGTTACTGTAATGTAATCAATCAGTGTAGGGTGTATCTTATACATTTTTAAGCACTCCTTTATCCATGAAAGAGTCTACTTTGACTCTCACCCTATGCCCTTTCAAATCAGGTGCAAACAAGATTTAATGTGGTGGATGAAGCCAGAGGACCACCTATGGAGTCGCCCTTTCTCCCCATCTCGGCCCAGTGCCATAGTGACCACGGACGCCTCCCTGATTGGGTGGGGGAAGGGGCATTTCCAGGGAAGGACAGTCCAAGGCACTTGGTCACCCTTGGAGGCCAACCTGCATATCGGTGTCCTAGAACTGAGGCCAGTGCTTCTAGCACTCCAAACATTTCAACCTGATGTTCTTCGTGTTTCATTGTTGCAGTCATTACATTTGGGTAATCTGCTGGCAGGTTGCCCTCAGTCGGCCTGATTAACAAAGTCTTGGGTCCTGCGTCGGTTGCTGTCACTTCTTCCATGACATCAGGTAGTCAGGGGTATAAAACATGCAGCCGACGCCATTACATCAGTCTTTCTTGCCGTGCGGTGCCAGAAGTAGTAGTAGTTCGCAAGTGCTGGTCGGCAGACTCCTGAAATTTTCGTTTTCGAGTTTCAGAACCGAAGTCTTCAAGTAAAAAGCTAATTACCCCCGTTGGGGAAACTTTTTCTTGCTCCTTACCGATGTCAGTAAAAGTTAATAATTGCATTACTTGTGGGAAGCGAATCCCTCATAAGGATTTTATTTGTACTGTATTCCTTAGCTAGGCCCTGACCACGAAGTACATTGCTGTCGGTTTTGTGCTAAATTTAATCAACACACTATCAAATGTCAGTGAATTTTTGCTTCCAAATATTTTGGCTCATGCTTTAATTATCCAGAAATGTCATGGGTTAGCAATCCGACTACCAGAATACCTAAAAAACGCAAGGAAAAAGACAGACACAGGCCGTTGAGGTCCAAAACTGACGACGCTTCTCCTAAGTCAGTCGCCAGTTCGCCGGTACTCAGTGAGGCGCTTTCGCAGCCCCGATACCCGCTACTTCTGATTCGCAGGCCTCTACTGAGACCCATTCGGAGTCCGGTATTCCACGAGATGCTTCAATTATGGAACCCGCGGATGTCTCTACCTTTGATGGTTCCGGAGCCGCTGTGCAGGCACCGGCTTCTGAGGGTGTTTTCAGGCCTACAGATTTGTATATTAGACCGACGCCATCTTCAAAACTAAGGCCAAAATCTAGACCTATGCCTAAAAAAATGACGCCTGGGCCACATGTGCAGGACCCTATGCCTAAAAACAAATGATCAAAATGGCTGAAGATTTAATTACTCTGATCAGGGGTAGCCAATCCCCCCCCCCCCTTCTAAGAGGCCTAGGCAAGACATTGATTATGAATCTTCTGAACAGGATTCTATTTCTTCTGACTCTTCTAATGAACAGGAATTGTCTATACCTACTTATGAGGACGCTGATGCAAAAGATTCCATTCCTTCTGCTTCTTCCCCTGAGGATTTTTCTTTTGGGGAAACTTTACATACCGTAAGGGAACATTTCCACTGGGAAAGTCAGGATTTCTCTGAATCTAAAAAGAGGCTTAGGGATTTTCTTCTTCTTCCTCCGCATAGGCCTTTGGCTATGCCTCCTGTTCTAGACATTGTTGATGATGTTTTTTCAGAATCTAGTATGGCTCCTGATTCTCTGCCTCCGGCTCCTTGTAAGCCAGACAGATACTACAGGGTTCCTGACTCCCACAAATTCCTTTTCAAAAATCCTATTGCAGATCCTGAAACCATTTCTCAGGGTCCCATGGGCATTAAGGCTTCTACTGCTAAAAATCCTACCCGTTCTGATAGAGATTCCAGGGCGCTGGATAGATGGGGTAAGAAGATTTACACTTCTGCAACCCATTGCATTCAGCTGAACAAGTTGGAAAACATACTTTGCAATGTGGTTTTGATTCTTTGGAGGCCTCTTGCAGGGCTGCTGTAACTGGGTCTGTGCTAAGAAGGCATGCTTGGCTCAAAGAGCAAACTCTGCCTGATCATGTTAAAGCAAAATTGTTGGATGCTCCTTTACAACAGGACCATCTCTTTGGTAATACGGCTGAAGAAGTTTTAAAAAAGATGGAAGATAAAGCTAAATCTATGCGAACTGTGAAAGATTTCTTACAAGTGCAACCTCCAAGATTTAGTAGGCACTGGCCTACTAAGAACTGGTCCTTTCCAGTTCCTTCGAGAGCCACTGAAGTCAAACCCAGACATTCCAAAGGCTCCAGGTTTCAGTCACAAGGGACATTTAGAACAAAACAATGAGGTGCCTCCTCCCCCAAATCTGGAAACAACAAGACACCTCCCTATGGTAAGCAGTCTGAATGACTTCCCTTTACACTTACCAAGCACTTAACTTTTAGCCACCCCTTTGGGGGGAAAACAGGCACTTCATGCAAGAAACTGTCAACTTATAACCCAGGACAAATGGGTTTTAAATATAGTATCCCAGAGATACAGATTTCATTTCCACACGTTGCCACTCCCAAACAGATGGCCAGACCTGCCCCCAAATCAGTGGGCAGAGGCCCAGAAACAAGTGCTGTCCCTCATGAATATGGGGGCTATTCAACCAGTACCAGAAGAGGAAAAGGGACAAGGTTACTATTTAAGACTTTTCCCGGTACCCAGAAAAGACAAATCTTGGCATCCAATTGTGGACTTATCTACTCTAAACACATTTCTGGAAATTCCAAAATTCAAGATGCTGACTCTTCAACAGTTACTTCTATGCTAGGCAAAGATGCCTGGTTGGTAACTCTAGATTTAAAAGAGGGTTACCTGCATATCCCAATCAGGGAACCTTGCAGAAGATACCTCCACTTCAAAGCAGGCTACTTGCATTACCAGTTCTCTGCACTGCCCTTTGGCTTATCTACTGCGCCCAGGGTCTTCACAAAGTGCCTAACTCCAGTAATTGCATTTTGCAGGCAAAGAAATATTCAAATATATCCGTACCTGGACGATTGTCTAATTCAGGCAGAAAACAGGGACATTCTTCTAAAACATCTGGCGTTTGAAAAAAGGGTTCTAACTTGTCTAGGGTACACTATAAACGAAAATAAATCACAACTGGTACCCTCTCAAAAAATTACATTCCTGGGTGCAAGCTTGAATACAACTGCCCAGATGGCTTTCCTTACTCCAGAAAAGCAAATTCATTTGGTGACTTACTTCAAACAGGTGGCCACAAAAACCCTGCTATCTACAAGACAAATTCTGCAAGCCTTGGGGTTCATGGCCTCCTGCATTCTTCTAATTCCATATGCAAGACTGCATATGAGGAAACTTCAGGGGTACTTAAAAAGTTTATGGAGTCAACATTGTCACAGCCTGGAAACAATGATTCCTATCATACTTTGCCTGAAACTAGAGTTCCTATGGTGGGCAGAGGCCTGCCACCAAAACAAGGGACTGCCATTCACTCCACCCCCTGCTGCCCAGACCCTAACTACAGACGCATCAGACTATGCTTGGGGGACTCATCTGGCAGGGAAGTGCATTCAGGGCAAATGGAGCCCAAATCAAATGCACCTTCATATCAATCAAAAAGAAATGCTAGCTGTACAGAATGCACTGACAGCCTTCAAGGACTACCTTCATCCAGGACAATTAATGATAAAGACAGACAACACCACAATTATGTGGTACATAAACAAGCAGGGGGGTACACACTCCTACCCCCTTTGCAGACTAGCTGTGGCATTGTGGAACATGGCCTTGATCTGTCAAATACAACTACAAGCTCAATTCCTGCCAGGAAAGCTGAATACTCTGGCAGACGAACTAAGCAGAAGTCTCATGGACCCACACGAATGGAAACTGGAACCACGGATTTTCAACATGTCGACATGCAAATGAGGGAGTCCAGACATAGATCTCTTTGCCTCACCCCAGAACTATCAGTTGGACAAATTTTGCACAAGAACTCATCACAAAAATGCCTGGAAAGTGGATGCTCTATCCTTCAGCTGGAAAAACCTATCAGTCTATGCCTTTCCCCCTCTGCCTCTGCTCTTCAAAGTTCTACTAAAAGTCAAACAGGACAAACCAAAAATTATTTTGATAGCTGTAGACTGGCCTCGCCAACACTGGTACCCACTCCTGCGCAATGTGTCACACCTTCCACTGTGGCACCTGCGTCAGACACCTTACTTACTGTCTCAACAGAACAACCAAATTCTGCACACACAGCTCCAAACTTTGAATCTTGCAGCTTGGCTAATCACCTAAATTCATCCTTAGCATCCCTCAGCAAACCTGTGATGGATGTCATTTTGGAGGCAAGAAGGCCTAGTACTAGAAAATCTTATGCTGGCAAATGGAAAAGATTCTGTGCCTGGAATCAGTCACAAGGGATAAGCACAGCAGTGCCCATTATTCCTCAGATTTTACAATACTTAACTGAAATGCTTCACGAGGGCCTGTCCTTTTCTTCCATAAAAATCCATGCTGCAGCCATTTCAGCTCATGACAACACAGAACCTCCCCTCTTCTTTCATCCTCTGCTAAAGCAGTATCTCAGAGGGGCCAAAAACTTGAGACCACCCAGGAGAGCTCCAACACCTGCCTGGGACCTTAATTTTGTATTGGAAAAACTCACTGTCCCTCCTTTCGAGCCAGCTGCTACTGCAGACTTCTCTTCTGGAAAACAGCTTTCCTTTTAGCAGTCACTTCAGCCAGAAGGATTTCCGAATTACAGGCTCTTATGGCAGTGGAGCCTTTCATCATTTTTCATGTGGACATGGTATCTCTCAGGACCAGTCCATCCTTCATGCCTAAGGTGGTATCCAGTGTGGCTCTTAATCAGACCGTTCATTTGCCAACTTTCTTTCCCAATCCACAGAACAAGGGGGAGCGGATTCTGCATTCACTGGATGTACACAGACAACTTGGATTTTACTTAAACAGGACAAAATCTCAAAGAAAATGTGAACAACTACAGGTGGCATTTGCTGCAGGGGCAGAGGGAAAGGCTATTTCAAAGCAGACTATTTCCAAATGGATAAGCCATTGTATTCATTTCTGCTATATGCACCATGGTAAAACTATCCCCCAGAGGATCAGATCTCATTCCACCAGGGCTGCATCTACTTCTACAGCCTTTCTCAGAGGTGTTCCTACCAGGGACATTCTAGAAGCTGCTACCTGGAGCTCAGTTCATTCGTTCACCAAACATTACCATTTACCTTTCTTCTCTAAATCCAGAGCTGGCTTTGCCACTGCTGTCCTGCAGGGCCTTATAGCTGGTCCTAATGCTGTATAATTCCCTCCACCCAACCATAGCTTTGGGAATGTACCCAAATGTTATGACTGCAACAGTGAAACACGAAGAACATAGTACAGTTGTGTACACTTAACATAAATGTAGATGTTCGAGTGTGTTAACTGTTGCAGTCCTGGTTACCCTCCCTCCAGCCCCCTATTTTTCTCTGGCTATACCTCTACTTTCTTTCACTATGCTTAAAAGCCCTTTTGGTGTATTTGCTTTTGAGATTGGAGGTATATTTTTTGTGTTTTTAATTTTATTTGCTCCCCATTTGGGGGGCAGCTGACATCTGGGGCAAGAAAAACTGATGTAATGGCGTCGGCTGCATGTTTTATACCCCTGATGACCTGACGTCATGGAAGAAGTGACAGCAACCGACGCAAGACCTAAGACTTTGTTAGTCAGGCTGACTGAGGGCAACCTGCCAGCAGATTACCCAATTGTAATGACTGCAACAGTGAATACACTCAAATATCTACATTTATGGTAAGTGTACACATCCGTACTTTCTCCCTTCAGGAACGATTGCCATCCAGTCTGACATGTCCATAGTCTGGTACATCAACAAACAAGGGGGAACCAAGTCCTACCCATTGTGTCAGGAGGCCTTGAGAATTTGGCAATGGGCGATAGCTTCCAACTGCTTTCTTATAGCAATACACTTTCCTGGGGATTCTAACGTAATTGCAGACAAATTGAGCAGATGCATTCTCTTGCCTCATGGGTGGTCCCTCAATCCTGTTGCAGTGGCAGAAATCTTCATTCGCTTGGGCCAGCCTTGCTGCGATCTGTTTGCATCCCCTGCAAATCACAAATGCAGCAGCTACTTTTCCCTAATTCTCCCACAGGGGGAGTCCTCGAGGGATGCTGTGGTGCTCAATTGGCCCACGGGACTTCTTTACTTCTTTATGCATACCCTCCCCTTCCTCTGATCCAACAATTTTTGAAGAAGGTTATTCGGTTGAAAAGCAGAGTAATCCTCATTGCACTCATCGCACCCTACTGGCCCCGACAAATTTGGTTTCCCTTTCATTGGCCTCACCTAGTACATCAACCATTGATTCTGGATCCAACTCCGGAGTTGCTGTCGCACCCACAGGAGTTGATTCATCCAAACATATTGGACTCAGGCTGACAGCTTGGCTCTTCCACTTCCAGTAATTGCCAGGCAAAACAACCTGTCCTCCCCTGTCCGCCACATTCTTCTGGCTTCCCATAAACCATCCACCAGGAAACTTTATCTAAGCAAGTGGAAAAGATTCATAATTTGGTCTCATAAAAATGAAGTCAACCCTTTTTCGGTCCCGCTTTCTTTGGTGCTAGATTAGTTATCTAACCTCCTTCACTCAACTGCTGCAGCTTCAACTATTTGAATACACTTGGCGGCAATCTTCAGTTTTCATAATGGTTTCAAGGACTCCTCCACTGATTTCACACTGCCTTTGTAAAACATTTTTGAAAGGAGTTTACACACATTAGGCCCCCCCTTCAAACCACCTATCAAGCCCTGGAATTTAACTTTAGTTCTATAATCCCTGACTCATTCTCCCTTTGAATCTGCTGCCAATTGCGATCTGAAATTCTTATCCTGGAAGACTTTTTTCTTGGTGGCCATTACCTCGGCAAGACGAATTTCTGAGTTGCAAGCTTTGTGCTTAAAATGTCCTTATATAGTGTTCCGCAAGGACAGAGTATCACTCCGGACTAACCCCTCCTTTTAACCCAAAGTTATTTCGGACTTGACTGTTAATCAAACTATAAATCTACCATTCTTCTTTCCAAATTGTTCTAACAAAGGAGAATATTCACTACATTGGCTTGACGTGCATAGACAATTACACATTGGATATGGTCTCCATGGAGAGAGCTTCCTTTGGTTCAATGGTACTCAGGAATATTCTTCCATAGTGCCTCCCAGGAAACAAAGTCGCTAGGGACTCTGTCCCATCAGTAAGGAATGAATGAAGATTAACAACATCAGATAAAGAAGTTATGTTCTTACCATAACGGTTTATCTGTGTTGTTGATCTTCATTCATTCATTAAAATCCACCCGCCATCCCCCCCCGAAAGACTCCTGGAGGTTCAGATATGGTCCTAGCCTATGATGGGGAAGTTGCTCAGATAAAGCCTCCGCTTTCTTTTTTCCTTACAGGCAGACTCGATCTGAGGTAATATAGAGAGGGGCACTATGGGTAAGACTTAGGTTGAGAGTTTTTGGCTGTCGCAAGCTTGTTATAACAGCTGACTCAGTTCTGAGGACGGAACCAACACCCATCAGTAATAAATGAATGAAGATCAACAACACAGGTGGAATGTTATAGTAAGAACATAACTTCTTTTTAATATTCACAAATTACATATAATTATTTACAAAATTGCAGATAACTGGGCTGGCAGTAGCTCCTTTTGTTACAAGAGACCTAAAGAAATATTTTGTTTTATATTCATTCAGTGTTTTGTTCCTTTTAGTAGGTTGTGTATCTTATTTTAATTTTAACTTTGATTACTTATAGATACATTTTAAAGGAAGTTTGCTTTATTTGTTGTGCTGAAGGACTGCACTATGGTTACTTTGTTTACTTTAAGAATTCAAGGACAATAGTCCTTTTCTTGGTTATTTGTATGTTGTACATATTCATATGCAAGTGAATCATTAATCTGAAGTTGTTAATCTTCTTCCTTTTCATCACTGATGGGTTCAGTTCCGAGCCCTCGGAACCAAGTCAGCCTAATACCAAGCTTGCATGCACCAAAAACTCTCGCGCTAAGCTGCTACCCACAACACCCTTATCCCAGTTACCTCAGTTCTCGTTTGCCACACAGCCATGTAGCAGCATTTCACCGAGCTCTCCAGCTAAGTGTTGTATTTTTTTCAAATTTACTGTATTTTGTAAGTCTTTTTTTCTCCTAAAAACTCTTCTATATCGTATTATTACTCTTGTGGTATTCTTAATACCATTGTTGGTACTTTTTTCTTTTTTCCTACCTTTCTCTATCCCTTTTTTTTTGGATTGTTAAATCGATATACTTAGTATGTCTGAAAAGAAAGGGACTTCGGGGTTTAAGCATTGCATTTCCTGCAATGGTAAACTCCCCAATAGCGACCTGCATTATGATTGTGTGTATTGTCTGGGGGTTTCCCACTTATCTGTGAAACCTCCCTGTCAGATTTGTGCCAGTTTCAGTCAGAGGACACTGAATGAAAGGAAAATAAACATTTTGAAAGACCTGCTTTCTTCACCCTTTTCTGAGGCTCTGTCTGCATCGGAGGTCTCAACCCCTCCATCAAAGGACAAAAAAAGTCCTCATTCTGACCCTTCTTCACCGGCTGGTGATAAGGGCAAGCCTCATAAGCATAAGACCCACAAGTCTTCCACGGAGCACAAGATCACCTCCACGGCTCTGGGTTCTGCTCCATTGGTCTCTGCAGATATCTCGATGACTTCCACATCGGCACCGACTACTACAGTTCCAAGTGTGATTTTGGCTCCAGCCTTATTGCCTGCTATTACCTCGGCACCAACATCACCCATTTTCGTTCCGAAATTGGTACCGACCACTTATTCGGAGCCGATAATGGCTTCCACTCCAGCTATTCCCTCGGCTCCAAGCTCGTTCTCGGCACCTATAGTCCCCCTTTTGCCTGTTTCAAAACTGGAATCCTTGGTGCTGACTTTTCCTACACCACAGACCCAGTACTCCCAGTCTTTGGATCCATTTTCAGGACAAGCCTTTAGCCCCTTTTTGGACCGACCTGACTTCCCCTCAGGAGTGTCGGTAAGGTCCACCAGGAGTCTGTCTGAATTGGATGTGCTGCGCCTGTTTGATCAGCTGCTGACAGCCAGAGAGATTGCAGATTTTCCTAAAACCCATCCCACTCCGGGTTTTGGGTCCATTGCCCCCAAGACTCCCAAGTATTCTCCTCCCTTGGACTCTTCAGTTCTGAGGCCCATAGCTTCGACTTTTTTGGGAGGAATCCTCTCCTCAGCCCCGACAGTGACTTTCTCTGCGTCTCCGAGGCCCCTTTGGGTTTCGGTTCCTTCGGAACCACTGCTTCCTCAATCTCATGCTTGGGGGGGGTGGAACCCCCAGCTCCAGGTACGGTTCCAGTTGTTCCATCGGTTCCGTCTTCGGATCTGGGGGGCGACACCCGCCCCCGGTTTTGCTTGAGGCTCCGTCCCCGGGAGCAGGCCGCACGGAGTGGGGTGTGACCCTGGTTCTGAGATTTTCTTCCTCTGTTCCGGGCTCCCATTCCTCTTCGGGTGGGCCTGCCTTCCGGGTGATGGAGAGGGTGCTTGCTTCGGGAAGCACTCCTTCTACGTCGGACCTTCCCCCTCCTCCTTCTGAGCTGCAGCTATCACAGGCCACCTCCCCAGGACACCGAGAGTGCAAGCCTCAGGAAACCCCTGTGCAAGGTAACCTTCTTTCTGAGTCTTCTTCAGACGCTCCCACTGAAGAACCACCTTCGAAACTGGCATGTAAGAGGAAACGCATGGACTCCCCGGAGTCCCTCACTGAGGATACAGACTATGATGATGGGGATGGGTCCCCACAGTCACCCCCTGACTATGTCTCCTTTGGAGACATCCTGAAAATTTTGAAGCAGAGGGGTGACTGTAAGCCTTCCAACCCTTCCTTGGAGGAATCCGTATTCCTGCAGGCCTTCCGCTCTCGAACCTCTACTTCTTGGGTGATCCCCCCATGCTGATGAGTTAGTCCAGCTCATCGTGCAGCGATCATGGAAGAACCCTGATATCATTGAGGCCATTCCCCGGAGACCAGACAAGACACTTTCCCCTCCAGAGGAACAGACCCATTGGTCTAGAGGCTTACCGGTAGACACTATGGTGGTGGCGGCTGCCACAAAAAAAGGACCTTACGGAGGAAAGTCCTACTGTCCATCCACCCAACAGAGAGTCCCGGGAGGTGGGCAGATTAGGGAAGTGAGTTTTTGCTTCGGCGACCTTTGCTGTCAGGTCTTTGAATTATTTGGCACATTTTACGAGGCTCCAAAGAGGTCTCATCTCTGAACTCTCTGGAACCCTCGCAGGTCAAGTATCTGACGGGGCATGCTATAAAGTTGCTTCTCAGCTTGCTACCCTAGAGTCGATCTCCAACTCGTCCATCAGGTTGCTGTCCCAAGCAACCGAGGGGGCAGGTAGAGCTGCGGGTGCAGGTGTAGCTATGAGAAGCCACGCCTGGGTGCGCATTTGTGACCTCGCGGACTCCTTCAAGTTTTCCTTCTTGAACGCCCCTATCGAACCATCCGCTTTGTTTGGTTCTAAAGCGAAGGACACACTAGCCAGGTGCGAGCAGGGTGGAAAAACCTTGTCTCTGCCATTGTCCTACGCTTTTCCAAATCTCAGCTGTCTTTCTCCAGGAACCAGAGAAGTGGAAAGATATGGCACAAAAAATCTCAAGGTCGTTTCCTTAGCGCTCGTGGTGAGGATTCCCCCAGAGGCAGAAGGGGTTCCAATAATGGAAGACGCTCCTTTAGGAGCAGAGGGGGTCCCTAAAATCAGGACTGCAGGGATTCTTTCTCCAGATGACCTCAGCTCTCCTGAAGCGCTGCCCAATTGCTTTCCTCTGGAAGTAGTTGAGGCTCATTTTTCTCTGCACCAAGCTGCCTGGAACTCTATTACAAATGATCAGTGGGCGCAGAGAGTAATTTCCAGAGGTTATTACATCCCTCTAATCTCTTACCCAAGACCTCCAAAATGCCTTCCTGATGTTCCACCCAGTCAAAGGGAAGAAGTAATTTCAGAAATAAGAAAGCTGTGTCAAAAACGAGTCATCCAACAAGTCCCCCCTGACCAGTGCGGATCCGGTTTCTACTCTATTCTTTTTGGTGCCAAAAAAAGACTGGGGACTGGAGACCCATTTTTGGATCTCAGCCAACAAAACAAATCAGTAGTTCAGACCAAATTCCACATGATCACGCTACAGTCCATTCTCCAATTTCTTCGGGGGGGGGGGGGTGTGGATGTGCTTGATATATCTCCGGGATGCATATTATCACATCAAAATGGACAAGCTCTCCAGGTGTCTCCTTCACTTCTGGCTGGGAGCCAATCATTACCAATTCAGAGCCCTGCCATTTGGTCTGTTGACGGCCCCCAGAGTGTTCACAAAATGCCTAGCAGTGGTAACAGCTCATCTGAGACTTCAGGGATTCCAGGTGTTTCCATATCTAGACGATTGGCTCCTCTCTGCCCCCACCAAGTGCCTACTGGTCATGGCCCTCCACTACACTCTAGCACTGGCGGAGTTTCTAGGCATCACAATACACTGGGAAAAATCCAACTTTCATCCTGCCCAACAATTGGAATTTATAGGAGCAGTATTCGATACTCAAGCAAGCCAAGTCTCTCTCCCTCCTCACAGACTTCAGAGATTAAGATTACAAGTATAAGTGATACTCTGTCAAAGGAAGTTGTCTGCAAGGGAAGTTTTACAGGCTCTGTGGTCTGTGGCGGCAGCCATCCTGATTGTCCCCCTGGCAAGATTGCATATGAGACTGTTACAATGGCTCCTTTTGTCCCAGTGGATATCCAGTCTCCATCTTCTAAACTCACAGATCCTCATCACCATTTCCTGCAAACAAGATCTCCTCTGATGGATGAGAACAGACGAAAACCTTTGGCGCTGCCCCTTCCAGACTCTCCAACCCAACGCCACGGTGACCACGATCGCTTCCCTGATGGGGTGGGGGGGCCACTTCCAGAGAGTCAGTCCAAGGCACGTGGTCCAACTTGGAGGTCAACTTGCATATCAGCGTCCTGGAGTTAAGAGCAGTGCTGTTAGCATTGCAGGCACTTCGTCCGCTCCTTACTTAGGGGACGATTGCAGTCCAGTTGGACAATATGTCTGTCTGGTACATAAACAAACAGGGAGGGACCAAATCCTGCCCCCTATGTCGCGAGGACATGAGAATTTGGCATTGGGCGATAGCTTCCAACCATTTTCTTATTGCAATGTATATCCTTGGGGAGTTCCGTGATTGCGGATAGGCTGAGCAGATGCATCCTCCATCCACACTAGTGGTCTCTCAACCCGAACATGATGGCAGAAATCTTCAGCCGTTGGGGCCAGCCTTGCTGTGATCTTTTTGCTTCCCCTTCAAACAAAAAATGCAGCAGCTACTTTGCCCTCTTTCCCTCAGATGGGGAATCACCAAGAGATGCTTTGACTCACGATTGACCCGTGGGTTTCCTTTATGCTTATCCTCCGATACCTTTGATACCCCTATTTCTAAAGAAAGCAATCCAGTTGAGATGCAAGGTAGTCTTCATTGCCCCTTTCTGGCCTTGACAAGTGTGTTTTCCCTTCCTCCGGCCTCACCTGTTAACAACCTTCTTGGATCCTGGACACTCGTCAGGACCTGATATCTCACCCACAAGGGCTGACTCCCCCAAATCTGTCCACTCTCAAGCTGACAGCTTGGTTTCTCCACTTCTGTTAGTCACCAGGCAGGAAACCCTCTCCTCACCTGTTTGCGATATTATTCTGGCCTCCCATAAACCTTCCACCAGAAAACTCTGCAGAGACAAGGGGAAAAGATTCACTATCTGGTCTAATAATCAGATGCTAGATGCTTTTTCAACTCCTACAACTGCTGTACTCCAGTATCTTTCTGAGTTGTTTGCCAATGGGGCATCAGCTTCTACTGTTCGAGTCCATTTAGCAGCTATTTCCAGTTTCCACAATGGTTTGGATAGCATCCCTCTTATCTCCACCTGACTTTGCAAGACCTTTCTCAAGGGAGTTTTCCATAGCAGACCTTCTATCAGGCAACCTGTAGAGACATGGAATCTCTCTTGGGTTCTACAGTCTCTCTCTCTACCCCCCCTTTGAGCCTGCTACGACTTGTGATCTAAAATGTCTGTCATGGAAATCTTTGTTTTTGGTAGCAGTCACATCAGCCAGACGGATATCTGAGTTACAGGCCTTATGCATAAAGAGCCCGTATCTGATCTTCCATTCTTCCATAAGGACAGAGTATCCCTTCGTACTAACCCATCCTTTCTCCCCAAAGTGGTTTCCGACTTCTCTGTTAAGCAGTCCATTGAGCTCCCTGTGTTTTTCCCAAATTATTCCTACAAGGGAGAATACTGTCTACATTCATTGGACGTACATAGACAACTACGTTTTCTACTTGAACAGGACTAAGTCCTTCTACAAGTCAGACCAACTTTTCATTTCCTTTTCTGGCCCAAGAATGGGGTGTGCTGTATCAAAAGTTACTTTATCAAAATGGCTCAGAGATTGCATTACTTTTCATACTCCCTTGCAAATGAATCTAAACCTGCTCAAATCAAAGCTCATTCAACTAGGGCCATCGCAACTTCGGTTGCCTTTCACTCCAGGGCTTCTACGGATGACATTTGTGCAGCAGCCATTTGGGCTAAACCCCATACCTTCATCAAACATTACAAATTGGATTTGGTATCCAGGGGAAGAGCGGCCTTCGGCTCAATGGTTCTCAGGAATGTTCTTCCATAAGGGCCACCCAGATTCTCCAAGTAGCTTGGGATTCTGTCCCATCACTGATAAATAGGAAGAATATTAACAACTTCAGAGAAAGAAGTTATGTCTTACCATAACATTCCATCTGAGTTGTTGATCCAATCATCACACCCTCCCACCATCCCCCACCAAAGGCTCCTGGTGGATCTTCTGGGTCCTTGTGATGTTTCTGGGTTTCTGCGCAGAAATGGCCTCTATTTTTCTGTTTTCTTCTATATGTTGCATGCAAACTCGTTCTGAGGTAACTGGGAAAAGGGCATTGTGGTTAGCAGCTTAGTTCGAGAGTTTTTGGAGTACGCGAGCTTGGTATTAGGCCGACTCGGTTCCGAGGGCTCGGAACCGAACCCATCAGTGATGACTGGAAGAAGATCAATAACTCAGATGGGACGTTATGGTAAGACATAACTTCTTTTTTCTGATAGTTAAGGTCTAATTTCTTTATTTTAAGCTATCTTTAATGCAAATATAGGTACCTGTAATTCTTGTATGTACTGTGATTGTTAGTTATGGCTTTATTGGTAGTTAAAAGAGGCATGTGTTTTCAAGATTACTTGCCTTCAACTGAGTTCTCTGTTTCTACATCCAGGGTTTGGATTCAGCTTAGTTTTAGGCCAAATAATTTGCGTTAAGAAGTATTGATATGTGTTAATTTTTGAATGCCTGTAAGAGTAAGGATATATTTTTTAGTATTGATATGTGTTAATTTTTCATTGCCTGTAAGAGTAATGATATATATATTTTTAAGAGTCGGCTATCTTTCTTTATTTGCAGTTGTTTACCTGGATAGTCCACTGGGCCATAATGAGCCCATTTTCAGTGGAGGCCTGGGGAGAACAGCTCCGCAATCTAATTAAAATTTTTACATACATACAGAACACATAGTCATACATTTCGCTATAAAGCTATACAGTGCAGAGTATTATACATTCAGTTCATAGATTAGTAAGCAATGATATTTGCTATACATGAGCTCCAGTAGTGGATAGAGTGAGCAAGGCAAAATCCTGGTAAATTATTAACTTACAGGATGTGATCGTTGCAAATATGGCAGGTGCAGAGGCTGAAAAACCAAACGATATCCAACAAAAAGAAACAGCCAGGACTCAAAAGTGGAGCATAAGTAGTTTAATGAGCACAGTCCAAAGGTCCGTACAAAAGCACAACACCCATTTTCAAATCGGTTTCGGCATAAAAGCCTTCTTCGGTGAATAAAAAACATGTAATACCAACATTTTATATATTGGCCCATCCCCAAAACCCATTCATGGCTGGACATGTTACAAATGCTCATTAAGACCTTGAGAAAATAAACCTCTCAGTCTTATAATCCAGCACTTCTCTTTCCTATCCAATGTACCATGCCAACCACTTTTATTCTTCCTGTCACCTTCAATTTTATCAAGTGATGACAAACATAAACTGTACAGTGGGATATTTGATAGAATATTTGTAGAGAGCATTAGACAACCTTTTATTCCTCATATCTCTCATATGCTCAGAAGTACATTGCCTGAATTCCTGCTTAACACTGATCAAAAGTTAGTTTCTTTTGCTTGGTAGTACTGCCGTTTGTGTGAGACAGCTGTACTCTTTAGTAGGAACCTTACCATCCATCCACTTAAAACAGTAGGACTGGGTACTCATCACTTCAGCACCTACAGGGTTTTTTTTTTTTTACAAGCATCAAGATTGTCCCTTACTTCCACAATGCACCACAGATTCCTTTCGTCAGCAGAGCATTTGCTAAAGGCACACATTGCAGGATGAACCCTGAACTCAGGCTCTGTTTTTTCAATACTTTTATTAAATAATCACTTAAGACATAGGCACACATACATTAGCAGAAAAGAAAATTAACCATATCAACATTTTTTTTCAATTTACATATATTATATTTTATATATGTTTTCTTTCTTTAGAACAGCTGTCTTTCACTACAACATTACATAAATTGCTCAGTTCCTGCCTTCCCTTAAACCTCACTCCTTTCCTGAATATTATTCTGTAGGTATTGTTCAGAGCTTGGAACCGATGAGAGAGGAAGAGTAGGTCCAACACTCTAACAGGAGAACCTCGTGCTGTGAGGTGACAATGCTAACTGCTGCGCCACTCAGTGTTTTACAGTGGCATTTAGTCTCAACTGCCAAATAACTTCTTCGTATTCTAAAAGGCATTCAAGATCACCTCTCCTCTCATTATATGATATTCTGTCCTCCACAAAAAAATTGTTTTTTGAAGTTAAGACACTCCATTGAATGCGTGAAGGAGGGCATTAGTTGACCTTTTGTTTTTTATATCCATCAGGTGTTCACCAATCCATTCTTTGAGAAGTCAGTTAGTTTTACCTACATAGAATGCCTGACATGTCATACAGGATGCAAAATATATAACCACTGTTACAATCAATCCGTCCCAGACAAGCAATCACCCTATCATAATGTGCTACTGTAATGTATGGCCTACCATTGATAAATTTGCAAAACTTGCAAGCCCCACATTTACTCATTCCAGATCTACACCCAGCTGACCGAAACCTTTGACTTGATTCTGACAGTCAACAACCCCTTAATATTTTGCCCCCTTCCGTACAGCACCTGTGGGGGTCCCTTTAAACAAGCTTTAACTTCAGGGGTGAAAATAATGTTCCTAGTAATATTAAGAATTTTTACTAAGGTCGATGCCTTCTGCAGAAGTTTCTGCTCCGATGGAGCTGGTCAGAGCTTGTCCCGGTCCCGCGGCCTTTGAGGTGGTAGAAAGGGCTTTTTCTCTCCAGAGAGAGAAATATTTTTTCAAGTGTTGGATCCTACCTTTCTTCTGCCTTTGGTTCCTAGCTCTGAGTCGGTCAGACCCGGTCAGACCTATTTCACATGGATAAGACAGTTCCATTGAGTCTCCAACCATTTCCTGAAGGGGAACTCCCTCTCTCCAGTATTTGGTAATTCAGCTAACTAGTTTCTTGTTCCCTGACTTGGAGTCCCCCCACCACCACCACCACTACCACCACACACACACACACACACACACACACACACACACACACACACACACACACACACACACACACACACTTCCCCATTTGCAACTAAAAAATAAATAAAACATGCCTCTGTCTACAGCTTGTGATTCCGCAGTAATCTTAGCTTCTAGTACGCTGTAGGACCACTCACCATTTGCTTCAGGTCCCTTGCTATTCTGCCTTGTTGTAGTAGTAAAACAGTGTATGACATGAGGATCAGACATCATCCAGAGCTGTACCATTGCCTACTGCAGATATGGGAGAACCAAATTCTTTAGCTACAGAGGAAGTGCAGAATCTGTTGCAAGTACAGATATGTTTCCCAAGGGGACTCTCCCACTAGTGTAATGCATACCATAAAGAGACAGAAGACCCTCCATTTCGTATAGCACCAGTCCCTGACTGTTTTCCCACCCAAGATGGAAGCTATGAGTAGTTCCATGGTGCAGGCAGTTAGCTATGGGGTGCATGCATGGGTTATAATAATAATGACACTTCCACCCATGTCAGTCTGCTAAGGATTCTCGTTTTGAAGAGGATCCTGTCTCTGAAGATTCTGACCTATCTGTGTCAGATCTGTTGGTTCTTCAGATAAGAAATAGATGCAAGGACCCAAGCAGCTGTTTTCTTTTCCCTCCTTTGATCCCAGCGTTGGGAGAGGTCTTCTGGAATGTTTGCAGCTCTGTTCTGTTAATTGAGGCTTTGTCTAAGAAAGGGTTTAAGAAATTTTGGGTATTCTCAGTCTCACCAAGCCCTTTTGTCTGTGGACATTTGTTAATAAGCAGACCATGTCTCTGCCCTGTCCCTCACATTAATTAGGCAAATGGCTAGAATCTTGGGGAGACTAGCTGGCACAGTCCAGTACTGTAGCTTTTAAAGTGATTAACAGTGTTTTATGTGGAAGTTTCTCTTCTGATAAATGTAGAGTGTAAATAAGTTTGCTGTATCACTGCCTACAGAACAAAAGGTGTGTGTTAAAGATATTGTTTCTGATGTTTCTCATGTGTCAAAACATGCTCTTAAGAAGTGCCTTGAAGGGGGCTGACATTTCTAGTAATGCAGCACCATTAGTGGTGATTTAGAGGTATGCTAAGTAGCGCTCCCAACATTTTTTTGATTAGTTAAAAAATGAGTTCATGAATGCTCCTTTTGAGTCTGATTGCTTGGTAAGGAGCTAATCAGATCCTTAACCACTGGAATGACAGAGGTAAATTGATGCAAGGAGTATTGAAAATGTTTAATTTTTTCAAGTCCTCCTCCTTTAAGCAAGATCATTTTTGGTGGCCTAACAAACAGAAGTTCCAGCTGAACAATATCCAAGGTAATAAAAGAAAGTGGAATTGCTAGAAAAGGTCTAGTCTTTTTTCTCCCTGCTGGGGTTCAGTTGAATCCTCCTACCATCATGTTTGACACCTTTTCAAAAACTCATCTTTTTGGGGTGCTTAATTGACTTCAAAAAGAGGTTGGCTTTTCTGCCTGAAGACAAGGTCCTGCTGTACCAGATGGTCTTTCTGGAATTCTCCCAGGGGAATGTCTCCTCTGTGAGAGATTTCCTTGAAATTTTTGAATTGTTGGATTCCATGGTTCTTATTTTACCACCGGCCCATCTTCACACAATTAAAATTCAGTGGTATGTCTGAAATTGTTGGTTGGAGTTGTTGGTGCTGCCCTTCATCATATGAGAATTTGAGAATTACAGTGGTATAGAGATCAGATGAGCATCAGTCCAGCCCCCCCGATGCCAGTACACTCTGTCCAGACTGATTTGTTCGATTTCACCTGAGGAGCTGCGACAGTAGAGATGCAAATGCTAGCCTCTTGGGGACCCAAGGATACATGGAGGAACATCAGTATATTGGAGATGTTGGCATTGTCTCATGCCTTAAAAGTCCCTCACCACTTTTTGACTTTGGGTCTTCTTTTGGTTGTTATAGACATAACCACAATGATGTGGTACCTCAATAAACTAGGGAGTACAAAGTCTTAACCTCTGTGCAGTGATACCCTGGGAGCGGGCTTCTTGGTATTCTGCGTGTCTTCAGGTGTCTGTCATCAAGGCAGAGCATTGTAGCAGACAGACTGAGCAAATTCTGGGCAGAACCGCACGAGTGGAAGCTCGAGACAGTGGTGTTCCAGGATGTAGTCCAGATATGGGGAATGCCTCAAATAGATCTGTTTGCTTTGTTTTAAAATGGACAGTTGGAGAAATTCTTTTTCAGATATCCTTGCCACCATGCTTGGAGGACGGACATATTCTGTTCCGTAGGACGGGAATGTTCCTGTATGCGTTTCCACTCTTTCCACTGATTAACAAGGTACTTAAATGTCATAGAGAAATGCCAAAGGTCATTGTGGTGGTGACCCCCTGCTAGCCCAGGCAATCTCCAAGGTTAGTTCAGTGCAACAGTAGAGTCACTCTTGTACCATCCAGTTGTTATTTTGTTGGAGAATTTCACAGCATCCTGAAAATGTTAAGCTTCAAGGAAGTTTTCTTTATATTTTATGCACCACTACACTGGTGGTGGAATAACTGTGGCTAAATAGCTATTATTATAGCTTTTTTCCTGACTAGGCTTATTATACATTCTTAATTTATGTACATGTTACTCTGTTCAGTTTGTATATTCTCACAGTGGGTGAAGAATTAGATACAGTAGCACGTTCCTCTTTATAATGCCATGGAACTTTAATAAAAATCGAAAAATAATTTGTATTTCTATATTATTGTTATTATTTTATAAATATTCACAAAAGACATTCATTGATTTGATTTATTTGAACATAGATCTGTTCCTGGGAGCAGTTTTATAAAGGGTTACATTTGGATATTTTCTAATATTCAGGACACTTTGTGTACATACATATGTGTGTGTGTGTGTATGGTATATATATATATATATATATATATATATATATATATATATATATATATATATATATATATATATATATATATATAAAAATTTATGGAATTATTTAAATTGATCGATTACCATTTATGTCGATGTGCATAATGTTAAACAAATTGATCAACATTATGCACATCGATGCGCTACTACGCATGTACTGGTAATTAATCTTGAGGCATGGAAAACTTTAAAAAAAAAAAGAGAGCGAGAGCATTATTTTTTGCGGGGGGAAAATCCCCCCTGCAATCCCTACTAATTATATATTCTAACTCCAAGATCACAAAATCCCCAGGAAAAAGGGTATATTCCCTTACCTGGGGATTGTCAATCTCTCGCACCAGTTGACCAAATTGTGTCAGTAAAACAGATGTCAACCAAAGTACTGTTCGACAAAGTAACTGGGAACCATGTGTGTCTAATATATATATACATATATATATTTCCCTATCAGTCGATTGAGTTTTCAGAAACTCGAAATTCATATGGTTGAGACTATATGATCGAGTCTTTGAGAACTTGAAGCTTCTGAATGGAGGTCGTGGTACAGTGCGAATCTGGAAATTTGCACTTTTTCTGACAGTAATGTGATCTCAGAGTTGGTGTATTTAATTTCCAGGGGTTTTTGGAGGTAGATTATTGTGTGTGTCTGTGTTTTTTAATGTTTGAGTTTTTGGAAACTCGATCATATGGTCTCGACCATATAACTTTCGAGTTTCTGAAAACTCAATCATCTGACATAGACCCATATGGTTGCTTTGCTAATTTTCTACAGTAAATTCCTGCCCCCCCCCCCCACTTACTTTCTGTACCCCTACTTGCAGTCATCCCTATTGACAAAACCTCCTTTCTTTTTTACGGTGTTGGATGGATTAGTTCTTAAAATACTTTCTGCTACTTGATGAATATAATATTCCATGTTGGTATTAACCCCCCCCCCCCCATTTCATCATTAGCCCTTTCAGTACTCATCTTGCTTTAAACAAGTATAAGTGTTGTTTTTTCATCATATTTTGATTCCTGGTATACTCCGGCCTTATAAGACACTATTTCTGATAGTTTGGATAATCTCTGTAGAGCCACGTCTCTCTCTCTTTTTTTCTTCACCTCTCCATTGTCTTCATAGGCTCACCCAAGCCTACGGTACTGCTACTTTTCCCTAACAGAAAGAGTTAATCTCTTCTTGCTTTTTCGCTTTCCTCTTTTCTCCTGTCACAAGTTTTTCCTTTAGTATTTTTCACTGTGTGTATCTTTGTCTCTCTCTCTAGATATATATATATATATATATATATATATATATATATATATATATATATATATATATATATATACATACATATATGCACATATATATATATATATATATGTGTGTGTGTGTGTATATATTCATACAAGTAGACACACACACACACACACACACACACACATATATATATATATATATATATATATATATATATATATATATATATATATATACATAAAGTGTGTGTGCACATACACATGCCTATAGATAGATTATACATATGTATGTATATATGGAGCTACCGCATAACACCGACAAGCGAAAACACCAACAATGAGATCACTGACATCACAGCACCGACAGTTGAAAAACACAGAAGTTCACATGCCCGACAAACTACAATCCCGACAGTCAACAAAACAAACTCCTTTTCCGAAAAACCCACACACAACACAAGCACACCAAAAACCTTACAAACCTACACTAAACGTTCATGCACAACTATCTATGCACTAACCTTAACCCAAACCCCATCACTATTGCACACTTACCTTACCTGCACCCTAACCCTGAAGTCCGTCACTATCGCACACTTATCTTACCTGCACCCTAACCCTAAAGTCCGTCACTTACTCACACTTACCTTACCCGCACCTTAACCCTAAAGTCTGTCACTAACTCACACTTACCTTACCCGCACCCTAACCCTAAATTCCGTCACTATCGCATACTTACACAGTCGCGCTTGTTTCGCATTTCGGTGTTTTCAGTGTCGGGATTCCGAACTGTCGATTATTTCCATTGTCAGTCTTCCGATGTCTGTCTTCTCGTTGTTGGCATTTACAGCTTTCATTGTTCTCAAGTAGATCCATGTGTGTATAGAGAGAGATTAAAAAAAACTTAGGTTTTGAATTTTTTGCAGTCAGTGTGTTTCAGTAATCGAAAAAGCCTATAGATTTAAAAAAGTGCTTGAGCAAAATCCTGCCCCAGGATACTTATGATCATTGTGCTGTTTTCTCAGAGGCTAGAGCATATAAAAGACATCTAAATGTGCAATGTAAAATTTGCAAATCAGTCCTTTGGGCCATGACCTCTCAGAGATCGAAGAAATAAGTAATTTCTTAAGGGGCCATCTCCCTGTCACAGCATGAGATGCACAGCATAGGATTAAGCCTCTCAGTGACATAAAAGTTTTGAAAAAGATCAGACCAAAATTTTAGAAAAACACCCAAAGAAAGAGAAGGAATAAAAATCTGTGAGAAAGATGAAAGAAAGAAGCACCTAGACAATTCTCCACCATCTTCTCTAGCTTCTAAATTTTCCAAGCTGCTTATTAAACTATTCCTTCTTCAACTCTGAGTGCATTAGAACCACTGCCTTCTAGAACTTTGATATCAACAGCTGTCAACACTGACACCATACTCCTCCATGATTGGTTCCCAAGAAAAAAGTACCTCTGGGAACGAACCTCAGCCTCATCAATTATTATGTACCAGTTCTACCCGGTTTGTATTTCACGCTGACTAAGACTGAATGATAAGGGCATTTTTGAAAGCTCGGCTAGGCATGAGTGTGATCCTTTTCCTTTCCACACCCATGGCAGATAGGGCAGGATAGCAACTGTTATATCTCTCACTCTTTCCTCAACATGCATATTGGTACTCTTACTCCTTCCTTGACATGCATAGTGGTATTGGTGGTTTGTGCGCTAAAACCAGACCTAGACCTCCACTGGCTGGTACTCGCACCATTTCGTCTATTGACACCATCCCTGCATCCAAAACATTTGACTCCAAAGCCTTCAGAGCAGATTGTCTCTCAGTGCATAGTAGTCATTACCAATATTTTGGTTCCCCAATGTTTCCAATTTGTTCAGTTTTGTTGGTGGTTTCACAGTTTTAGGTACTCGGGATTTTGACTCCTGTCTCAGTCTTGGACCAGACTAGACTTTCGGAATTGGGGATGCTCTGATCATTTCCATTTGTCTCTTCTTTAGATATGGCTTTGGCTGGGGCCTTCTCAGTGTCATTGGATCTGGCCTCAACATTTGAATTATTTTAGAGGCTATTACATATTCAGTAATGATAGAAGTGGATGCTTCCTGGTTTTCAAAACCCTCTCCCTTAGGCACCAGCCCATCAGAGACAGCCAAGCTCAGACTGCTGTCTTCAAGGCCTCGGGCAGTTCTAGCTCCTTGGATGCCCCCCCCCCAAAGTTCATAGAAAATGTCAATGCAAAAAGAAGCACATTGCTTCCCCCCTTAGAACTGTTTACACCAAACATAGACCTCAGTGAAAGGGTATCATTGCTTCCCTCTCAGAATTACTTACACCAGACACAGACCTTGATGAATGGGAAGGAATCCCCCCCAGTCACTCGCAGCCAACTCCGTCTTTGGAAAAGTCATGGAAATTATGTATCAGAGGGTTGCCTTGCCCATTGACTCGATCTTCGCATGGTGAGGAAGTGTTGCTAGAGTCCTTTAGAACTGACTGCTATATTTCTTGAGTGCTGCTTCCTAAAGACTGGCTTATTGACCTGATTACAAAGGGAGCATGGCAGGAACCAGTCATAGTAGAGCCAATCCCCATGCAAACGTAATAAGATTCCGTGACCTCCCAAGGGCTGACCCTACATAAGTATGGGTTTGCTAATTGATTCTGTTGTGGCTGCAACAGCCACCAAAAAGGAACTATGAGAAAAGAGTTCCACGATACATCCTCCTAACAAAGAGTCAAGGACAATGGAACATTTTGGAAAGTGGGCATACACTTTCTGAACCTTTTACTTGAGGGTGTTGAATTATGCTACTCTTTCCTGAGGAATGTGGCACAAAAGATTCTGGATTCTTTCCAAAGACTGTACACACTGGATACCAGAAACAGATGGAGGCTCAACTATCCATAAATGTTGCTCGTGAGGCTACTTCATAATACAGCCATTAGGACAGCTAGAGCAGCAGACACTGGCATTGCAATGCGCCATCATGCCTGACTTGTTGTGATTTTGCAGACAGCTTCAAATTGTTCTTCTAAATGCCCCTATAATAGATCATCTGTCTTCATTCTGAAAGTCTGAGAAATTTTGAAGAGCAAACAAGATGGGAAGATGTCTGCCATTGATGTCTGCTTTGAAACCCCAATAAGGTCCTACTCTGTGAACCTGAAAGGTAGCAAAAGGCTCTGGTTCAAAAAGTCCCAACATTTTTCCTTCGACTCCTCTTGTAACAGGTCACTTTGAAGTAGAGGGGGGTCATTTAATGGACACCACCCTAGGGCCATAAGGAGGTCAGTAGAGCTAAGGGTTGAGAAGTTCCTTTTCAAGGAACCTTTCTAGCACTCCTAAAAAGTTACATAATGTCTCTCTTCTGGATGTAGTTAAGAGATATCTTTCCCTTCATCCAGAAGCTTGGTCAGCCATCACAAAAGGCAAATGGGTAAAAAAACATATTCAGAGGCTGCATTATTCAGTTTATTTCCACCTGCAAAGTATACTGCCCCTTCCAGACATACCACCTTGCAACAGCTTGAGAGAGATCTCAACTTCTACAGAAGAGAGCCACCCCAGCAGTCTCAGCAGGCCAGCAAGGATCCAGAGTCTACTTCTTTCTTTTAGTTCCACAAAAGACTAAGGACCTCAGGCCTAATCTCCATAAAAAGATAAAATTCCAGGTGATAACAATTTAGTCCATTTTTCCACTCCTAAATGATGGGGGCTGGATGTGCTAAATAAACCTTCAGGATACCTACCCTACCCATCAAGATCGCAAAAATTCCATACGGTACCTCCACTTTCAGGTGGGGGCCAGTCTTCAGTTAGAAACATTGCCCTTTGGTCTCACTAGAGTTCCCCAGGTGATCTCCAAGTGCATGTCTATGAGTTTAGCACACTTCTGGTTACAAGAGTTCTGGGTTCCCCTTTATTTCCAACTATATACTGCACTTGCAATGCATCAGTCATAGGGAGTCTTAGCAAATTCAAAAAAGTTCAAATTTAAAACCCTCTCAGTCATTGACCTTTATAATTTACCATATAGACACCTCAAAAGGAATAGTAAGGATGCCAGTGCAAATGCTGAGCTGCCGCAGGCTAAAAGTCTTGGATCTTTTCAAATATAAATTTCCTCCACAATGTCATGTATTATATAGTCTGGGCATGATGGCAACTGCCATAGTCTTTGTTCTGTACACCAGATTTTACAATGGGGTCCTTCAGTGGATACTTAGCTTTAAATAATGCTAGTCCACTCAGTCACTAGAGTTTTCTGTAAGACTGTTCAAAGTTTGCAGGGACATCTGAAGTAGTGGATTCAATCCCCCCCCCCCCCGTAAGGAAGGAATTTTAATTCATTCTTCCATTGCCGTTAGCCATTTACCACTGATGTTTCTTCTCTGGAGTAAGGGGACATTACAAGGCGAAGACAGTTCAAAAAATGATTTGTAGAAGAGTTTCTGCATCATGTCATTGTTCTGGAGATGAAGGTGTTTCTCCTAATGTCACAAGGACTTCAGGACTTCTTTCCCTGGGGCGTGATATCTGCCCACACAGACAATATGTCTGTGGGATGGTAAGCCAACAGACAAGGAAGAACCAGTCAATGTCCTTCCATTTCAGTGTTGCAGTATTCATTACTCTAGGGATCCCCTGCCAAGGGCGACCCAACATCCGGCCAGTATACCAAAGCCTTCCAGTCGCTATAAGGTACACTGTACGTCACACGTGTGCTCCTTGTGTAGTGTAGGGCATAAAGGTAATGTCCAGGTGTACCGTCCTCAAAACTTCTTTGCCGCCAGTCTGAATGCCATTTCTTGATTGTCTGTCTGAACACCCATCATTTTGTTGGTTCACCAAGCCATTGTAAATAAGTGCCCCTTTGGGGGGTTTTGTATCTTATCTTTTCTTTTATTCTTTGTTGCATGAGGATTTTTATGTCATCCAGAAAGGGTAAATGCCAGTGTGGGAGAGAGATTCCCTATAAAGACCGCCACAAGCAGTGCCTGTTTTTCCTCTGTACTTCCCACAACCATTAGTCCTGTTCAGTCTGTCAGGCCTTTGTTCCCAAGACCCTCTATCGCAGGTTTTCTTCTTTGACATTGCATCTAGAGAAGCCACATCTTAAGAACTTAGCTAAAGAAGCTGTAGAAGGAACTTCCCACTCTGAAGGGCAGCCAGGAAATCTATGACGGATTATTCTGCTGTACAGCCTTCGCTATACATCTCTGTTCAGGTGATTGAAAACCTGGAGGTTGATCCAGCTTCATCATTGCATTCTTCGGCTACGAACGTGTTGGAGGTTGGTAGGGATCCAACCTTAGGCATGTCCTTGAAGGCTTTGCAGATGTCCGCATCAGACATTCGGGGAACTGTGGCTGATTATTTCTGAGGGGCCTAGGGAGTCTTCCTCATATTTTACTCAGAGAAGAGATCCCTACAAGCATTGTTAAATTCCATCCGGGGTCAGAGCCTTCTTCATTTCATAAGGCAGATGTCTCTTTGAAGAAGAAGCAGAAAACTAAACATATTGCTTCAGCTACTAAGGAAACACAGAGTGAATGACCAAATATCACTCTGGTTGTTTAATGCTTTGATGGCTTTAAAACCTCCTCAGGTTGTTTTGTTCCAACTCCTCCTTGGTCCTCTACTCTCTGTAAAAGATGCAAGGAACAGGATTCCTCTGAGGATAAGGTGGATTCAGATGAGGAATCCCTTCAGTACTCTTCTCAGATTCACTCTTATTTAGATTATGGGTCTGGGGAAGAGGAATCTACTAGTCCTGATACTCCTTTTGAGGACACAATCTCTAGGATGATGGAGATTTTAAATGGCATTGTGCTCAGGTTTATGAAGTGCAGAAAAGGTATTACGAGCTCCTACAGATGGATTCTCCCAGGCCTTCTGCTGTACCTCCTTTTCTGGCTACATTGTTGGATGCCTTTTCTAATGCTTCTAAGGCTCCTGACTCCCAGCCCCCTGTTCCCAAGAAACCTGATAGGTTTTATAGGGTGCCTGAGGACTGTAAATTTCTTTAAAAGTGCCCTTCTGCTAAGCCTTCGGTGGTGGCTGTGGCTTCTGACAAGCCATCTCAGTTGTCTATTTCTCCAAAGTTATTGCCTTCTGACAAAGGTAACAGAAATATGGAAAGGTTGGGGAAAAAAGTTAGCATCTGTGCTACTTTAGCTTTTAGGGCTGTCAGTTATCAAGACCCATATGTCCAGGTACATGTTGGCTGCTCTTTCTCAGGCCTGTCATGTAATTTCTGATCTTCCAGACTCTGATTACCCTTACCTTGTTAGGTACTTTCTCCCAGGTGTCTCATCATTCCATCAAGTGTAGTTATGATGCAGCAGATGCTTCCCTAGGGCTGCTGCCTTTTCTGTGATGAGGAGATATTTTTGGTTTCAGCTTCAACCTTTACCTGATGATTTTAAGGCTAAGTTGATGGATGCTCCTCTGGATAATAAACACTTGTTTGGCAAAGCTGCTGCTGATTTAAGTCCCTTCAGGACAAGGGCGACGCTTTACAGGAACTTAAACATGTTTTTGTTTTTCCTGTACCTAGATTTCAGCAAAATTACCACAATAAGGCAGCCTTTGTTAACAGGTATTTTCACCCTCCTCCTATGGGCAAGAAAGATGGGAAGCTGGTTCCTCCTGCTAAAGCTACTCATACTTCTGTGCCCCAGAAGTCTCCTTTTCCTAATAAACCAGGTGCTATCTGACTGTCCTATTCTTCCCAGCGACATTCCTCTTTCTCTTCGCTTTCTCTATCTTTCCCTGTTTGGTCAAAGATTACTCAGGACTCCTGGGTTCTGTTCATTATCTGCCAAGGGTATTTCATGGTCTGTAAATCTCTTCCCCTTTAATGGGAATTCCTCAGCTCCCTCAGGAAGAGCTGTCCTTCTTTCTAGTGGAATTTCTTGACTTCATGGTACTATTCAAGAAGTTCCGGTTTCCCAAAGGTGAAGAGGGTTTTACTCCAGAATGTTCCAAGTACCCAGGAAAGAGGGTACTTGGAGGCCAGCTTTAGACCTCTCTCATCTAAATTAATTTCTGAAGGTTCCCTATTTTTGAATGTTGTCCCTTCAGACTTTGTTCCCTCTTTTGATTCCTTAGGCTTGCATGGTGTCTCTGGATTTCAAGGATGCTTATCTCCATATCCCAATTCACCCCCTTTCTCAATGTTTTTATGTTTCTTGCTTCCAGTTTCAGTTCTTTGCTTTGCCCTTTGGTCCTTCTACTGCCCCAAGGGTATTTGCCAAATGCCTTGCTCCTGTGATTGCTCATTGCAGGCTATGGTGGATCCAAGTCTTTCCCTACTTGGAAATCCTCCTGTTTCAGGAATCCTCTCCAGAGATCTTGTTGCAAAATCTTCACTTTACAGTCTCCCTTTTGCAGAGCCTGGGGTTCACTATAAATATCAAAAAGTGCTTTCTGACTCCTTCTCAGGATCATGTCTTTCTGGGTACAGAATCCAGACTGTTCTTATGCTGGCTTCCCTGCCTCCTCCCTTCTTCCTCTGACCTCTGTAACAGCAAGGGAATTTTTGAGAGCTCTGGGGTTCATGGCTTGCACTATTCCTATGCTCTCTTTTGTCAAACTCCGCATGAGAAAACTTCAGTGGTTTCAGCATTCACATCATCTCACTTTCTTAGTTCCTCTTCTCCCTTGTCTTATGCAGTAACTTCATCCACCTCTTCCCACTCAAGAGCTGTTCACAAACTCCTCAGATGTGGGATGGAGAGCAGCTTTTAGATCCTTAAAGGTGCAGGCAGTTTGGTTGCCTTTTCAGCTAAAAGACTATGTCAAAGTTAAGGAGATGAGACCTCTTCTGCCTCTCATCCTATTTTTTTCCCCCAAGGACCTCGCAAGCAGTTTACAGACAATACCACAGTTATGTGGTAAGTGCAGTGGGAACCAGTTATCCGGTCAATAGTGACTCTTCAAGCATTCCTTCAAGTCAAAACATTGTGGTAGAGACTCTGAGCAGGTCTGTAACTCAATCCCATGAATGGATGCTTCGCAGGGATGTATTTCTAGACATTATCCACCAGGGGGTACAACTCAATGAATCTTTTTGCCTCCTTTCTGAATAGACATCTTCCTCTATTTTGTGCCAGAGTCCCAGGTCCTTTGGTTTGGAAAGTGGACACACACTGTTTTTCTAGGAAGCGGATGTTTCTTTATGCTTAGCTTTCCTTCACTTTCCCTTCATTCTGAAACTCCTGTTCAGAATACAACAGGGTGCTCCCAAAATCTTTTTGGTGTCTCCCTTTTGACTGAGATAGTATTGGTTCCCTCTTCTGCATTTAGCCAGGGCAATCATCACAAGTTACCTCACAGGGTGGACCTACTAACACAAGTCTCTCATCTATCCCCACCTGTCCACTCTTCAACTGACATTGTGGATGATAGGATTTTGATTCCACATAGACACCTTTTTTACAAGGACATGCTTAGGGTCCTGCAGGAGGCCAGGAAGCCCACTACTAGGAAATACTTATCCAAATGGAAAAGGTTTTCTGTTTGGTCTCTTTCTCATAACCTGGATCCACTTTCTGTGGATGTTCCTTTGGTTCTCTCTTATCTGTGTGAACTGCTCAATGCTAGGATGGCTTATTCTATGGTTAAGGCCCTTTATCAGGTATTTCTGCTTTTCTGCCTTTATTACCTCCTTAAGCGTCTAGATTTGAAGATAAACAATTTCTTAAAGGTGTCCTTCATCTTGGGCCTCCCAAAAAGCCTGTTCCTCCTACCTGGGGATCTTAATTTTGTTTTCGAAAAATTGACCCAGGCTCCTTTTGAGCCTGCAGCTGCAGCTTCCTTTGCTCCATGGAAGACTGTACTTTTGATAGCCCTTACTTCTGATAGACAGGTGTCTGAGCTTCAAGCCCTTATGGCTTGTCCTCCTTTTTTGGTGATTCATAAGGGCAGGGTGTCCCTTCATAGTAATCGTTCTCTTATGCTCAAGCTGGTGAATGAGTTGACTCTTAAACAGTCTGTTCATTTGCCCACTTTTTCCCCTATCTGCAGTCTGCCAGTGAGGAGGTGCTGCACACGCTGGATGTGCATAAATATCCCAGATCTTATTTGAATAAGACGAAGACTTTTCGTAAATCTGATCATCTCTTTGTTTCTTTTCATCCTAGGTTCTTGGGATTGGCTGTGTTCAAACAAATTATTTCATCTTGGATTTATAAAGCCATTTCTTTTTATTATTCCTTTCATGGTAAGAGCCTTCCTTCTTTTGTTAAGGCTCATTCTGCTACAGTTGTGGCTTCTTGTGTTGCTTTTTTCAAGGGTTTGTATACTAACTCAATTCTTGAGGCAGTTATCTGCACTTTTGTGCTTACTTTTATCAGGCACTACAAGATGGATGGTATTTCCAGAGCTGGAGCTAGTTTTGCCAGGGCCATTCTTCATAGCTTTCTAGAGAGCTCTGCTGGTCCTTCCTCCTCCCTGTCTGCGAGCTGTGGCACGTTTCCTAGTGTAATACAGTTATGTAAAATCTTACCATAACAATAGATGCCCTTCTCTTCACTGTTGTAGTATTCATTCCCTCTCTCCACCCCGTGGTCCATTTCTCTTCTGGATTTACTGATTACCTTTCTTTTCCATGGACTGTCATTCCTAGTAGGGCTGTCAGTTCTGAGAATGGTACGTCTGGATGTCACCTTTATAAACATTGTTGACAAACTCAAGAGGTTAAGTACAAACCCATATGTCACCCAGTGGATAGCCAACTGACACTCAGACAGGAGCCAGGAAGATAGAATTGGGAAGTCCACCTCTACAAAGAGGCCAGTCACAAGTGGAGTCCCTCCGGGATCAGTCCTTGGACTGCTCCTTTTTGGCATTTACTTCTCAGACGTCAAGGCCAATGTCAGTGGTCTCTGTCTAACTAAAATTTGCAGATGATTGCAAATTAGGAGCTGTCATTGAATTTCACATGGACACAAATGTTCTCCAGGAGGGGCTGACACAGACAAACAACTGGTGTCAGAGCCATGGACTAAAACTAAATGCAAAGAAATGCATAGTAGTATCCTTTGGGAAGTCATCCATCAATGGTAACTATTATATTGACAACGCACCCCTTAGAGTTGACCCAGTAGTCACTGAAGACACGCACAGATAGTAATCCAGCCTTTGATCATCACGTGTCTACAGTGGTGAGTAAATCGTTCTATGCCTCTCAGCATATAAACAAAGGTATGGCATCCAAATCCAAGGAAGTCATTGATGCTCTTCGTGTTTCACTGTTGCAGTCATCACATGTGGAGTTATCCCTGCTGTGGTAGCCCTCTGCCAGCCGGAATACCAGAGTCAGTGTTTTTTTGCATCTGCTGCCGTCGCCTGTAGTCTGATGTCAGGTCGTCAGTGCTATAAAGCAAGGCAGCCAACGTCATTACTTCAGTTTTTCTTGCTTTGGAGCCCGTAGCAGAAGCAGTTCGCATGAGTGCCGGTCGGTCGCTACCAGAAGTTGAATTTCAGCTGAAAATGTCTAAAGCTAAGTACCACGTTGGGGATCCTTTTTTCTTGCAGTAACCGATGTCCAAAAAACTTAACAATTGTCTCACCTGTGGAAAGCAGATACCACACCGAGACTTCTATTCTTACTGCGTCACGTGTTTAGGCTCAGAACACAATGTCCCGCATTGCCGGTTTTGAGCCCTCGTTAATGCGAGAACCATTTGCCGTAGAGTTCTTTGTGGGCAGTTATTTTCATGTTCCGTCTTCGCATTCCGATATAGTGTCCGTCAACCAACAATCTATGGACATTTCGAAAAAACGTAGAGATAAAGATAGAGACAGAGACCACACAAGGCTAAGCCTTCTAACAACGCTACCGCTAAGCAGTTCATCAGTTCTCCGGAATTCAGTGAGGCACTTGCCCCTGATGCCCAATTTGATATCTATGTAGGCCTCTACCGAGACCCTTTCAGATTCCAGTATGCCGCAGAAATCTTTTTCGTCCTCTGAGCCTTTGGCTGTTTCTGTCTCGGTTGGGTCTGGAGCCGCTACGCAGGCACTGGCTTCCGAGGAGGCCTTTTGCATTACCGAATCAAGACAAAAGCTGACATCTTTGCATCCGACTACCATTTCTCTCAGACCGACAGATTCTCTCAGGCCTAGAAACCAGGCCACTCCTAAAAAATCCGCTTTTAGCCACCATTTTGCTACTGCCCCACCACCCCAAGCACAAATGCTTAAAATGGCGGAGGATCTCCTCTCCCTTATCCGGGGTAGTCAGGCCACAACTTCTAAAAGGAAAAGGCACCCTTCTCCAGAAATTATGACAGAACAGGAATCTGACTACTCAGTTTTTGAAGAGGAACAGCATCCCTTAACTGCTTATGAGGATTCAGATGAAGAGGAATCCCTCTCTTCTGCCTCCCCTCCAGAGGACCTTTCCTTTGGGGAAACCCTTCACTCCCTCAGGGAACATTTCCAATGGGAATCTCAGGACTTCCCACAGTCTAAGAAAAGACTTGGAGAGTTTCTGGACCTACCCCAACACAGACCCCTGGCCATCCCCCCTATGTTAGAAGTGGTGGATGATGTTTTCCATGAATCTAGCTTAGCCCCTGACGCCCTCCCTCCTGCTTCCAGTAAACCTGACAGGTACTACAGAGTACTGGATCCTCACAAATAGCTGTACAGAAATCCTGCTGCAGACCCAGAGGTCATTACACAGGGATCTAAAGGACTAGTTCTACCAAGAATCCTCTTCCTTCTGACAAGGACTCCAGAGCTCTGGACAGATTGGGTAAAAAGGTATACACCTCTGCAACCTTAACCATCACAGCACTCAATTGTCAGCTCCATATGTTAAAATTTCAACAACACACTTTGGAAGTATTAAAACAGAAGATTGCTACCTTCCCTGACTGTGCCAATTCAAAGGAGTTAGCAGATTCACTGCACTCTGCTTTTCAAGTGGCCAAACACGCTTTAAAATGTGGATATGATGCCCTAGAAGCCATTAGCAGGGCAGCAGTGACAGGATCTGTTATTAGGAGACATGCATGGCTGAAGGAATAACCTGTCCCTGATCATGTCAAGTCTAAACTTATTGATGCACCTCTAGATGAGGAGTGCTTGTTTGGGGAAAATGCAGAAGAGGTGCTCAAAAAGATGGAAGACAAAGCAAAATCTATGCAAACAGTAAGAGTTATTTTAGGTTCAACCTCCTAGATTCAGCAGGAAATTTCCCTCTAAGCACTGGGCCTTCCCTGCACCTAGCAGACAGGGCCAAAGTAAACCCTGCAAGGACAGACCATGCAGGCCCCTATCTCAGGGCCAGCAGAGAAGCAAACATTGGGCTACTTTTGTCTCTAAGGCAGGGAGTTCTAAGCCAACCTTCTATGGCAAACACTCACAGTGACTCCCCTTCCCCCCTCCCTTCACTCATCAAAACCTAGGAGGAAGGCTCTCTCTCTTCAGAGACAATTGTCTTTCTGTAACAAAGGACCAATGGGTCTTAAAAGATAATTTTTCAGGGATACAAATTCTCTTTCAATGAACTCCCAATTCCAAGAGGGTACCTCCAAATCAGTGGGCAGAGGCACTGAAACAGGTCCAAACTCTCATATCCCAGGGGGCAGTAGAACCTGTCCCCTCAGATCAAACAGGCAAAGGCTTTTATTCCAGACTATTCCTTGTTCCCAGAAAAGAGGGCAGTTGGCACCCCATCCTGGATCTATCCATTCTGAACACCTCCCTGGTGGTCCCCAGATTCAAAATGCTAACTTTGCAGCAGCTGCTGTTTATGCTAACAAAAAATGCTTGGCTAGTTACCCTAGACCTAAAAGATGACTACCTCCACATCCCCATCAGGGAATCGTGCAGGAAATTCCTGCACTTCAAAGCAGGCTCACAACACTTTCAGTTCTCTGTGCTGCCCTTTGGCTTATCTATTGCTCCCAGAGTATTCACCAAATGCTTGACCCCGGCCATAGCATTCTACAGACAGAGAAGTATACAGATTTACCCTTAACTGGATGACTGCCTCATTCGGGCAGAGTGCAAAGAAAAGCTGCTCCAGGACCTTCTCTTTGTCAAATCACTCCTAACTTTCCTAACTTCCTTAGGGTTCACCATCTGCGAAAAGAAATCAAAGCAAAACCCCACCAGGAAGATCATTTTCTTGGGAGCTGTGCTAGGTAGAGCATCCCAAATGGCCTTCCTATCCCCAGAAAAGCAGAGCTTCTTGCCTCTCTACTTTACCCAGCTGGCTTCCAGAAGTCACCTCACTGCAAGGAAGATGTTCTTCATGTTTCACTGTTGCAGTCATCACATTTGGGTTATCCCTGCAAGGGTAGCCCTCAGCCGGCCCGAATACCAGAGGCTTAGTATTTCTGCCTCGGTTGCTGTCGCTTCAGGACTGACGTTGGGTCGTCAGTAGTATAAATTAAGGCAGCCGACGCCATTACATCAGTTTTTCTTGCAGTGGAGCCTGAAGCAGAAGCAGTTCGCACAAGTGCCAGTCGGCCGCTACCTGAGTTTCGTCTACTGAATTGAAGTTGAAGTCTTCTAAAGCTAAGTAGCCTGTTGGGGATCCTTTTTTCTTGCACTAACTGATGTCAGAAAAAGTTAATAATTGTCTTGCCTTTGGGAAGCAAATACCACACCAAGACTTCCATTCTTACTGTGTCACTTGTTTAGTCCCAGACCATGACGTCCCCCGTTGTCACTTCTGTGCTTTGTTCAACGCCAGAACTATCCATCATCGGGCCCTTATTGTAGCCATATTTTCGCTTACAGTCCTCGAATTCCGATATGGCTTCGGTAAGCCATCCAACAGCAGATCTTCTGAAAACACGTAAAGATAAAGACAGAGACAGACTGCACAGATCCAAACCTACCGACAACGCTTCCGTTAAGCTAGTCGTCAGTTCTCCAATCCTTAGTGAGGCACTTTTGCAGCCCCTGATGCCTGCTTCTGTGGATTCGCAGGCCACTACCGAGACCCTTTCGGAATATGGTATGTCGCAAAACTTTTGTTCGACTAAGGATCCTGTAGTCTTTTCTACCTTGGATGGGTCCAGAGCCGCTGAGCAGGCATGGGCTTCCGGGAAAGTCCTTCGCACTACCCATTCTTGACTCAAACCGACGTCTTCTTTCGAAAACGACTGAGTTTCTTAAGCCCAGGGTACGAACCACACCCAAGAAACCGACCCACTCTCAGGCACCTGCTATCTTGCCTCAGTCTTAAATGCTTAAAATGGCAGAAGATCTTATCATGCTGATCAGGGGAAGCCGAGCCAACCCATCCAAAAGGAAAAGAGATCTGTCCCCTGTAGTTTTGTCTGAACAAGAGTCTGATGACTCTGATGCATCTGAATATGAAGACATGCAACCCCTCTCTACTTATGAGGATTCTTATGCAGAGGATTCCATTTCTTCAGCCTCTCCCCCAGGGGATTTTTCCTTTGGGGAAACCTTGCATACCTTAAGGGAGCATTTCCAATGGGAGAGTCAAGACTACCCTCAGTCTAAAAAGAGATTCAGGGAATTCCTAGATCTTCCACAGTACAGACCCTTGGCCATTCCCCCCAGTCCTGAATGTTGTGGAGGATGTTTTCCTGGAATCCAGCTTGACTCCTGGCACCCTCCCTCTTGCGCCCAGAAAACCAAATAGGTACTATAGAGTCCCTGACTCACACAAATTTCTTTTTAAAAATCCTACTGATGACCCTGAGGTAATTTCTCAAGGGCCTAAAGGTATTAAAGCAACCTCTGCTAAGAATCCCACACCCTCAGATAGGGATTCCCGAGCACTAGACAGATGGGGGTGAAAAAAGTATACAGCTCAGCTACTCTTGCTATCAGGGCACTAAATTGTCAGTTCCATATGCTAAAATTTCAGCAACATCCCCTCAAACAAAAAAGGTCTTCCTTTCCTGCTTGGCAAGACTCAAAAGAATTACAAGAGTTAATGCATTCTGCAAGTCAAGTAACTAAACACACCTTGCACTGTGGCTTTGATGCCCTAGAAGCTTCTTACAGGGCAGCGGTCACTGGATCTATCATTAGAAGGCATGCATGGCTTAAGGAACAGCCCATGTCAAATCTAAATTGTCGGATGCCCCCTTGCACAAAGACAACTTATTTATCACTAAGGCAGAAGAAGTCTTAAAAAAGATGGAAGAAAAAGCAAACTGTCTGCAAACAGTTAAGGATTTCTTACAGGTCCAGCCACCCAGGTTCAGCAGGCATTGTCCAACCAAACACTGGCCCTTTCCTGCTTCCAAAAAGCCAGTCCAGCCTAGGCCCCAGGGAACCAGACCCCCAGACAACAGCCACAGGGAATGCAGAGATCTCAGCAGTGGACTACCTCCACTTCAAAACCAGGGAGTTCTAAGCCACCCCCTTATGGTACGAACTCACAGTGACTCACCTCCCCCACTCCCTTAGGAAGAAAACTCCCCTTTCACGCAAGCACCTGGGCCACCATTACCAACAACCACTGGGTTCTGAACATAATATCTCAGGGATACAAATTTTCCTTCCACACCCTTCCAACCCCAAAAGGGTTCCCAGATCTACCTCCAAACTAGTGGGCTGAGGCTCAAATGCAAATCCTTTCCCTGCTTTCTATGAGGGCAGTAGAGCACATTCCTGCATAACAGATAGGCTACGGTTTCTACTTCAGACTCTTTCTGGTGCCCAGAAGGTGCCCCATCCTCGATCTATCCATTCTAAACACCTTCCTGGTGATACCAAAATTCAAAATGCTCACCCTCCAACAGCTGCTGCCCATGCTCTCCAAGGATACTTGAGTAGCCACCCTAGATCTAAAAGAGGCCTACCTCCACATTCCTATCAGGGAATCATGCAGGAAATATCTCAGATGTTAAGTTGTCTATCTCGCCTTCATTCTTGCCGGATGGGTTCGGAGCCGACCTCGGCTCCGACTCGGCCACTCTAAAAGCTCGAGAGTTGGTTCCACCGGCTCAAGGCTCCCCTTATATCCCACAATGCTAGGCGGTATTACCCCAGATCTCGTTTGCCGCTACAGCTATCGAGACGTGTTGCTTCAGGTGAGTGTAGAAAATAGTTTAAAAAAGTTACTAAACCCCTTTAAATTCGTTTTCCATACAGTATCCCCTTATTTAAAGGATTCTTTATCCCTTCTTCCTTGTTCTTACCCTTTTTTTATCACAAGAACTTATAGTTCTTCCCTTAGGCCTTTGGGCCCTCCCATTCCCCTTTGGAGTGTGTGTATTTATTTGTAGGGACTTTTATAACTAAACTATCTAATTTTATTTAGTTTAAGTTAGGGTATAGTGTAGTCGGTGTGTTTGTGTTTGGGTGTGATTACACTTGTTACTTAAATGTCTAAGGATTCGAAGGTCTCGGGCTTCAAGAAGTGTGACTCATGCTGTCAGAAAATGTCTCTGACAGACGGTCACACTTCTTGTGTGTACTGCCTGGGACCTTTACACCTGCAGGACTCTTGTGCTGTATGCCATGGCTTCAGCCCTAGAGTCCTGCAGGAAAGAAAGAACAAGCTAATTTTACGGGGCTTGCTAAAGCCTGAGGGTCCCCCGACTGTGTCTTCGGGCAAACCTTCTAAGGCTTCTAGGTCTTCGACTCCAGCTACTGAGTCGACACCTAAGACTCGGTCTACTTCAACATCGGCTCCGGCTGGACCCGATGAGACTCGAACTTCTATTTCAGTGGTTCCCTCGGCTCCGGCTGGAGCCGAGGTATTGGAAATATCTGAGTCGGCTCCGATCAGACCATCGGAACCGACATCTAGGAAGAGGTCCAGGTCACCGTCCCTTGGCTCCGTTCATTCGGCTCCAGCATCTCCCTTGCTGTCTGAACGGAGCCATAGATCTCACTCCTCTAGATCATCGAGGCTATCCGACCATGACCTTCAGAGGGTAGTGAGTCGACTGCTTAAGTCCGAGGCACTGGCCCAAATGCTTCAGAGCCCGACTCATCAGTCGATGCTTAACCCTATCTCTCAAAATATTCCTCCTCCGACTCCCTTGAGCTCGGAGCCGGGGCGTTTCGGAACCGAGACTGTGGTAGCGTCGGAGCCGATACATTTGTCTTCGGCCCCGTCGTCGGCTCCGATTTCTTCCTTAGAAGAATCTCGGCGCCGAACTTCCCTCGTCGGCTCCGAGGGGGTGAGTGGCATCGGACCCTTGTCCGACCCTGCTCTCCCTCTCGGCGCTGGTGAGTTCGGCTCCGACATCGGCCTCGGAGCCATCGCTGTCGGTGCCGAGGGAGGTTTTCAGCTTTTCGGAGCGGGGACCTTTGGCTCTGCCTGACAGAGGTGCCTTCGAGGTCATGCGGAGTGTGTTGGAACCCGGTTCAACACCACAGTCGGCTCCGTCCGTCCCTCCCTCTTCGGTGCCTCAGGTTATGTCTGCTCACTCCCTCATCCCAGACCGCAGAGAGCCAGCTCCTCAAGAATCCCCTGTGGGATCTCATCCTCTTCGAGGCCTCTCCTGAATTGGCAGGGGAGCCCCTAGGAAGAGAAAGTGCAAGAGGAAGCACATAGACTCACCTGAGTCTGTCACCTCTGACACGGATTTAGAGGATTCGAGGGTTCCCCGTTCCCCTTCTGAAGATGTCTCTTTGCGGACATTCTAGAGATCCTGAAACAGAGGGAAATTGGCCAGCCCTTAACCCTTCGGAGGATGAATCTGTGTATCTTGAGGCGTTTGGCTCGCCCTTCCACCTCCTGGGTGTCCCCCTTTGACCCCTCATGCAGGTGGTAGCTAAAGGCTTGGACGGCTCCTGACTCTGTGGACCCCACCCCAGGAGACCTTCAAAGTTTATCACAGCACCAGCAGATAAGCAATTTCTGACTAAGGAGTTTCTGTGGATGCTATGGTGGTAGCTGCCGCCACTAAGAAGGAGCTAGCTGATCCTTCGGTGCCTGTCCATCCTCCTAACAAGGAATCTAGGTCTATGGACAGGTACGGGAAGCGGATGTTTTCGTCAGCGACCTTTGCTATGTGTTCGCTGAACTACCTCTGTCATTTCACTCGTCTTCAAAGAGACTTGATCAAGGAAGCGAGTGAGATGTTAAAGGATCCTACAGCTGCGGGTTTTCAGGACAAGATGAACGCACAGCTGGCTACCCTAAATTCTATAGCTAACTCCTCCATGCGCCTCCTCTCATATGCGGCTGATGGAGCGAGCAGAGCCGCAGGGACAGGTGTGGCCTTACCGGCATGCCTGGATGCGGCTATGCAATTTTGGACCCCTTTAAAACGCTCTTTCACTAATTCCCGTTTGATGGATCATCCTCTTTGGTCCTCAAGTGAAAGAAACCTTGACGAGGTGCGAGACGGATGGCAAAACACTTTCTGCCGTCGGAGTCCGTTTTCTACTCCTTCTAGGCCTTACCCCAAAGGCCAGAAAAGTGGAAAAATGTGGTTCCAAACAATCTCAAGGGACTTTGCCTGACGACAGAGTCGGTTCCCTCCAGAGGCAGAGGGGGAACAATAATGGTAGACGCCGCCCTAGAGGCAGGGGGTCCATAGAACCAGGGCAATCGAGAAACCTTTTCCGATAAGCCCTTCCAGCATCCCTGAGGTGTTGCCCGACTGTCCACCTTCGGAGGCAGTCGGGGAAGATTGTCACTGTACCCAGAAGCCTGGCGATCCCTAACTCAAGACAAGTGGGTACAGTCCATCATTTCGAAGGCTATTCCATTCCGTTCTTCGCATTCCAAATCAATCAAAAATCCCTTCCAGATGTTCCACCGCTCAAAGGGATCAAGCAGCGTTGGAAATATCAAAGTTGCTTGCAAAAAGAGCCATTCAGCCAGTGCCAGCAGACCAGCAAGGATCTGGAATCTACTCCAAGTTCTTTTTGGTTCCAAAGAAAACAGGGGACTGGAGACCCATTTTGGATCTCAGTATCTTGAACAAGTCTGTCAAGAAAACAAGATTTTGGATGGTCACGCTACAATCCATCCTACCCTATTGGGAAAGGAAAACTGGATGTGCTCTATAGACCTCCAGGATGTACTATCATATAAAATGAACAGACGCTCCAGGAGATTCCTCCGCTTCAGGCTGGGAACCAGTCACTTTCAATTCAGAGCCCTGCCCTTTGGACTCACCACTGCCCCCTGGGTGTTTACCAAATGCATGGCAGTGGTAGCTTCTCACCTGAGACGTGAAGGATTCCAGGTGTTTCCATACTTAGACGACTGGCTCCTCACAGCTCCTACCAAGCATCTTCTTCTAATTGCCAGAGACTACACCTTCCGCATTTTTCAAAAGTTAGGTATCTCAATAAATTGCGAAAAGTCTGTTTTGTCGCCTTGTCGTGCTATTACCTTCAGAGGCGCAAATCTAGACACAGTCAACATGTCTGCGAGACTCACAGACCAAAGAATAGCAGACATACACAAACTGGTCTCCCTTCTCTTCCACAGCAACAGAGTCAAAGTCAGATTAGTTCTGAAAGTACTGGGGAGTATGGCGGCTGCTATCCCTCTACTTCTATTAGCCAGATTTCACATGAGAATCCTTCAATGGATGCTCTTCACACAATGGTCGTACCAACAACTTCCGATGTCCCACACCATTGTGATTACGCAAGCATGCAAGAATTATCTTCTTTGGTGGATTTCTTCCCCCCAGCTCTTCCTAGGAAGACCCTTTGTCCCTCCCCCTCCGGTTGCTACTCTGACAACGGACGCCTCCCTGATCGGGTGGGGGGGACATTATCAGGGAAGAACAGTCCAGGGCATATGGCAACCAGACGAACGCCACTTGCATATAAATGTTCTAGAGATGAGAGCAGTGCTTTTAGCATTGCAAGCCCTTCAAGACTCTCTTCCCTTGGGAACGATAGCAATTCAGACGGACAACATGTCTGTAGTGTGGTATATCAACAAACAAGGCGGAACCAGGTCCTACCCCCTATGTCGAGAAGCACTCAGACTGTGGCAATGGGCGATTTCTTCTCAGCGGTTTCTGATAGCAACGCACATCCCCGGAAGTCCAATCTTATCGGACAAGTTGAGCAGAGCTATCCTCATGCCTCACGAGTGGTCTCTGAAAGATTCTATCTTGGAGAAAATTTTTCTCAAGTGGGGTCAGCTTTGCTGCGACCTTTTGCTACTCCCAAAACAGCAAGTGCAGAGATTATTTCACCCTATTCCCTTACCAGGCCAGCCCAGCAGAGACGCTCTAGTCCAAGTTTGGCCCCGGGACTTCTGTATGCATTCCTCCCTTCCCACTAATCTCTCAAGTGATACAGAAAGCTATCGCTCAGAAGGCCTCATTGATCCTCATTGCTCCTTACTGGCCTCGACAGGTTTGGTTCCCCTTTCTACATCAATTTCTGTTGGAGCAACCTTGGCATCTGGACCTAGTTCCAGATCTTTTGATCCATCAATCGGGTCAGTTACATCGATCCCTCCCTCTCTGAACCTCACTGCTTGGTTCCTCCAGTTCCAACCTTAGCCAGGCTTCCTCAAATATCTCACTCTGTTCGAGATATTTTGATAGCTTCCCATAAATCTTCCACTCGGAAGATTTATCTGAGTAAGTGGAAACGTTTGGCCTATTGGGCTCAAGGAAGGGACATAGATCCTTTCACTGCTCCCATCCAAACAGTCCTTGATTTTCTAGCTGAACTTTTCCATGCAGGTTCATCTCCTTCTACTCTTAAAGTTCAATTGGCAGCTATATCTAACTTTCATGTGGGCATCTCAGATTCTGCCATCATGTCTCACAAGCTTTGCAAAGCTTTCTTGAAGGGAGTTTTTCTTCTTAAGCCTCCTGTAAGAACTCCTCCTCCTTCTTGGGACCTTAATTTAGTTCTCTCATCTTTGATTCTTTCCCCTTTTGAACCTGCAGCTTCCTGTTCAATGAAATTGCTATCCTGGAAGACTCTCTTTCTGATAGCCATTACTTCAGCTAGAAGGGTCTCAGAACTTCATGCACTCAGCAGTCGACCACCGTATCTGTTGTTTCATAAGGATAGGGTATCCTTACGGACCAATCCATCCTTCTTACCTAAAGTAGCCTCTGCAGCAAATCTAAATTAAGGCATAGACCTCCCTGTGTTTTTTCCTAACTTTTCTAACAGGTCTGAACAAAAATTGCATTGGCTAGATGTTCATCGTCAATTAAGGTATTATTTGGACAGGACCAAACAGATCAGAAAAACTGACCAGTTGTTTGTTTCTTATGCAGAAGGCAGAGAGGGCCTTGCAGTTTCGAAGGTATCACTCTCCAGATGGCTAACATCCCTGATTTCCTTTGTGTATGAAATTAGACACCAAAAGTTGCCTAACAAACCTAAGGCTCATTCGACTAGAGCTTTGGCTACCTCTATAGCTTTCCAAGACAGGCTGCCTATTGATACCATTTCTCGCGGCAGCTACATGGGCTACTCCTCACACTTTCATTTCTCATTATAAGTTGGATTTAGCTTCTAGACATAGAGCTAATTTTGGTTCCACTGTACTCAAGAGTCTGTTCCGATAGGCCACCCGGGACAAGGTGCTAGGACGGTCCCATCCAGCAAGAATGAAGGAGATAGACAACTTAACATATAGAAGTTATGTTCTTACCATAACGTTCCATGTTAGTTGTCTTCTTCTCGCCTTCTTTCTTCGTCCACCCTCCTTCCCCCTAGCCTGGACAGACCTAGAGGAGTTTGTTTGTGACCTCTCTTTCTACCACCTCTATTATATATATGTATATGCTATACTATGCATATATTCCCTCATCAGGTTTCAGGTCACCTTATTCCTTTCCTTTTATAGAAGTGGGTTTTCCCATTTCCAGTAGTTCTGGATTTATTATTGGCTGGGCCTAGCTTACAAATGAGATCTGAGGTAATACCGCCTAGCATTGTGGGATATAAGGGGAGCCTCGAGCCGGTGGAACCAACTCTCGAGCTTTTAGAGTGGCCGAGTCGGAGTCGAGGTCGGCTCCGAACCCATCCAGCAAGAAAGAAGGCGAGAAGAAGACAACTAACATGGAACGTTATGGTAAGAACATAACTTCTATTTTCAGGGCAGGATCTCAATATTTTCAGCTCTCTACGCTTCCCTTTGGCTTGTCTACTGCTCCCAGAGTTTTCACAAAATGTCTGGCTCAGGCCATTACCTTTTGCAGACAAAGAAATATCCAGATTTACCGATACTTAGACAACTGCCTTATTCAGGCAGACAGCCAGGAAAAGCTTCTCAAGCACCTGGCCTTTGTAAAGACCCTACTAACCTCCCTAGGGTACACAATCAGCGAAAAGAAATCCAAACAGGTGCCCACCCAAAGGATTATCTTCCTGGGAGCAAGCCTGGACACAGCATCACAGATGGCATTCCTTACACCATAAAAACAAATTTTCCTGACAGCCTACTTCTCTCAACTAGCCACCAGGCCCCAGTTATTTGCAAGGAAGATCCTGCAAGCTCTGGGGTTCATGGCATCTTGCATACTACTCATTCCATATACCAGACTGCATATGAGGCAACTTCAATGTTACCTAAAAAGCCTTTGGTGTCAACACTCTCAATACCTGTAAACTCTTATACCTATAATTCCTTGCCTCAGAAAAGATTTTCTTTGGTGGGCAACATCATGCTCCCACAACAGGAGACTGCCTTTCTCACCACCCCCGCCACCCAGACCTTCACCACAGGCGCATCAGACTATGCTTGGGGTGCACACCTGAATGTCAGGTGCATACAGGGCCAATGGAGCCCACAGCAAATTCCTCTGCACATCAACCAAAAAGAGATGATAGCTGTCCAGCACGCCTTGATAGCTTTCACACCCCTTCTCTTCCCAGAGGCTCTCCTGATCAAAACAGACAACACCACTGTGATGTGGTATATCAACAAGCAGGGAGGGACTCCTACTTTCTATGCAGGCTGGCCATAACCCTTTGACATACAGCCTCACTGCACCTGTTAGCACAATTCCTACCAGTCTCTCTCAACTCTCTGGCAGACCAATTAAGCAGAAATCTCCTGGACCCACATGAGTGGCAGCTCAGCAGAAGAACCTTCACCCTAGTAACTCAGAAATGGGGCACCCCGAAGGTCAACCTCTTTGTCTCCCACACCAACCATCAGCTCAGCAAATTCTGCACCAAGGAGCATCACTGCATGGTTTGGAAAGTGGATGCCCTGTCCTTCCCCTGGGTCAGTCTACCGATCTATGCCTTTCCTCCACTACCTCCCATCCCCAGGGTACTGCTCAAAATAAAGGAGGAAAAACCAAGGACAATTCTTATAGCTCCAGACTGGTTTCACCAGCCCTGGTACCCTTGCTGTTCAGCCTGTCCCCACTGCCACCATGGCATCTTCCTCATATTCCAAACCTCCTGACCCAGAGGGAAGGGGAATTCATGCATCCCTAATTGCAGATACTCAGTTTGGCAGCTTGGCTTATTCCCTAAACCGGATCAATCTGCCAACCTCAGTAAACAGGTTCTAGATGTTATCCGTGAGGCCAGATGCCCTAGCACTAGAAAGTCTTATGCTAACAAATGGAAAAGGTTCTGCACCTGGAACCAGGCTAAGGGAGCCAATATGGCACAGCCCTCTCTCCCTCCCTCTCATCCTGGATTACTTAGCTGACCTACTTCACAGTGGCCTCTCTTTCTCCTCTATAAAAATTCATGCCTCTGCTATTTCTGCTCATTTTCCTACTGAGCAACCCCTTTTCTTCCACCCTTTGATCAAACAATTCCTAAGAGGGGCTAGCAGCTTGAGGCCACCCAGAAGGGCACCAACCCCAGCTTGGCACCTTAACAAAATTTTGGAAAAGCTCACCCTTCCCCTTTTAAAACCAGCTTCTTCTGCAGAGCTGCAGTTTCAATCCTGGAAGACAGCATTCCTTCTGGCCATCACTTCAGCCAGAAAAGACTCCGAGCTGCAAGCGCTCATGGCCGTGGAACCTTTCATCATCTTCCATGCTGACAGGATATCCCTCTGAACTAACCCATCCTTCACGCCTAAGGTGTTGTCCAGTGTGGCTATCAACCAATCCATTCATTTGCCCACCTTTTTTCCTAATCTCCGGAACAAAGGGGAAAGGATTCTACACTCTGTAGATGTGCACAGACAGCTCAGATTCTATCTAAACAGGACTAAATCCTTCAGAAAGTCTGATCAATTGCTGGTTAGCTTTGCTACAGGGGCAGAAGGCAAAGCCATCTCCAAACAAAGCATTTCCAAATGGATAGCACACTGCATCCCTTTCTGCTACAAACATCATGGAAAGCCTCCCCCAAAGAGGGTCAGGACTCACTCCACCAGAGCAGTCTTCACCTCTGCAGCTTTCCTCAGAGGAGTCCCCACCAGGGACATCTTGGAAACTGCCTCCTGGACATCTGTTTACACTTTTACAAAACGTTATCAACTGCTTCTCTTCTCCAAATCCAGGGCAGGGTTTGCCTCTGCAGTCTTGCAAGGCATCCTAGCCAGCCCCTAATTTCTTTGACTGCCTCCACCCATTTCGTCAGCTTTGAGAATCAAACCAAATGTGATGACTGCAACAGTGAAATACAATTAACATAGTACAGTTGTGTACGCTTACCATAAATGTTGATGTTTGAGTGTATTCACTGTTGTAGTCCTGGTTTCCCTCCCTCCATCCCCCTTCTTCTCTTTCCTTACAAAGGGACATATTGGTATTTACTTTCTGCTGGTGGGTTGCTTCCATCAGAACCTGCCTCCTACTTGGGGGCTCCTGAGAGGCTAGGGCAAGAAAAACTGATGTAATGGCGTTGGCTGCCTTACTTTATACTACTGACGACCTGACGTCAGTCCTGAAGTGACAACAACTGACGCTGAAATACTAAGCCTCTGGTATTCGGGTCGGCCGAGGTCTACCCTGGCAGGGATAACCCAAATGTGATGACTGCAACAGTAAATACACTCTAACATCTACATTTATGGTAAGTGTACACAACTGTACTTTCCTGAAAGCCCTGGGATACATTGCATCTTGTATCCTTCTCATTCCTCTGGCAAGGCTTCACATGATAAAACTTCAGTTGTGCTTAAAGAACCTTTGGTGCCAGCAGTCTCAGTCCCTAGCGATCTCTCTCCCTCTGATCCCATGTATAACATCCGAGTTTCTCTGCTGGGCAGAGGCCTGTGCCAGGAACAAGGGTTTTCCCTTCATCTTCCGGCCAGACCATCACCACCAATGCTTCAGACATTGCTTGGGGCACTCACCTAGCAGGCAAGTGCACCCAAGGTCTTTGGGATGCCCAGCAACTTCACTTGCACATGAATCAGAAAGAAATGATGGCAGTACAAAAGGCTCTGACATCTTTCAAACCTCATCTCAGGCCAGGGGTTCTCCTTATAAAACCAGACAACACCACAGTAATGTGGTATATCAACAAACAGTGGGGGGGACCCATTCTTACCCCCTGTGTAGGTTAGCCATGAACCTCTGGCTTACAACCACCTCTATGGGTCTACACCTAATTGTCCAATACCTACCAGGGGTCAACAACACCCTGGCAGACCACCTAAGCAGAAACTTACTGGACCCCCACGAATAGCAGCTCCACAGGGAAATCTTTCTGCAAATCACTCAGGAGTGAGGGACTCCAGAAGTGGATCTTTTTGCCTCACACCTCAACCACGAGCTGCAAAAGTTCTGTACCAGGGAGTAGCACCTCCTAGCATGGAAGGTGGATGCCTTGACTTTCCCCTGGAACTCCCTCTTTGTGTACGCGTTCCCTCCTCTGCCCCCTTATTCCCAAGGTACTGATCAAAATAAGGGAGGAGAGGCCAAAGGCCATCCTCATTGCTCCATATTAACCCAGACAGCATTGGTACCCCTTACTGCGCAACCTGACCTTACAGCCCCCAAGCAGCTTCCCTTGATCTCGGACCTCTTTACCCAGGTGAGGGGGAAGATACTGCACCCAGACTTACAGACTCTCCGTCTGTCAGCATGGCTTATACCTTAAAACCTAACAAGCAGTCCCTTTTAAGCAAACAGGTCCTAGACATCATCACAGAGGCCAAACAGCCCAGCACCAGAAAAACATACGCAGGGAAATGGAAAAGATTCTGCTCCTGGAATCAGTCCAAAGGGGTCAGTACCTCCCATTTTTCCATCCCTCTTGTCTTGGATTACCTAGCCGAGTTTCTCAAGAATGGCCTCTTTCTCCTCTATTAAAATTCATGCCTCAGCCATTTCTGCCCATTACGATTCAGACTCACTCCTCTTCTCCCATCCTTTGATTAAGCAATTTCTCAGAGGGGCTTCTAATATCAGACCTCCCAGATGGCCTCCCACGCCACGCTGGGACCTAAATTATGTTCTAGAAAAACTAAGCTTACCTACTTTCGAACCTGTTGCTTCTACAGAATTAAAGTACCTCTCCTGGAATTAAAATACCTCTTCTGGAAGACTGCCTTCCTACTAGCTATCACTTCAGCCAGAAGGGTATTAGAACTTCAGGCTCTCATGGCTGTTGAGCCCTTCATCATTTTCCATGCAGACAGGGTCTACCTGAGGATAACCCTTCCTTTATGCCCAAGGTAGTATCTGATGTGACCCTCAACCAGGCCATACACCTTCCCGCCTTTTTTCCCAGCCCTCAAAATAAGGTGGAAAGAATTCTACACTCGCTAGATGTGCACAGACAACTCCGATTGTATCTGGACCATATTAAACCATTCAGAAAAACAGACCAACTACTTGTCAGATTTCCCCTTGGGGCAGAGGGGAAGCCCATTTCCAAACAAATCATTTCCAAATGGATATCACACTGTATCCATTTTTGCTACAGACTACATGGGAATCCCCCCCCCCTTAAGCCTATCTATACCCACTCCACTAGGGCAGCCTCCACTTCCACAGACTTCCTTAGAGGAGTCCCCACCAGGGACATCTTGGAAGCTGCCACCTGGACTTCTGTCCATACCTTTACAAAGCATTACCACCTACCTCTTTTTTCTAAGTCTAGGGCAGAGGTTGCCTCTGCAGTTCTGCAGGGCCTGCTTGACCCATGCGTAGGACTCTAACCTATCCTTCCACCCCTCTCCTCAGCTTTGGGTATCCTCCCACGGGTGATGACTGCAAAATTGAAACACGAAGAACATAGTACAGTTGTGTACACTTACCATAAATGTAAATGTTCAAGTGTATTCATTGTTGAAGTCCTGGTTTCCCTCCCTCCATCCCCCATATAGCATCTTCCCCTAGGGGTACATAAGCTTCCTACGGTGGCTTTTAGCCACCAGGACCACTTTTCCTTATTTCATTGTGCTTCTGATGGGTTAGGGCAATAAAAACTGATTGTAATGACGTCAGCTACCTTGCTTTATAGCACTGATGAACTGACGTCAGACTACAGGCGACAGCAGCCGACACATAAAAACATTGACTCTGGTATTCGGGCCAGACGAGGGCTACCACAGCAGAGATAACCCCACAGTTGATGACTGCAACAGTGAATACACTCGAACATCTACATTTATGGTAAATGTATACAGCTGTACTTTCCACTGTATTTGGCATTCATCAGACCTATCATTCAGTACTGTGCCCCCTTTGGTATGTACCTAACCAGGCATATCCAACAACTGGAACGTCCACAGAGGTTCCTTACTGAAAGAATACAGGGTGTAGGTAATATGTCCTATGCAGACCTCCTCAAGGCCCTATCTCTGTGTTCTGTCTCCTACAGGCTTTTGAGGGGAGATCTATGCCTGGCATACAGGGCATTGTCAGACCCCACTCTGATGGACTTCCTGCATATCCACAAAAGAAACAGTACCAGAATTACCCATTCTAAAGACTTAAACCTTGCCTGTGATATAAATAGGACCTGCTGGAGAGATAGGTATGTATCCCAGAGACTACCCCATCTGTGGAACAGGCTCCTCATCCATGTGAAGCAGAGTTCCTACCTAACCCGATTCAAGTGCAATTGGACAATTGGATGGGAAACCGGAAATTCATCCCTGGTTTGGCACCTATGTCTCTAATGCAAACAAGTAACCTGTAAATAGTTCATCTCCCAGGCCCATGCTTACACTTACCAAGGGTATCAGAACTTGTCAGAGATTTGGGATGCATGGCTAGGCTTAAAAAGGCCATTATGGTCGTTAGCCTAGTAAACACCTATGACCCTATGCTACACAAGGTGCATACATGTGATGTGCAGTGTGCCTTAAAGAAACATAAAGGTTTTGGTATACTGGTCAGACATCTGGCCGCCCTTGGCAAGGGATCCCTAATCTAATGAATACTGCAACAGCAGTATTGCACTAACATCGTTACAACTGGTATTAGGTTCCTCCCCCCTTACCGCCCTCTTGACTAGCATTGTTTTTTGTTTTCAACAAATTAGCTTTTTTGTAGACCAGAAAATAAAAAGCAGACTAGAGCATAGAAAAGTACTCTATAAGTGTACCTTAATTTCCTTACCTGCATACTGTTTCTCAGATTGTTTTTTGAGAACAGGGTTGGGTCTGCTTTTACTGCTACCTCTCTAATTGGCCATTCCCCATGGTAGCCCTCCTACCTGGCTATTAATTCTCCTCCTCCCCTCCCACATCCAGTAGTGGCCTACCAGAGCTTTCTTAAACCCCTCGCGCCATCTTTGAATTGCCACAACAGCTGCACGTACTATGGTGAGAGCGTCCTCAAAGTAAGAATCTTGTAACTTTATAATTGCTGAGCTTTGTTTTTCCTTTTGCTTATCTAGCATATTTACTAAACTTATTACACCTTTGCTTTTACCTGCTCTTAGTAGTAATGTGATACATTAGTTATACTGAACCAACACATATTTGACTAAAGCTTACCATGACCACGTTATGACTGTAGAAACTGTTTATTTAGAACATGCTAGCGATACTTTAAAATTACGTGTCTTACTTTCAGTATTTACGATAGCTGATATAAGGAACTATTGTGCAAGACAAACCGCATACTTACGACACATGCTTGTACTGTAACATAGGATAGCATGGTGTTGTTCAGAATAGTGGATTGGCTATGTTAAATTTGTAAAGTTTCTGTGACTCTTACTAGTAACCTACAAACATTTCAAGCGCAAAGTCCGTGAAACTAATGTTGCTCAGAATAGTGGATTGGCTATGTTAAATTTGTAAAGTTCCTGCGACTCTTGTTATTAACCTATAAACATTTCAAGCGCAAAGTCTGTGAAACTATTGTTGCTCAGAATAGTGGATTGGCTATGTTAAACTTGTAAAGTTTCTGTGACTCTTGGTAGTAACCTACAAACATTACAAGAGCAAAGTCCATGAAACTACTGTTGATTAATTGGCTTGTTAGAATTATATAGCTCTCGTGGCTCATATCATCTACCTAGATATACTTTAAAAACAATTTCCATGAGACTAATGCTGAATAGTTCATGTAACTGATGCATTTATTCATTAATTGGCTTGTTAGAATTGTATAGCTCTTGCAGCTAGTATCAACTACCTAGATATACTTTAAAAACAATTTCCATGAGATTAATGCTGAATAGTTCATGTAACTGGTACAATGTTAAGTTGTCAATCTCGCCTTCATTCTTGCTTGATGGGTTGAACTCCTTTTACCAGCTCGAGGCAGCCCCATATCCCATGATGCAAGGCAGGAAGTACCCAGATCTAGGTCTTCTCTTTACCAGCTCCTGGTAAGTAATTCACATTTGTGACATTTAAGCCCCTCTTTAGTTAAAAACTATTTGTTTTGATAGTTAAACTTTAAATTTAACTTTTTCTGACAGAAATCCCTGTCTCTTTTAATTTTTTTTAGTCAGTTAATTTCCCTATCCCATCCCCCCCCCTGTTAGGGTGTGTGTGTTGGTATATATTTACTAAATACCTTTTTGGTATTAGTTTAATTTAATTGGACTGGTGTGTGTGTGTTTTGTTAGGCACCATGTCTAAAGAGAGGGTTTCAGGTTTTAGTCAGAAGATGTCTCTGACAGGCGGTCCACACTTCTTACTGTACTTGTTGGGCCCTCTTCACCTGCAGGACTCCTGTGCTATTTGTCACTCCTTCAGCCAGAGAGTCCAATAAGTTGATTCTCAATTCTGGATCCACTAGCTTTTCGAGCGAGATGCTATCGGTGCGAATCTGCTTTGACCACTGTGTGTGTGTCGGCCCACTCCGACACCTCCGCGCGCGCGGGGGCATCGTGTCGCCGGCTCCGACCCGACACCGACACTCATCATGGCATCGCATCGATCGGGATCCTGGCTCCGGCTCCGACACCGGGATGGTGGCTGTAGATGGCTGGCTGCCGTGCGGGAACGTGCCGGTGCGGAGTTCGGTGCGGCTCCGGGACGTGCCGACAGGATCAATAATGATGGCCCATTCCAGGAAGAGGTCGAGGTCTCCTTCCTTATCTTCAAGGTCATCCAGGTTGTCAGATCAGAGAGTGGTCAGTAGATTGCTCAAGTCACAGGTACTGGCCCAAATGCTACACAGTCCGTCTCAGCAGGCGACTGTTGGTCCACCCGTTACAGTTCCTCCTTCAACTCTACCTCAGAGCTTGGAGTTGGAGTCTTCGGGCATGGTTACCCCTTCTGTTCCTTCAGCCCCTACTCTTATCTCCTCTTCCTTCCCTGGGTTCCTAGCTCTTGGAGGGATCTCGGACCTGCCTGGGAGGGGTGATGAAGAGTGTACTGGCCACTGGTATCAGTCAGCAGTCTCTTCCCGTAGCTCCTCCCTCTATTGTACCTGTTGACATCTCTGCCACTTCTCTTGCTACAAGACCCAGAGATCCTATACTGACTTTGATGAGTCAGAGGATGATGTCTCCTTCTCAGACATCCTAGAACTTCTGAAACAGAGGGAAACTGGCCCACCAACAATCCCTCTGAGGATGAGCACCTCCTGGGTGTCTCAGCCAGTCCCTAGGAGGCCTTCAAAATTTATAACTGCCCCTAGTGACAAACAATTCCCTTGTGTCCGTGTGTCCCGCTGATGCCATGGTAGTGGCTGGCAACCAAAAGGAACTTGCAGATCCTTCCCATCCTCCTAATAAGGACTCTAGGACCATGGATAGGATGTTTTCCTCAGCGACCTTTGCTATGCTTTAAGCTGAATTATCTTTGTCACTTCACCAGACTCCAGAGAGATATCCTGAAGGAGCTGGGAGAAGTAGTTCAGGATCCTACAGCTGCAGGAACCCTCAATTCCATTGCTAACTCCTCCATATATCTTATGCTGCTGATGGAGTGATGCACAGGTGTGCAAATTCTCCCTTTGATGGGTCAGCTTTGTTTGGCCCTCAGGTGAAGGAGACCTTGACCAGGTGTGAGCAGGGACTCTTTCTGCTGTTGGAGTCCGTTTTCCACCTTCTAGGCCTTATCCCAAGGGACAGAAGGGTGGGAAGATGTGGTTCCGTAAATCCCAAGGAGTCCGCCCGGATTCCGTGGTCAGTTTTACCCCTAGAGGAGGGTAAACACAGACGCCGCACTAGGGGCAGAGGGGTCGAAGAACCAGGGCAACAGGGAGTCTCTTCCTGAGAAGCCTTTTCAGCATCCCTGAGGTGTTGGAGGCAGTGGAAGATTATCACTGTACCCAGAAGCCTGGGCCCCTCACTCAAGACAGATGGGTACAGTCGATCATATCCAAGGGTTACATAATTCCTTTCGAGGAAAGTCCCTTCCCTCAAGTTCCCTTCCAGATGTACCACCCGGTCTAAGGGACATTGCAGAGTCAGAAATAAACTACTGCAAAAGAGCCATTCAGCCAATTACAATAGACCATTCAGAGCCGGAATACTCAAGGTTCTTTTTGGTCCCCAAAAGACGGAGACTGGAGACCAATATTGGATCTCAGCAGACTCAACAAGTCTGTCAGGAAGACAAGATTCGAATGGTCACTCTTCAGTCAATTCTGCCCTTCTTACAGAAGGACAACTGGATGTGCTCAATAGATCTTCAGGATCGTGCTATCACATCAAAATTGAGATTTCTCCGCTTTGGCTGGGGACCAGTCATTTCCAGTTCAGAGCCCTGCCCTTTGGTCTCACTACAGCCCCAGAGTGTTCACCAAATGCATGGCAGTGGTACTGGCTCCTGTCAGCCACCACCAGGCATCAGCGGATTACACAATAGACCTTTGTTCTCATTTAGGCATCTCAATCAACAAGTCATCCTTATCGCCCTGCCAGTCTATTACCTTCATAGCGCAAACTTAGACACTGTTTGGATGTCAGCTACCCTTACAGAACAAAGAGTTTCAGACATTCAGACTCATGTCAGGGTCATTCTGGCCAGCAAGAAAGTACAGGCCAGAATGGTTCTAAAGGTATTAGGTCTCATGGCTGCGGCCATTACTCTTCTTCCCTGGCTCGATTCTACATCGCCTCCTTCAGTGGATGCTGTTCACACAGTGGTCATACCAGCAACTCCTATCGTCACCAGATTCTGGTGACACAGACATGCAAACAACATCTTGCTTGGTGGATCACATCGTCTCAGGTTCACCAAGGCAGGTGCTTTGTACCCCGTCCCGATAGCCACTGTCACCACGGATGCCTCCCTGATCGGGTGGGGGTCATTATCAGGGCAGGATGGTTCATGGGGCCGTGGCACAGTACCATCTGCACATAAATGTCCTGGAGATGAGAGCAGTGCTTTTAACGTTGCAAGCCCTCAACGACTTTCTTCCCGTAGGGACAATTGCAGTCCACACAGACAACATGTCTGTAGTTTGGTATATCAACAAACAAGACTATGGCAATGGGCGATCTCCTCTCATCGGTTTCTGGTAGCCTGGGAAAACCAACATTATAGCGGACAGATTGAGCAGTGGTCTCTCAAGCAATCCATAGCGGAAGAGATTTTTCTGGAATGGGGATCTTTTGCTACTCCCCAAAACAGCAAATGTCCAGACTTCTTCAGCCTCTTCCCTCTATCAGGCCATCCAGGATTGGCCCCAGGGACTTCTTTATGCCTTCCCCATTTCCTCTGATCCCCAGGTGATCCAGAAAGCTACCGTTTGAGAGCCAAATTGATTCTCATTGCCCTTACTGGCCTCGACAAGTTTGGTTCCGTTCCTCCATCATCACCTTTTGGTGCAGCCGTGGCATCTGGACCCAGTGCCAGATCTACTGATTCACCAATGTCAATCCCTTCTCTCAACCTCACAGCATGGTTGCTCCACTTCCTTCCCTAGCCAGGCTTCTTTGATCTCTAACCCAGTTAGAGATATCATAACTAAAATCCTCTACCAGGAGGATTTACACGAAAAAATGGAAAAGCTTCTCTTATTGGGCTAAGGCCCAAAATCTTGATCCTTTACTGCCCCTGTTCAGGCAGTTCTGGATTTCTTAGCAGAGATTTTTCATGCAGGCTCCTCTTCTTCCACAGTCAGAGTTCAGTTGGCTGCTATTTCTAATTTTCATGTTGGGATAGCAGATCATAATATTATGTCCCATAGGCTCTGCAGGGCCTTCTTGAAAGGAATTTTCCTACTAAAGCCTCCAATCAGGAATCCTCCTCCTCAGTGGGATCTAAATTTAGTGCTGACATCCTTGATTCTTCCCCTTGAGCCAGCTGTTTCTTGTTCCCTGTAATATCTTTCTTGGAATACTTTATTCCTTGTGGCTATTACATCTGCCAGGAGGGTGTCTGAACTTCATGCTCCCCTATTTGATTTTTCACAAAGACAGAGTATCTTTGAGAACTAATCCATCATTTTACCTACAATCTAAATCAATCCATTGATCTCCTGTATTTTTCCTAACTATTCAGATAGAGCTGAACAAAAGCTACATTATCTTGCGTCAGCTTAGATATTATTTGGACAGAACAAAAAATTTAGGAAATCTGATCAACTTTTGTTTCCTATGGATAATAAAAGGCCTTCCTGTTTCTAAAGTGACTTTGTCCAGATGGCTTTCTTGTCATCACTGAAATCTATACGATCAGGGGAAAACAGCTGTGCTCAAAACCTAAAGCACATTCAACTAGGAGTTTAGCTACTTCTACAGCCATTACAAATTGGACTTGGCCTCCAGGGACAGAGCCAGTTTTGGCTCTACAGTCCTCAAGAGTTTGTTCCATTGCCAGGATAGAGGTGCTAGGGGCCCGGGTCCCATCAAGCAAGAAATTGAGAGATTGACAACTTAACATTAAGAGAAGTTATGTTACCATAGCGTTCCATGTTAGTTGTGTCTTCTCCTTCTTTCTTTCTCGACCCTCCCTCTTTTCCTGACCTGGACAGACCTTGTATAAGAAACTATTATGCTAAAGACCATTCTAACCTGGTCCTTTTCCATCTGTAAGTTTCTTCTTCCTTTGGGAAGTATTTTATGCTTGGTGTTATTGCCCTTTTGTCAACAAACGAGATCTGGGTACTTCCTGCCTTGCATCATGGGATATGGGGCTGCCTCGAGCTGGTAAAAGGAGTTCTCGAGCTAAAGCAAAGTGCGCCGTCGAGAGGGATCGGCTCGAACCCACCAATCAAGAGAGAAAGAAGAGAAGACAACACAATGGAATGGTTATGGTAGGAACATAACTTCTTATTTAATCATTTTGGGTAAAAACACTGAGTGCGTGTACACTTAAACCCCTCAAAGCATAGTCTCGGAGGTTGGAAATTAAAGCAGCGCTAGTGGATTCTGCCACGTGTTTGGTGCACACTTTTAATTAATGTTTTGCTATAGCTCAGTTGTGGCGCTTTAATAGTTAAACCTGTACCGCCATTGTATTTATTGTATAAAGCTACCTACAGCCTAGGAGTGTTTCTACTTGCATGGCTATGTACTGATTTACTAGATTATTAACATATAGCATGTTGAACTCCACAGCCAAACCGTTGCGATTAAGCAACGAACTCCAGAACAGTAAATGCACTATTCATATAGAATTGTACAACATATTTTTAGAACTGATAATATCATAATTGTATTATATTAAGAGTATAAAAGGGAAATGTATTGGCTGTGTTTGGAATGTTTTATAATTAAGAGTCTAGAAGGAAAATGTATTGGCTTTATTTAGTGTTTTATAATTAAAAGTCTAGAAAGGAAAAGTACTGACAACAGTGTGTTGTATTAATAAGAGTCTGGATGGGGAACTGTATTAGAGTGTTTTATAATTAAGACTCTAGAATTAAAAAGTATTGGCTTTATTAGAGTACTTCAAATTAAGAGACTAGAAGGGTAGATATCAGCTTTATTTGAACTGCATAGTGAACCACTTGATAGCTATATGTTATGCTCCCTAAGGTATGAGCTTGCTAACTGTATCACACAATACCCAAACTCTCTGCCTATTCAATGCTTGTTTACTACCCCACTCCTTTCTACATAGTTACTCTGTTTTTTAACTTTTTCTCCTTAGTAATACAGTCCCAGACATTCATAAAGCAGCCTGTGCCTGCAAGGTCCTATCAGCGCTAAGTCGTTATCCTTACAAAAACAACTGAATGGAACAGAAATAAGGCAGCAACCTCAGATAACACAGGAAAACTCTGTATGTTTAAACACCCATCTTCTGCTGCTAAGCTATTGATTTTGTATTTATACCTGTGGCTCTGCTACATTTATTTAACAAGTTCTTTTTATACGAGCTAGCAGTAAGTAACTCTGTTACCTGTTGCTACACCCAGAACAGCAGCTGATTTGCACTAACATCGTTACAACTGGTATTAGGTTCCTCCCCCCCCCTTACCACCCTCTTGACTAGCATTGTTTTGTTTTGTTTTTAACAAATTAGCTTTTTGTAGACCAGAAAATTAAAAGCAGACTAGAGCATAGAAAGGTACTCTATAAGTGTACCTTAATTTCCTTACCTGCATACTGTTTCTCATATTGTTTTTGAGAACAGGGTTGGGTCTGCTTTTACTGCTACCTCTCTACTTGACCATTCACCATGGTAGCCCTCCTACCTGGCTATTAATTCTTCTCCTCCCCTCTCACATCCAGTAGTGGCCTACCAGAGCTTTCTTAAACCCTTCGCGCCATCTTTGAATTGCCACAACAGCTGCACGTACTATGGTGAGAGCTCCCTGACTGGTCACCACTGACCCATCTTGATGAGGCTGTGACCTATTTTAACACTAACTTTCTTCATATCCTAGATTATCATGCACCTTATCGCTCTACTAGAATAAGAACCAAATCTGCCCCATGGCTTACAAAACAAACTAGGCAAAAGATGCACCTCAGAAATAAAATCTGGGCTAAATGGAGATCTACCAAATAACCATCAGATCACCTCCACTATAAACAGTTAAGAAATGCCACCAAGAAGGATATTCTTAGAGACAAAAAAGACTTCTACCTTCACGTCCAACAAACCAGTCAACAAACTCCACAAAAACAAACATCTTCAGCCAGGTCACTCTACTACTCCTGCCCCAGCAGGCTTCAACCATAATAACTCCAACCAGATCCCTGATGTCTTTAATAACTACTTTACAGAAGCCATTCAAACCCTAGCCAATTCTTTACCACCCTTTACTGCTTCCCCACTAAATACCTCCAAGACTTCATCTCCTACCTTTCAAATGCAACCAGTACCAGCATCTCTCATCTGTAACTTACTTCAGAAACTGAAACCTTGCATCCCTTCTGCTGACGGTCTCCCATCTGAATATATACATATTGCCGCAAAAGCCATTGACTATCCCATCTCTATCCTTATTAACAGAACTATCTCAAAAGGCAAAATCCCTATCATATGGAAAGTATCCCACATCATCCCACTACATAAAGGTGGATCTTCTATTGAGCTTTCTAACTTTTGTCCTATTGTCCTACTCTCCCCATTAGCTAAGATAATGGAAAAGTGTATTCACAGACAACTACTTAACCACCTACTACAAAATAACCTACTAGCAAACTGCCAACATGGCTTCAGACCATTCCATAGCACGACAACTGCCCTCTTATCCTTAACCGACTCCATAAATAGAAATCGTAACAATAACTCTTTCCTCTGTACTATTTATTGACCTGTCAAAAGCCTTTGATATGGTTAACCATAACTTACTTCTAGACAAATTAAAGGCCCATTCTCTTGATCCACAAGTATTACAATGGTTTAGATCTTATCTGGAAAATAGACAGCAAGCAGTACTTTGGGATAACAATCTGTCTTCATTACTTCCAGTAAATATTGGAGTACCCCAAGGCTCTATCTTAGGTCCCCTTCTTTTTTCCTTATTTGTTAACAATCTACACTTGAATATACCTCAAGCCACCTGCATTCAATATGCGGATGACTCCACCTTAATCTGTACAGCTAAGAATATAGCCTCTCTCCAATCCCTCACCCAAACTGTTTTTCATAATGTTGAAAACTGGTTTCTGCAACACTGCCTCCTCCTAAATCCCAAAAAAACAAAACTACTGCTTTTCACTCCAACTCATAAATCACCTAATCCATTCTTCTCTGTAACCTCCAACAATGCTACCAACATTACCTCAGATACTACAACCCGCCTACTAGGTGTAACAGTTGATAATCGTCTCAACTACGATGCCCATATCAACTCCACCATAAAGTCTGTTAACAAAAAACTTGGTACCCTCTATAGAATAAAAACCTTCCTTACCCCCTCTGCCAGGAAAACTATTGCCCAGACCCATCTCATTTCTACCCTTTTCTATGCCTCTGCTATATATACTAACCTATCCAAAAACAACCTCTCCAAACTTTCCACCTGTTATAATAGCATAGCTAGATTCATTACATGCTCCCCCTTTAAAACTCACCACTGCCTCAACCTCAAACAACTTGAATGGCTAGAAGTGCAGAACCATGTACTCTGTCAACAATTACTTATCACTCAGAAGATCCTTTACCACCCCAACAGCACCCCTATCCTCACTAATCTGATTACACCATATAAAAATCTAGCTACCCTACGCTCTGCTAATAAGCTTCTAGTTTCCTCAATTAAATCTAACAACAAACTGGTGACTCACTTTTCTCAAATACAGTAGGTAAAAACTGGAATTGGCTTCCTTCTGAATTATCAACCATTGCTTCTATTTCTCTATTTAAAAAACATCTTAAAGAACATCTTAAAACTCATTGGCTTTGTCCATGTGCTAACCCAGACTAATATCTTCTTCCCCTTCCTGCTCTTACCCCCTTTCCCTACTCCACTAACCTATGCCTCCAAATCTAGCTACTACTCTTTTCTTCGTAGTTAGAGGATAAAACATAAGGGCTTTTCTCTCTTAAATTGGGTTTTACTCATACCTACTATTGTATTTAGTATAATTGTTTTTTAGCATAATTTTTTAATATTTTTTTTATAGTTCTAAGTTTATTATTATAATTCTTCTTTTGACAAATGCTGCCTCTGTATTGGGTTTTTACATGTCTTTTTATATATTATTAACTTTGCCACTGTTCGTGCTTGGAGCTTTTCTCCCCGGGCCTCTACTGAAAATGGACATATATCCAGTTAGACTAGCCCGGTCAACAAATGTAAAATAAATAAATAAATAAACAGTGAAGAAGAAGATATATGCTATTATGGTAAGATTTTACACAACTGTACTTATCCTTTGCCCTGAGAGACCAAGAGAATATGTTAATGTATGATGTATTCTCAGAACTTTCTGATAGCATTGCAAATTCCAATCCGACCAGTTCTGTTATGGACAGACTCTGCTGTTACATCCTCATGCTTCATGAGTGGACCTTGAAGCCAGCATTGGCGATCGAAACATTCATCCGCTGGGGCCAGCCTTGCTGCAACCTCTCTGCCCCTCCACTCAATTCAAATGGTAAGAGCTACTTTGCTTTCATCTTTCCACAAGGACAGTTACTTCAATCCACTCTGGTCCATCTTTGGCCAGCTCGACTGCTGTATGCCTTTCTTCCTCTTCCCTTAATGACAAAATTCCTACAGAAAATATCTTTGTGCAAGGTAAAGAGCAAATGTGGTGCTCACTGCTCTGACCTCATCTGACACAACATCCACAGTCACTAGTCCCACAGATGGATCTTCTATCTCACCTGTCTTGAGTAGCCTCATCTAGACATCTCTCTAAGACTACCTGCATGGTTTCTGTAATTGCAATGATGGCAATAATCCAACATTACCTCCCAGAGTAGTTCATATTCTATGTGCTTGACAGAATCATTCTACTAGAAAACTTTATGAGTAAATGGAAAAGATTTTCTCATTGGGCAGTTAGTGAAGGATTGAATTCATACTCATATCCCATATTCTCCATTGCCTCACAGCAAGAGGTTCTCCTGTTCGATTCACGGCTGGAGTGCCTTCTGTTTGGAGTCTGCATGTCCTCCCCGCGGTCAAGTGGCTTCTGAAAGACATGTGTGAATGGGCGTGCTTCGCTGAAGGTTGGGCTGGCAACTCGGCACCATAAAAAAAAAAATCTACTGCCAATCATTAGCGGACCAGAGTTCCGCCATGGCTACCCCTAACCAAGAAAAGCCAAAAAGACAAACATCCCATATTCTCCATTCTGTAGTTTCTAGCTAGTCTTTTTGATGCAGACTTTAGCTACTCTACTATCAGTTTCCATGTATCTGCCTTTAACAGTTTTTATGTGGGATTCAACTCTTTAATTCTCTGCTATCCCAAAAGATATGTAAAGCTTTTCTGAGGAGCAGTTTTCTTCTTAGACCTCCTCTCAGAGGCCCCACCATTCCATGGGATCTTATGTTTGAACTTCAAGCTGTCACAAATCTACCTTTTGAGCCTGGCTGCATCTCCTCCTCAAAGCACCTGTCCTCAACAATGTTGCTTCTAGTGGAAGTTCCTTCAGAAAAAGAGTATCTGAACTGCATACTGTATCCTACAAAACACCATTCTGCATTTCCATAAAGACCGAGTATACCTCTGGTCAAATCTTTCCCGTGGTTCTGGTAACTGTAAGAATTATGAGTAGGTTAGAAAAAATTGGGAAGAAAGAAAGAATGGAAAGACAGTATACAAAAGAAACATGAGAGGTCATCTCTATGGCTCCCAAGAATGCAGCTCTGTCCAGAATGGTTAGGATTTTTTGCTCAAAGTGTTTCGTAGATATTTTTATACCCCAAGCAGATTTTAGAGAATATTTCTTGGGTATATAGCTGGAGGTGTGATGGGACAGGATAACGGAGAACTTATTTTGGGAGTGAAATTTGTTGGAAGATTTTAAAAAATGCCTACAGAGTACTTTGTCTGAGATGTTGGCAAAGTAAATGGTTGTAACGTACAAAATTATTCTTTTCAGCTGGGGTATAGGATCTGACTTTCCTGGCTGTGGTAAGGCCCATACTGAGTTTAATGTTTTTGGCTGCCAAAAAGCAATAAACAGAAAATGGAAATCAAAATCTAAACTAATTAATTGAATGTTGTAAAGGGAATACAAAATTGGAGACTGGAACTTTATAAAAAGAAAGGAGTGTAAACTACATAGAAATAAATGGAATTTGATGGAGCAGTACATTTAGAATAATGTTCAGAAGGAGAACAGACTTTGAGGAAGGCAGCAATTGAGCAATTTATGTAATGTTGGAGTGAATGATAATTGCTGAAAAGAAAACATTTGTGTGAGATGCAGTTACATCAAACACCTAGTGGCATTCCCCCCACACACACACACACACACAAGCCAGTATATCTGGCACTGAGAAGGTTGTCAACATGAACACCACACCTCAAACAACACCCATAGCTACACAACACACCCCCACATATGCGGAGGTCTTCAACAAAAACATACCCAAACAAGAGATCTCCGAGGCAAAAACACATTCGAACTCCACTGCCCACAACACCACACACCACACACAGACCACGCACGTGAGTCTCACAACCACTAAGGCCTAAAAATAAACCCAACATATTAGTCATAGGGGACTCCATTGTGAGACATACAGATGTGCCCCTCATCAGGCTGGATAAGGAGAAAGTCACGGCTAGTTGTTTGTCGGGTGCCAGAATCCACCATACCCATGTACTCAAGTCTCTCAACAGGTACTGTTATGACTCTGTCATAGTCCATGTTGGCGTGGATGACTTGAAACATACCTTCCTGGACTATATGAAGAGAGACATGATCGTGCTTGCTGAATATGTGTCTCAGGCAGGTATGTTCCTAGCTTTAAGCGGCATTCTACCGTCACCCAGACTGATGCCTCAATACAAACAGAAAATGATTGACTTTAACAATTGGCTTTGTTTCTGGTGTCATTCCAAGGGGATCCAGTGCTTGACGGCCTGGGATGACATGATTGACAAACCACAATGCTTTGCCAGGAATGGCCTGCATCTGTCTCCCTTGGGCTTCAGACTCCTGGCTAAGGCTCTTGCTTCCCCCATAGTGCCTTTTTCAGGCAATGCCATGAGGTCAAAACTACAGGAAAATTTCATCAAAACCTAAATTAAAGGTCATGCTGCTAAATACTAGTAGTCTAAACATGTAACTCTACTCATTGCAAGCATTCTTAACCCTGGAAGATGCTTACATTTGTGAAGTCACAGAAATCTGATTCAAAGCTGCAGAGAGCACCCCAGCAATACCAGGTTACTCATCCTATCACATTCAGACCCCAAACTGTAGGCAGGAAAACAAAATGAGGTGGAGTTGCAGTATATGTGTGTGTGTGTGTGTGTGTGTGTGTGTATGTGTGTGTGTGTGTGTGTATGTATGTGTATATATATATATATATATATATATATATATATATATATATATGTGTGTGTATATATATATATATGTATATATATATGTATATATATATATATATATATATATATATATATATATATATATATATATATATATATATATATATATATATATATATATATATATATATATATATATATATATATATGTATATATATATATATATATATATATATATGTATATATATATATATATATATGTATATATATATATATATATATATATATATATATATATATATATATATATATATATATATATATATATGTATATATGTATGTATATATATATATGTATATATATATATATATATATATGTATATATATATATATATATATATATATATATATATATATATATATATGTATGTATATATATATATATATATATATATATGTATGTATGTATGTATATAAGACATACACACCTCCAGGCTAGTCAAACAATATGATGCACAAGAAACACTGCAGTTAACAATTGACAAGACCCCTATTCAAATCATAGCAAGCTATAGGCCTCTAACTTTGACTCAGGATGCCCACTCCACCTATCTGGACCTCTTCGAATCTATCAAGATTCAACCCTTTACCCTTATCCTTGGGTGACTTTAACTGTCCAACCATAGATTGGAAGAAATACTGATGCCAAAACACAAATGCGCTGAGATTCCTTGATTTCGTCAGTGCAAATGCCTTGGACCAGTTGGTCGACACCCCCACAAAAGGTAAAATATATATTGGACTTGGTATTAACCAACATGAGTAACCACTGCAGAACCCCTACAGTGTCATCATTCCTGTTAAGATCTGACCATAAAGTGGTCACTTTCTAAATCACCATATCGCCTGCCCCCCCCAGCTAGGGGCAAATAAAAAAAGTCTCCAGAGCTGATTACAACCTCCTGAGGGAAGGTATAAACAGCTTCACAGCCCCCCCTATAATAACTGGAACTTTTGTCCAAACCTACACCAAAGTACTGTGTGAGCATTTATATAGCTACATGGAATCAGAAATATATGACAGGACAATATCATCCTCCTCAAGGAAGAATAAACCTGTCTGGTGGACATTTCCAGTAAATCAGCTGTATAATAAAAGGAAGAAATTCCTGTCCAGGACCAAGAAGGAGCAGGTGCCTAATTGGAAGCAATCTCTCCTTAGTCTGAACAAGCAAATAAGATCACTAGCGAAATCCTCCAGTGCAAACTTCGAGTCCAAACTGGCCACATCTGCTAAAGACAATCATAAGGCCTTCTTCACATATGTCCGCAGTCTCAAGAGAAGCACCCAGATCTGCTCAGAACTGGTGGTCAAGGATACCACGTGCACAAACGCTGTAGATATAGCCAACCTGCTGGCAGACAGGTTCAGTGAAAACTTCACTCTTCTGTCCCCCATCAGTAAAACAGGACATCCCCAATACCTGCCCCCCCTCTCCTTATCTCTAGGGATCAAGTCATCACTGCCCTCTCAAATGCAAAAAATACAGCCTCCATGGGCCCAATAACATCCCAAGCTGCATCTTACATGAACTCAGGCAGGAACTTGCAGCACCATTAGGCTCACTGTTCAACCAAAGCCTGAGTACTGGCTTCGTCCCAGCTGAGTGGAGGGCAGCCTCTTTCATTCCTTTGCATAAAGGTGGAGCGTCCACCAATCCAGGAAATTATAGGCCTATCAGCCTACCTAGCCTGATCTGCAAGGCCATGGAGCAGATTATCAGAGACCTCATTAACAGGGACATTGGCAACCTCCAGACACACTGTCCGACACAGTTTGTTTTCATCACGGGGAGGTCTTGCCTGTTAAATTTGGTTGATTTCCTTGAGACGGTCACCAAGGCCATGGACGAAGGGAAGACAGTGCACATCTGCCTACCTTGACTTGGCCAAGGCCTTTAGTACTATTCCTCACTCACATATAATAGTCTCCCAACTAGGCATTTACTAGATGGGTAGCAAAATGGCTCACTGATAGAACCCACCTAGTCAAAGTAGGGGAGGCCACCTCAAGCAGTAGACCCATAATGAGTGGTGTACCCCAGGGATCGGTCTTGGGACCTCTGCTGTTTGGGATATGCCTTTCTGAGGTGCATGCCAAAACCAGTGGGATATGGCTGATCAGGTTTGCAGATGACTGCAAACTGGGTGCTGTCATCAATTCCCCTAGTGATGTGGACATCCTCAAAGAGAGTCTCACCCAAATAAATAACTGGTGCCAGAAACGTGGCCTCAAACTAAATGCCAAAATATGCATCATCCCCTTTGGGGAGAGTGATGTCCTCAGAAATTTTCACATTGATAATAAGGACCTAAGCACACAATCAGTCGTGAGGGACTTGGGCACCCAGGTTGATAGCAAACTGACTTTTACCAGCATATTGCCTCAGTTGTACAGAAAGATTTCTACATGGCCCCACCTCATTAGTAAGGGTATCTCATCCAGGGACAAGGGGTCATAACATCCCTGTATTCTTCCATTGTAAGACCCATTATCGAGTACAATGCCCCTTTCGGCATGTACCTCACAAAGCACGTGCAGCAGCTGGAGAGACCACAGAGGTTCCTCACCAGGAGAATCCAGGTCATCATACATCTACCCTACACAGATAGGCTAAAGGCCCTGTCCCTCTACTCAGTCTCCTACAGACTCCTCAGAGGTGACCCCTGTCTGGCATACAAAGCAATCTCAGACCTCACCTTGATGGGACTGCTGCATATCCACAAGTCAAGCTCAACTCGAGTAACCCGCACACACGACCTCAACCTCATCTGTGAAATCAGTAGGACTTGTTGGCAGGACAGATTTGCGTCCCAGAGACTCCCCCTTTTGTGGAACAGACTCCCTCTCCATGTCAAGCAGTGTACCTCATTAACCCTTTTTAAGTGCAACCTAGATAACTGGATGTGGAACAGAAAGAACACCCCTGGGATTCCACCTGTGTCCCTGCTGGACAGTGGAATAGGGTGCTGACTTGTTGGAAGATGGGCTAAATTCCTGGCTAGGCTTGTAAGGGCCTCAGGGCCAATAGCCTAGTAACTTCCTGTGATCCTATGATAAAAATCTTTTGTTCATGTCAGGCACGGAAATATATACCTTATTCTGAGTCCAGACAAGAGAAACATAATGTTTTCAGTTGTTTAATTCCTTTTGTAGCTTTATTAAGGTCTTTTAGATCTGTACACTACTTTTCTAGTTGCCGGAGAGCACTTTCTGGCTAAGTGACTTGCTGAGAGGCACATAGTAAACAAATGATGGATGATGGACTCATACCCTGGAATACAGGAAGTAGTTTAACAGCTCACTAACTACCAGAGGATTTGACATATCATGTGAACCAAAGTAGATGGTGCATTCACTGCATCAGCTGTCTTTTAAGTTAATATTGTTCACCTTATTTTTGTATTCACATGAGTATTTTCGGATCCTTTCCTCAATTTTACTTCATGACCAGAGTAAGTTTTCACACATTAGCTTCAGCTTGATTTTTAAACCAGTCCTTTGAATATTTATGCAGACATTACATTACTGTATGCGGGCGGCTGCAGTGGTGCAGCCGTTAGCATTGCCGCCTTACAGCAAGAGGTTCTCTGGTTCAATCCTCGGCTGGGGTGTCTTCTGTGCAGAGTCTGCATGTCCTTCCTGTGGTCGCGTGGGTTTCCTCCGGGTGCTCCGGTTTCCTCCCACATTCCAAAGACATGCTGTAGGTGGATTGGACACTTTAAACTGGCCCTAGGCATGAGTGCATGTGTGTGTGCCTTCTGTGGAAGGTTGGGTGCCGGGCTGGCAACTCGACACCATAAAACTCCACTGCCAATCATGAGCGGACAGGTGATCTGCTGTGGCGACCCCTAACTGGGAAAAAGCCAAAGAAGACATTACGTTACTGTATGCAGCAGTGTCTTAATTAAAACCATGATTCAATTAATTTTTAGCTTTTCTTCCCAGATTTCCCATTCATTTTTTGGTTTTCTTTACTTTTCCAAAGTAAGATAATTTACTTACTCACTTATATCAGTAAGTTGACTTGATATTAAATATGAGTCACTCAGTAACTTGCCCCTTTTCTAATAATTTTTGATAACATACAAGTCTCTCTCGAAATAATAAATCACACAGTTCACCAAATTCACAGTCTTTGGCTCGGTTGTTTAATTTATTAATATAGGCATCAAAAGATTCAGTAGAACTTTGTGCCTTCTGCCCTCATAAAGAACAAATGACAAATGTCAGAATCTAATGTTGTCATTTTCATTTATTCCTCAATGAATGGATTTGGATCTGATCCTTGGATCTGACTCAAACACTTTTTTGTAGTCTAGCTTGGACTGTAGAAGATTTAAGATCTATCTAGGATCCAGGATTCACTCCTCCCTTTACCCATAATGCTTTTGATCAGTGCTTTACCTCAGATCTCATTTGCTGCTCTGTTGATCGGTCGGGGTGTTTCACGCTGTCTAGCTCTAGGCAGTTTAGTGATGTTTTGAGAGTAATAGTCGAATTTTTTTTTTTTTTTTACTACTAAATCCTTTTCTTCTGAAATGCCTTCCTCTCTTTGCCATCTTATAATTAACCTAGTTCTTTTCTTCTATTCAGTGTGGGCTCTATCCTTCTATCGTTGATAGTCTGTCCTTTTTCTTACCTCTCCTGAGGTAATCTTTTTACCATTGTTGGTATATTCTTCTCTTTTTCTTCTCTTAAAAAATGCAGCTTATCTGTTTACCTTTAATAGTTTTTCTTGTTTGTGGTTATAGTATTCCAGTATGGCAGAGAAACCTATTGGTTTCAAGACGTGCACTTCCTGTGAGCATAAGATACTCCATTCTGATGCCCACAGGTAGTGCTTGTATTGTTTAGGCCCTGCTCACCTTCAGATTTCATGTCAAATCTATGTGGGTTTTAACTCCAGGGTGGTCAGTGATAGACATAAATTAATTTTAAAAGGTCTTTTGCCTGCTTCCTCTTCTACAGTTCCTTCTACAACATGGTCTCAGACCCCTTCGGGAAGTCATAAGGCTTTGGAGACCAGGGAGTCTAGAAAACACTCGCCTGTCCAATCTCCTTTTTCCAGTTGAGTTTGAAGCCGCCTTTGAAAATAAGAAAGGCCTCTGAGCCGACCTTGTGGGATGTCCTCCTATTCATATGCTGCAGTATTCATCACATATGGGAGTTCACCTGGCTAACTCATACATCCGGCCAGTATACAAAAGTCTACATGCTACTGCTAGGTAGATGCGATACCGCACATCCTCTTGCATACGTCGGTCATAAAGGGACGTCTGGTATAAAGCAGACAGCTGCAGAGTCCTCTTCAGACGAGAAGGAATCCTCTGAAGATGAGTCATTGGCCTGTTCCACCCAGACAGCTCCACCCCTAGGGGGTGCCTCCCCAGAAGAGGAATCTAATGTTCAGATTCCCCTGGGGAGGATATTTCCCTTTGAAAAGCTATCCAAACAAATGAAAGAATTTTTGAAATGGGACTACTGTCAAGTCTCAGATATTCAAAAGAGGTGTTATGACCTCTTGCAGATGGATTCTCCATCACCTTCTGCTATTCCCCCAATTCAACCAGCCTTCCTGGATGCATTTACTGCTGCTTTCAAGTGCCCAGATTCTTAACCCCCTGCTCTCAAGTGCCCAGACAGGTTCTACAAGGTGCCTGAAGATGCTGAGTTCCTGTTTAAAGCTCTGTCTGCAGATCCAGCTACCATTTCTATCTCAGCTGATAAGGCCTTCAAGTTATTGCCTTCTACTTCCTTACTGCCCTCTGAGAAAGAGACCGAGGTTATGGAGAGTTTGGGGAAAATGGTCTACACCTGTGCTACCCTGGCCTTCAGGGCAGTTAATTACCAGACCCACGTGGCCAAATACTCTCTGGGTCTCCTCTCTGATGCAGGGTAACTCCTTTCTGAGCTTCCAGATTCTCCTGCCAAGGGAAAACTGGCTTGCCATTCTCAACTCCTCTGCCCAGGTTATGAGGCATTCCATCAAGTGCAGTTGTGATGCTGCAGATGTTCTTCGTGTTTCATCACATTTGGGTTATCTGCTTGCAGTAGCCTTCAGTTGGCCTGATTATCAAAGTCTAGGGTCCTGCGTCGGTTGCTGTCTCATCTTCCATGACGTCAGGTAGTCAGGGGGTATTAAGTATGCAGCCGACGTCATCCCATCAGTCTTTCTTGCTGTGCGGTGCCCGTAGCAGAAGCAGTTTGCAAGTGCCAGTCGTCAGACTCCTGAAATTTTCGTTTTCGAGTTTCAGATCCGAAGTCTTCAGCTAAGCTAAGTACCCCGTTGGGGATCCTTTTTCTTGCTTTAAACCGATGTCAGTAAAAGTTAACAATTGTATTTCTTGTGGAAAGTAAATACCTCATAAAGATCTTCATTTGTACTGCATTCCTTGCTTAGACCCAGACCACGAAGTACCTCACTGTCGGTTTTGTGCCTTATTCAAACCACTTACTATTCGTCGTCGGCTCATTTACGCATCTAAATATTTTGGTACTCAGTTCAATTATCCAGAAATGGCTTTGGAAAGCCACCCGACTACTGACATTCCGAAAAAGCGCAAAGATAAAGACAGAGACAGACCGCATAGTTCCAAAGCTGCCGACGACTCTTCTCCTAAGCTAGTCGCCAGTTTGCTGGTACTCAGTGAGGTGCTTTCGCAGCCCCTGATACCAGCTACTTCAGATTCGCAGGCCTCTACTGAGACCCATTCGGAGTCTGGTATGCCGCGAGATGCTTCTTCAACTGTGGAACCTGTGGATGTCTCTACCTTGGATGTGTCCAGAGCCGCTGTGCAGGCACTGGCTTCTGAGGGTGTATTCAGGCCTACTGACTTGCATATAAAACCAACGCCATCTTCTTCTTCAAGGCCTAAAACTCAATCCATGCCTAGAAAACAGACACCCAGACCACATGGTCAGGCCCCTATGCCTAAAAAGCAAATGACAACAATGGCTGAAGACCTTATTACTCTAATCAGGGGAAGCCACCCTTCCCCCTCTAAGAGACCTAGGACTGATTTTCCTTCTGATTCTTCTTATCAGGATTCTGAAATTTCTGTTTTCACTGATGACCAGGATTTGTCCTTATCTACCTATGAGGATTCTGATGCAGAGGACTCCATTCCCTCTGCTTCCCCTTCAGAGGATTTCTCTTTTGGTGAAATCTTGCATACTCTTAGGGAGCATTGTCGCTGGGAAAGCCAGGATTATTCTGACTCCAAAAAGAGGCTTAGGGAATTCTTACTCCTGCCTCAACACAGGCATCCCTCCTGTACTGGACATTGTAGATGATGCCTTTTCGGAATCCAGCCTGGCCCCTGACTCTCTACCTCCTGCTCCCAGAAAACCTGATCAGTATTACGGGGTACCTGACTCTCACAAGTTCCTCTTTAAAAATCCTACTGCGGATCCTGAGACCATTTCACAGGGACCCAAGGTCATTAAGGCTACTACTGCCAAAAATCCTACCCCCTCTGATAGAGATTCCAGGGCGCTGGATAGATGGGGTAAGAAGGTATACACTTCTGCAACCTTGGCCATTAGGGCCTTAAACTGCCAGTTTCTTATGTTAAAGTATCAGCAGCATATTATTGGATTGCTTAAACAGAAAATTATGTTAATTCCTGACTGTGCTGAAAATAAAGATCTACAGGATTTAATGCATTCTGCTGAACAAGTTGGAAAACATACTTTGCAATGTGGTTTTGATTCATTACAGGCATCTTGCAGGGCTGCTGTCACTGTGTCTAAATTTAGAAGGCATGCTTGGCTTAAGGAGCAATCTTTGCCAGATCATGTTAAAGCTAAATTACTGGATGTTCCCTTAAACAAAGACCGTCTGTTTGCCAACAAAGCAGTAGTAGTACTTAAAAAGTTGGAGGAAAAAGCTAAATCTATGCAAACTGTTAAAAGATTTCCTGCAAGTACAGTCTCCCAGATTTAGTAGGCATTGGCCCTCTAAGAATTGGTCCTTTTCTGCCTCTTCCAGGCCTTCTCAGTCCAAACCCAAAACCAGCAGAGCACCCATGCTTCAGTCCCAAGGTACTCACAGGCCTAAGCAGTGGGGGGCTTCCACTTCCAAAGCAGGGAGTAGTAAGACTCCCCCTATGGTAAACTGTCTCAATGACTTAACTTTAAATCTTCCAAGCCCTGCTCAACTGACTGTTCCTTTAGGGGGAAAGATTGCCCTGCATGCAAAAAATTGGGAACTCATTACCCAGGACAGATTGGTTTTAAATATAGTTTCCCAAGGATACAGATTCCACTTCCACTCCTTACCAACCCCAAACGGTTGGCCAGACCTACCCCCAAATCAGTGGGCAGAGGCTCAAAAGCAAGTTCTCTCTCTCTTAAGCATCAGGAGTAATCAGCCTGTCCCAGAAGAAGAATGGGGGCAAGGTTTCTACTCAAGACATTTCCTGGTACCCAGAAAAGACAGTTCCTGGCGTCCCATCCTGGACCTGTCTATCCTAAACACATTTTTGGTAATCCCAAATTTCAAAATGCTAACTCTTCATCAGCTGCTTCCCCTGCTAGGCAAAGATGTCTGGTTGGCAACACTGGATTTAAAGGAAGCCTACCTGCACATCCCAATAAGTGAATCTTGCAGAAGATTCTCTGCACAACCCTTTGGCTTATCTACTCCACCCAGGGTATTCACAAAGTGCCTAGCTCCAGTCATTGCATTTTTCAGGCAAAGAAATATTCAAATATACCCATACCTGGACGATTGTCTAATTCAGGCAGAAAGCCAGGACATACTATTAAATCATCTGGCCTTTGTAAAGAAATTGCTAACATCTTTGGGGGTACACCATAAACGAAAAGAAATCACATCTTGTACCCTGCCAACAAATTGTATTCCTGGGAGCAAACTTGAATACAACTTCCCAGATGGGCCTACCTCACGCCAGAGAAATAAGTTCATTTGACACTCTACTTCAAACTACTGGCCACAAAGACCCAGCTATCTGCAAGGAAAATACTGCAAGCCTTGTGGTTCATGGCCTCTTGCATTCTACTAATTCCATATGCAAGACTGCATATGAGGAAACTGCAATGGTATCTAAAAAGCCTATGGTGTCAACATTCTCAGGATCTAGAATCAATGATTCCTATCATACCTTGTCTACAGATAGAGTTCCTTCGGTGGGCAGAGGCCTGCCACCAAAACAAGGGACTGCCATTCACTCTATCCCCTGCCGCCCTAACCTTAACAACAGACGCATCAGATTATGCATGGGGGGGCTCACTTGGCAGGGCAGTGCATTTAGGGCATATGGAACCAAAATCAAATGCACCTGCATATCAATCAAAAAGAAATGTTAGCTGTACAGAATGCTCTAACAGCGTTCAAGGACCATATTCTTCCAGGACAATTATTGGTAAAGACACACAACACCACTGTTATGTGGTACATAAACAAGCAGGGGGGGAACCCACTCGTACCCTCTCTGCAGACTAGCCACGGCTCTGTGGAACACAGCCTTGAGCTGCCAAGTGCACCTACAGGCTTAATTCCTGCCAGGAAAGCTAAATACACTGGCAGACAACCTAGACAGAAATCTCATGGACCCACACAAGTGGAAAGTGGAACCAAACATATTCAACATGTTGAGAAACAAATCGGGGAGCCCAGAGATAGACCTGTTTGCCTCCCCCCAGAACTACCAGTTGGACAAATTCTGTACAAGGACTCCCCACAAACAAGCTTGGAAAGTGGATGCCCTGTCCTTCACCTGGAAAATCCTGTCAGTTTATGCCTTTCCCCCACTGCCTCTCCTCTCCAAGGTACTACTAAAGATCAAACAGGACAAACCAAGGACAATACTGATTGCACCAAACCGGCCACACCAACACTGTTACCCCTCTTGCACAGTGTGTCACTGCTGCCACCATGGCACCTGCCTCAGACCCCTGCCCTGCTGTCCCAGCAGGAGGGCCAGATTCTGCACCCACAGCTTCAAACCCTGAACCTATTTACCTGATCTCTCTGTTACCATTCTTCAGTAAGCAAGTGATGGATGTCATTCTGGAGGCAAGGAGGCCTAGTACTAGAAAATCCTATGCTGAAAAATGGAAAATGTTCTGTTCCTGGACCCAAACTCAGGGGATGGGCACAGCAGCGCTCAATGTACCCCATATTCTTCAATACTTAACTGAGATGCTTCACAAGGGCGTTTCCTTTTCCTCCATCAAAATTCATGCCTCAGCCATTTCATCTCATTGCTATACAGAACCACCCCTGTTCTCTCATCCACTGCTGAAGCAATTCCTCAGAGGGGCCAAAAACTTAAGACCACCCAGGAGAGACCTCAACTTTGTATTGGAAAAGTTCACTCTACTTCCCTTTGAGCCAGCTGCAAATGCAGAGTTGAAATTCCTTTTTTGGAAAACCGCCTTCCTTCTAGCCATCACTTCAGCAAGAAGGGTGTCTGAATTACAGGTCCTCATGGCAGTTGAGCCTTTCATCATTTTTCATGCTGACAGGGTATCCCTCAGGACCAATCCCTCCTTCATGCCCAAGGTGGTATCCAGTGTGGCCCTTAATCAGTCCATTCATTTGCCAATCACTTTTTCTAATCCACAGAACAAAGGGGAATGGATACTACACTCCTGGACGTGCACAGACAAGTTAATTTTTTCTTGGACAGGACTAAACCTCTCAGGAAATCTGAACAGCTGTTGGTTGCATGTGCTGCAGGGGCAGAGGGGAAGGCAATTTCAAAGCAAACCATTTCTAAGTTGATAGGCCATTGCATTAATTTCTGCTATAAGCACCATGGAAAACCTACCCCCAGGGGATAAGACCACATTCAACCAGGGCTGCATCGACCTCTACAGCCTTTCTCAGAGGTGTCCCTACCAGGGACATCCTAGCAGCTGCTACCTAGAGTTGTGTGCATACCTTCACCAAGCGGTACCACTTGCCAATTTTTTCTAAATCCAGAGCTGACTTTGCCACTGCAGTCTTGCAGGGCCTTATAGCTGGTCCTAATGCTATCTAATTACCTCCTCCCATCCTTAGCTTTGGGAATCTACCCAAATGTGATGACTGCAACAATGAAATACGAAGAACATAGTACAGTTGTGTACACTTACCATAAATGTAGATGTTAGAGTGTATTCACTGTTGCAGTCCTGGTTACCCTCCCTACAGCCCCCTGACTTTTATTGACTCTATTTCTATTCTTATTTACTATGCTTAATGCTTTTTGGTGTATTTGCTTTCTTGTTGGGGGTGTAACCTTGTATATAGTTCCTTCCTATTATGGGGGCACCTGACATCTGGGGCAAGAAAAAGTGATGTAATGGCGTCAGCTGCATGCTTTATACCCCTGACTACCTGACGTCATGGAAGATGAGGCAACAACCAACGCAGGACCCAAGACTTTGATAATCAGGCCGACTGAGGGCTACTGCAAGCAGATAACTCAAATGTGATGACTGCAACAGTGAATACACTCGAACATCTACATTTATGGTAAGTGTACACAACTGTACTATGCCTGTGCTGGGGCAGCGGCCTCTATGTCGGTTTTAAGGAGATATTCTTGGCTCTGGTACGAACCCTTACCTGATGACTTTAAGGCCAAACTCTTGGATGCCCCTCTGGATACTAAAACCTTATTTGGTAGCTTGGCTGCAGAACTATTCAAATCTTTACAGGAGAAAGGTAAGGAGCTGCAGGACCTGAAGCTTATCTTGGTTTCTCTTGATGTTCTTCATGTTTCACTGTTGCAGTCATTACATTTGGGTTATCTGCTTGCAGGTAGCCCTCAGTTGGCCTGATTAACAAAGTCTTGGGTCCTGCGTTGGTTGCTGTCCCTTCTTCCATGACGTCAGGTCATCAGGGGTATAAAACATGCAGCCAATGCCATTACATCAGTCTTTCTTGCCGTGCAGTGCCCGAAGCAGAAGCAGTTCGCAAGTGCCGGTCGGCCGACTCCTGAAATTTTTGTTTTCAAGTTTCAGAACCGAATGCTTCAACTAAAGCGAAGTATCCTGTTGGGGAAACTTTTTCTTGCTCCTTACCAATGTCAGTAAAAGTTAATAATTACATTACTTGTGGAAAGCAAATACCTCATAAAGATTTTCATTCGTACTATATTCCTTACCTAGGCCCTGACCACGACGTACCTTGCTGTCGGTTTTGTGCTTTATTTAATCAGCACATTATCCATCATCGTTATATTTTCTTCTCTAAATATTTTGGTTCTCGGCTTGATTATCCAGAAATGTCGTCGATTAGCCATCCGACTACCGGGATTCTGAAAAAATGCAAAGATAAAGACAGAGATAGGCCGCCGAGGTCTAAAACTGCTGACGACGCTTCTCCTAAGCCAGTTGCCAGTTCACCGGTACTTAGTGAGGCACTTTCGTAGTCCCTGATACCCGCTACTTCTGATTCGCAGGCCTCTACTGAGACCCATTCGGAGTCCGGTATGCCGCGAGATGCTTCAACTATGGAACACGCTGATGTCTCTACCTTGGGTGGGTCCAGAGCTGCTGTGCAGGTACCGGCTTCTGAAGGTGTATTCAGGCCTACGGACTTGCATATTAAACCGACGTCTCCTTCTTCAGTTAGGCCTAAATCTCGAGACATGCCTAAAAGAATGATGCCCAGGCCACATGCTCAGGCCTCTTTGTCTAAAAACAAATGATAAGAATGGCTGAAGATTTAATAACTCTAATCAGGGGTAGCCAACCCTCCCCCCCTTTTCTAAGAGGCTTAGGACTGAAGTTGTTTACGAATCTTCTGACCAGGATTCTGTTTTTTCTGATTCTTCTGATGATCTGGATTTGCCCTTATCTACTTATGAGGATTCTGATGCAGAGGACTCCATTCCCTCTGCTTCCCCTCCAGAGGATTTTTCTTTTGGGGAAACCTTGCATACTCTAAGGAAGCATTTCCACTGGGAAAGTCAGGATTTTTCTGATTCAAAAAAGAGGCTTAGGGATTTCTTACTCCTACCTCAGCATAGGCCTTTAGCTATTCGTCCTGTACTAGACATTGTTGATGATGCTTTTTCGGAATCTAGTTTAGCCCCTGATTCCTTGTCTCCTGCTCCCAGAAAACCTGACAGATACTACAGGGACCCTGAGTCACACAAGTTCCTTTTTAAAAATCCTATTGCGGATCCAGAGACTATTTCAGAGGGGTCCAAGGGCATTAAGGCTTCCACTGCTTAAAATCCTACCCCTTCTGATAGAGACTCCAGGGCGATGGATAGATGGAGTAAGAAGGTTTACACTTCTGCAACCTTGGCCATTAGGGCTTTAAACTGCCAGTTTCATATGTTAAAGTATCAGCAACATGTTATTGGATTGCTTAAACAGAAAATGATGTTGATTCCTGATTGTGTGGAAAATAAAGAAGTACAGGATTTAATGCATTCTGCTGAACAAGTTGGAAAACATACTTTGCAATGTGGTTTTGATTCATTAGAGGCCTCTTGCTGGGCTGCTGTTACTGGGTCTGTGCTCAGAAGGCATGCTTGGCTAAAGGAGCAATCTTTGTCTGATCATATTAAAGCTAAATTGTTGGATGCTCCCTTAAATCAGGATTGCCTGTTTGGCAGCAAGGCTGAGGAAGTTCTTAAAAAGATGGAAGATAAAGCTAAATCTATGCAAACTGTTAAAGATTTCTTACAAGTTCAGCCTCCTAGATTTACTAGGCACTGGCCCTCTAAGAATTGGTCCTTTCTAGCCCCTTCCAGGTCTTCTCAAGCCAAACCCAGACACAGCAAAAGCCCCAGGTTTCAGTTCCAAGGGACACACAGGACTAAGCAGTGGGGGGCCTCCACTTCCAAATCTGAGAGTAATAAGACTCCCCTTATGGTAAACTGTCTCAGTGACTTCCGTTTAAAATTTCCAAGCACTTGGCAACTGACTGCCCCTTTGGGGGGAAATATTGCTCTTCATGCAAAGAACTGGGAAGTCATTACCCAGGACAAATGGGTTTTAAATATAGTGTCCCAGGGATACAGATTTCAATTCCACACATTGCCAACACCAAGCGAGTGGCTGGACCTACCCCCAAATGAGTGGGCAGAGGCCCAAAAACAAGTACTTTCTCTCTTAAGCATGGGGGCTATTCAACCGGTACCGGAAGAGGCAAAGGGACAAGGTTTCTACTTGAGACTTTTCCCGGTACCCAGAAAAGACAATTCATGGTGTCCTATCCTGGACCTGTCTACTCTAAACACCTTTTTGGAAATTCCAAAATTCAAGATGCTGACTCTTCACCATTTACTTCCTATGCTAGGCAAAGATGCCTGGTTGGCAACACTAGATTTAAAAGAAGCATACCTGCACATCCCAATCAGGGAATCTTGCAGAAGGTACCTACGCTTCAAAGCAGGCTACACGCACTATCAGTTCTCTGCACTGCCCTTTGGCTTATCTACTATGCCCAGGGTATTCACAAATTGCCTAGCTCCAGTTATTGCATTTTGCAGGCAAGGAAATATTCAAATATACCCATACCTGGATGATTGTCTAATTCAGGCAGAAAGCCAGGACATACTTTTGAATCATCTGGCTTTTGTACAAAGGGTTCTAACTTGTCTGGGGTACACCAAAGACGAAATCACACTTGGTATCCTGTCAACAAATTCTATTCCTGGGAGCAAACTTGAATACAACTTCCCAGATGGCTTACCTCACGCCAGAGAAACAAATTCATTTGACAGCCTACTTCAAACAAGTGGCCACAAAAACCCTGCTATCTGCAAGACAAATACTGCAAGCCTTGGGGTTCATGGCCTTCTGCATTCTTCTAATTCCATATGCAAGACTGCACGTGCATTGGGAGGGTGGCTTAATGGTTAAGGTGTTTGCCTTACAAATATAAGGTACAGGGTTTGAGTCTCATAGGGGATAATTGGCTAGGCTTAAAATGGCTCACAAGGGCAATTAGCCTAGTGCTAATCTATGAACCTATATCTGTGAACCTAATATGAGGAAACTACAGTGGTATCTAAAAAGCCTATGGTGTCAACATTCCCAGGATCTAGAAGCAATGATTCCTGTCATACATTGCCTACGCCTAGAATTCCATTGGTGGGCAGAGGCCTGCCACCAAAACAAGGGACTACCTTTCACACCACCCCCTGCCGCCCAAACCCTAACAACAGATGCATCAGACTATGCATGGGGGGGCTCACCTGGCAGCAAAGTGCATTCAGGGCAAATGAAACCCAAGTTAAATGCACCTGCATATCAATCAAAAAGAAATGTTAGTTGTACAGAATGCTCTGACAGCCTTCAAGGACAACTTTTGGTAAAGACGGACAACACCACTGTTATGTGGTACATAAACAAGCAGGGCGTACACATTCTTACCCCTTCTGCAGACTAGCCATGGCATTGTGGAACACAGCCTTGAGCTACCAAGTGCACCTACAAGCTCAATTCCTGCCAGGAAAATTAAATACACTGGCAGACGGACTAAGCAGAAACCTCATGGACCCACACGAGTGGAAACTGGAACCAAGGATTTTCAACATGTTGACAAGCCAATGGGGGAGCCCAGATGTAGACCTGTTTGCCTCTCCACAGAACTACCAATTGGACAAATTTTGCACAAGGACTCACCACAAGCAAGCCTGGAAAGTGGATGCTCTATCCTTCAGCTGGAAAAATCTATCAGTCTATGCCTTCCCCCCTCTGCCTCTGCTTTCCAAAGTACTACTAAAAATCAAACAGGACAAACGAAGGATGATTTTGATTGCTCCAGACTGGTACCCCCTCCTGCGCAGTGTATCACGGTTATCCCCATGGCACCTGCCTCAGACTCCTTCCCTGTTATTGCCTCAGACTCCTTCCCTGTTGTCTCAGCAGGAGAACCAGATTCTGCACCGTCAGCTTCTAACACTGAACCTTGCAGCCTAGCTAATTACATAATCTCTCCTCTACCATCCCTCAGTTAACCTGTGATGGATATCATTTTAGAGGCAAGGAGGCCTAGTACTAGAACATCTTATGCTGAAAAATGGAAAAGATTCTGTGTCTGGAACCAGTCTCAAGGGATGAGCACAGCAGCGCCCAATTTACTTTTTACAGTACTTAACTGAGATGCTTCACAAGGGCCTGTCTTTTTCCTCCATTAAAATCCACGCTTCAGCCATTTCAGCTCATTATAGCACAGAACCTCCTCTCTTCTTTCATCTAGTGTTCAAGCAATTCCTCAGAGGGGACAAAAATTTGAGTCCTCCCAGGAGAGCTCCAACCTCAGCCTGGGACCTTAACTTTGTTTTGGAGAAACTCACTCTACCTCCTTTTGAGCCAGCTGCTACTGCAGACTTAAAATTTATTTTTTGGAAAACAGCTTTCCTTTTAGCAATCACTTCAGCTAGAAGGGTATCTGATTTATGCGCCCTTATGGCAGTGGAGCTTTTCATCATCTTTCATGCGGACAAGGTGACCTTCAGAACAAATCCACCCTTCATGCCCAAGGTGGTATCCAGTGTGGCTCTTAATCAGTCTATTCATTTGCCAACCTTCTTTCCCAATCCAGAGGACAAAGGGGAATGGATACTGCATTCCTTAGATGTGCCCAGACAACTTAGATTCTACTTGGACAGGACTAAACCTCAAAGGAAATCTGAACAACTGCTGGTGGCATTTGCTGCAGGGGCAGAGGGGAAGGCTATTTCAAAGCAAACTATTTCTAAATGGATAGGCTATTGCATTCATGTCTGCTGTAAGCACCATGGAAAACCTATCCCCCAGGGCATCAGACCTCACTCCACCTGGGCTGCATCTACCACTACAGCCTTTCTCAGAGGCGTCCCTACCAGGGACATCCTAGAGGCTGCTACCTGGAGCTCTGTGCATACTTTCTCCAAGCATTATCATTTACCAATTTTCTCTAAATCCAGAGCTGGCTTTGCCACTGCAGTCTTGCAGGGCCTTATAGCTGGTCCTAATGCTATCTAAATTCTTCCTCCCAACCATAGCTTTGGGAAGGTTTACTATTAGATGTTCGAAGCGAACTCCGTCGACTGCACTTTTGTCGAACACAGAAGTTCGAAAACGGTAATATCGAACACCAAAAGCCAACCTAGGAACGGGTTTTAACATGGGTCAAGTTAGGGGAGAGGTTTGTAGTTCGACAATAACAATGAACACCTATCTCGACCCATGTTAAAACTGTTCCTAGGTTGGCTTTTAGTGTTCGATATTACCATTTTTGAACTTCCGTGTTCGACAAAAGTGCAGTCGACGGAGTTCACTTCAAACATCTAATAGTAAACCCTTTGGGAATCTACCCAAGTGTAATGACTACAACAGTGAAACACGAAGAACATAGCACAGATGTTCTTCGTTCCCCATTGCTGCAGTCCTTACTATTGGGTATAGTCCGCATCCAGTCGGCCCGAATACCAGAGTATAAGGCTGACGTCGGTCAGGGCGCATTAGACTGACGTCAGTACGTCAGGGTACTAATGCGCATGACCGACGTCATATCCTCAGTCTTTTTTGCCGCGTGGTCCGATGCAGAAGCAGTTTTGCGAGTGCAGGTTGGCGTTCTGAATTCTTTCCGAAACCGGAGTTTCAGACCGAAACAGAGTTGGCTAAGTACCCCGTTGGGGAACATTTTGGTTTTTTCTTGCCTCAGTATTTTACCGGATGTCAGAAAAAGTGAATAACTGTATTTCTTGTGGGAAACAGATACCTCATAGGGATTACCATACCTTGTGTATACCTTGTTTAGGGCCTGAGCACGACGTTGTTGGTTGCCGCTCTTGTGCTAGGTTTAACAAACGCACTATTAAGAGGAGGTTAGACTGTGCCAGGTTAGTGTTTGGGAAGCGTTGCAATTATAAAATGCCGCCGGATGCTCCGGCCCGCTTCCCAAGAAGCGCAAGGAAAAAACAGCGAAGCCTAGGGTTGATGAACGGGCACTCCCGGACGTGGGTTCTTTAGGAGGCTCAGTGGAGCGAGAGGTTTTGCCAGGAGTTTCCATGGAGTCCCAGGCAGAATCTTTACTGTTACAGGATGTGCCTTCTCAGGAGGTAGGCCAGGCTGAGGGGCTTCTCAGGTGACTGTTCTTCCCTCTCTTCCCAAGGTAGTTAGAGCCTCTCCTTCTGTTGCCAAAACTTCTTTGAGAGGTAGGCCTAGTTTAGCTTCAGTGGGGGCTTCTCCTAGCATTTCAGGTTCTGTACCTAAGAAACATATGCTTAAAATGGCAGAAGATTTGATTACTATGATTAGAGGTTCTATGCCCCCGCCTGATAAGAGGCCTAGGGTGGAACCAGAGTTTGATTGTTTTGAACAGTGTTCAGAGGCTTCAGGGTCTTCTGCGGGAAGACTTGCAGGAGTATCCTACTTATTCTGATTCTGATGTGGATGATTCCACTCCTACAGCTACTCCTCCTGAGGATTTCTCATTTTCAGAGACTCTGCATTCCATGAGGGAGCACTTTAAATGGGAAGGCCAGGATTACTCTGATTCCAGGAAAAGGCTTAGGGAATTCTTGTTTTACCCCAGCATAGGCCCTTAGCTATTCCTCCTGTGTTGAATGTGGTGGAAGATGTTTTTGCAGAGGCTTCCTGAACCCTGACTCTTTGCCTCCTGCTCCTGTTAAGCCTGATAGGTATTATAGGGTGCCCGAAGCTCATAAGTATTTGTTTAAGAGTCCTAGGGCGGACCCAGAAACTATTTCTCAAGGGCCTAAAGGTGTTAAAGCTTCTGTGGTTAAAAATCCTGTTCCCACTGATAAAGAGGCAAGGGCTTTGGATAGGTGGGGAAAGAAAGTGTATACTTCTTCCACTCTAGCCATGAGAGCATTGAATTGTCAGTTTCACATGCTAAAATATCAGAATTACCTCCTTTCACAATTGAAATCTAAGGTGGATGCTTTGGCAGGAGGTATTGAGTGTAAAGAGTTGCTGGATTTGGTTCATGTGTCTGAACAAGTGGGTAAGCATTCTTTGCAATGTGGTTTTGATGCTGTACAAGCCTCCTCGAGGGTGGCCGCTACTAGTTCTGTTCTTCGCAGGCATGCCTGGTTGAAGGATCAGAATTTAGCTGAGCATGTTAAGACAAGGATTTTGGATGCTCCTTTACAGTCTGATGTGTTGTTTGGATCACCTGTGGAAGCAGTTTTAAAGAAAATGGAGGACAAAGCTAAGTCTATGCAAACTGTTAAAGATTTTTTGCAGGTGCAGCCACCGAAATTTAGTAGAAATTGGCCGGCTAAGGGGTGGACATATCCTGCTTATGATTCTCAGTCTAGGGGCAGGTCTAGACGTGGTAGGGGCAGGGCTCAAGGTTCTTTTAGGCCTAGAACAGGGAGTTCGCCTGCTCAGACTTCTGGTGAGGGCAGGGTCAGTCCTTTCGTAAACAGACCCAATGACCTGTCTTTTCAGCTGCCAGTAGATTCCCGTCTGGCAGCTCCTTTGGGAGGAAGACTGTCTCTTTTCAAAGCAAATTGGGATTTAATTACTCAAGACAAATGGGTGTTGGATATCATTCACCACGGTTACAGATTTTATTTCCATACAATGCCCCTTTCAAAGGCATGCCAGACGTTCCTCCTCCACAAAGAAAAGAGGCTCACAAGCAAGTTTCTCAATTACTCCAGATGGGGGCCATTCAGCCAGTCCCTGTATCAGAAAGGGGCCTAGGATTTTATTCTCGCCTGTTCCTAGTACCAAAGAAAGGGAACACGTGGAGACCAATTTTGGATTTATCTCTCCTCAACACTTTTCTGGACATTCCCAAGTTCAAGATGTTGACGTTACAACAGCTTTTACCTCTGCTGGGCAAAGATCACTGGATGGTAACTCTAGATCTCAAGGAAGCTTACCTTCATGTGCCTATCAGGCTAAGTTGCAGGAAGTATCTGCGGTTTCGAGCTGGAAATTCTCATTATCAGTTCTCTGCATTGCCCTTTGGCTTATCTACTGCGCCCAGAGTATTCACAAAGGTTCTGGCTCCAGTGATAGCTTACTTCAGGCTTCAAGGAATTCAAATCTATCCTTACTTGGACGACTGCCTGATTCTGGCTCAAGAAAAGGAAGACCTTGTACAGCATCTGGAACATGTTATAGCATTGCTAAGATGCCTAGGGTATTCTGTGAACGAAATAAAGTCCAGTCTAGTACCCTCTCAAGACATGTGCTTTCTGGGTGTGAGACTGAATACAGCAGCCCAGATGGCCTTTTTAACCCCGGACAAACAACAGAGTCTATCACTTTACTTCCATCAACTATCTCATCAGTCCGTGCTGACTGCAAGGACAGTCCTTCAAGCATTAGGGTTCATGGCATCTTGTATTCTGGTGCTTCCCAATGCCAAACTGCATATGAGGAAGCTACAATGGTATCTCAAAAATGTATGGACACAGCACTGCCAGGATTTGGACACTGTCATTCAAATAATACCTTGCCTTCAAAAAGAATTTTTGTGGTGGGCTCAGGAATGTCACCTAAACAAGGGACTCTCTGTGACCCGGCCAGAGGCGAGTCAGATTTTAACGACAGATGCCTCAGACATTGCTTGGGGAGCTCATCTGAATGGAATGTGGATACAAGACAAGTGGCCTGCCAGACTACTGCATCTACATATCAACATGAAGGAGATGTTAGCAGTCCAGTTTGCCTTAATGGCTTTCAAGGAGTTACTTCTTCCAGGGCAGGTGTTGATTCTAACAGACAACACAACTGTCATGTGGTACATCAACAAGCAAGGGGGAACACATTCTTATCCTCTATGCAGGCAAGCAATGATTTTATGGGAGACTGCGCTAAGCTTGCAACTAACTCTTCAGGCAAGGTTTCTGCCAGGAGCACAGAACTCCTTAGCAGATGTGTTAAGCAGACAAATCATGGATCCCCACGAGTGGAAACTGGATCTTCATGTATTTCAAACATTGACAGTGTCATGGGGAACTCCAGACATAGATCTGTTCGCTTCTCCACTAAACCACCAGCTGCCACAGTATTGCACAAAGGGGTTTCATCACACAGCTTGGAAAGTGGATGCCCTGTCTTTCAGTTGGAAAAACCTTCATGTGTATGCCTTTCCTCCTCTACCTCTTCTTCCAAAGGTACTATTAAAGGTCAGACAAGACAGGCCAAGGATGATTTTGATAGCTCCAGATTGGCCTCGGCAACACTGGTACCCACTACTACGGAGTCTGGTAAGGAAGCGTCCATGGCCTTTGCCTCTGATTCCTCATCTATTGTCTCAGCAGGATGGTCATCTGCTCAATGTCAAGCTTCACTCTCTTCATCTAACAGCCTGGCATATTCTGTGTTGAAACACAGCAGGTCTCAACTTCCTCAACAAGTTTTAAATGTGATTATGGAAGCTAGAAGACCTAGTACAAGGAAAGTGTACGAGAAAATGGAAGAGATTTTTATTTTGGAGTACAGCAAAGAATTTGCAGGTTTCTGAGCCTAATTTGAGTGCGGCTCTTCAATACCTTACTGAGTTATTGGACAAAGGTTTGTCCTTCTCTTCTATTAAGATTCATGCTGCAGCGATTTCAGCTCACTATGATTGTGACCCACCATTGTTTTCACATCCTTTGTTCAAGCAGTTTCTTAGAGGGGCAAAGAATATAAGACCCCCACGAGAGCTCCTACTCCTGCTTGGGATCTCAATTTTGTGTTGGAAAAACTTACTCTACAACCTTTTGAGCCTGCGGCTACTGCTGAATTGAAATACTTGTCATGGAAGACTGCTTTTCTGTTGGCTATTACTTCTGCAAGAAGGGTGTCTGAGTTGCAGGCCCTTATGGCAGTAGAGCCATTTTGATTTTCCATAAGGATAGGGTATCATTACGCACTAATCCTTCCTTTATGCCTAAGGTGGTTTCTAGTGTGGCTTTAAACCAGACTATTCATTTGCCTACTTTTTATGCAGACCCCCAAGATAAAGGGGAAAAGATTTTGCACACTTTAGATGTACACAGGCAATTGCGTTATTATTTAAGCAGGACTAAGGATTTTAGGCAGTCTCAGCAGTTGTTTGTTTCTTTTGCTTTGAGTTCAGAGGGCAAGCCTGTGTCAAAACAAACTATTTCTAGGTGGATTGGCTTTTGCATTGCATTTTGTTATTCCCATCATGGCAAGGAGATTCCAGCTGGGATTAGGCCTCATTCCACTAGGGCTGCTGCCACTACAACAGCATTTCTAAGGGGGGTGGCAACTAAGGATATTTTGGAAGCAGCTACTTGGAGTTCAGTGCATACTTTCTCTAAGCATTATCACCTTCCTATCTACTCTAAGTCTAGGGCTGGTTTTGCCACAGCTGTTTTGCAAGGCATGTTGTCAGCTCCTGCTTCTTTATGATTTGCCAGCCTCCCTTACCTCTGCTTTGGGATTCTACCCAATAGTAAGGACTGCAGCAATGGGGAACGAAGAACATAGTACAGTTTTGTACCTACCATAAATGTAGATGTTCGAGGATCCCATTGCTGCAGTCCAATTTACCCTCCCTCCTTCCCCTCTGTGTTTAGGGGTGGTTGTGTAGGTGAGGTTTCATGCTTATATTTTTTGTATATGTTCTTGTATATCTTGTACATATTTTTGGTGCAGGTATTTTGGGCCTTGTCTTTTTAGGGTCTTCTGACATCTGGGGCAAGAAAAGACTGAGGATATGGCGTCGGTCATGCGCATTAGTACCCTGACGCGTACGCCAGTCTAATGCGCCCTGACCGACGTCAGCCTTATACTCTGGTATTCGGGCCGACTGGATGCGGACTATACCCAATAGTAAGGACTGCAGCAATGGGATCCTCGAACATCTACATTTATGGTAGGTACAAAACTGTACTTTGTGTACACTTACAATAAATGTAGATGTTCGAGTGTATTAACTGTTGCAGTCCTGGTTACCCTCCCTCCAGCCCCCGAACTTCTTTTGGCTATACCTCTACTTTCCTTTACTATGATTAAAAGCCTTTTTGGTGTATTTGCTTTTTTGTTGGAGGTATATCATTGTACTTTTTTATTTAATTGCTCCCCATTAGGGGGGCACCTGACATCTGGGGCAAGAAAAACTGATGTAATAGCGTCAGCTGCATATTTTATACCCCTGACAACCTGACGTCATGGAAGAAGGGACAGCAACCAACGCAGGACCCAAGACTTTGTTAATCAGGCCGACTGAGGGCTATCTGTAAGCAGATAACCCAAACGTAATGACTGTAACAGTGAATATACTCGGAACATCTACATTTATGGTAAGTGTACACAACTGTACTTTCTAGGCTTCCAAAGGAACTGTGCAACAGACTGCCTTTATTAGGAAACCCGTCATATTCCTCCTCCTAAAAGCAAGAGAAGCCCTAAAACAAGCTTCTTCTAAATCTACCTCATCCATTCCGGTTCAGAAACAGACCTTTCAGTCCCAATCTAAGCCTGGTAGCCTGTGACTACCCGCCTCCAGGGCCATCCACTCCCTGTCCCTTCATCTTTCTTTCTGTCTTGTGACTTGGAATCGGATCACCCAGGACTCTTGGGTCCTCTCCATCATCCAGAGAGGATACTCCATGGTTTGAGAAACTTATCCCTCCTTCAGAGGCATCCCACAACCACCAATGGTTCAAATGGCCATCTTCCCTCAGGTAATTTCAGATCTTTTCTTTCAGGGAACTGTTGAAAATGTCCCTTCTGCTCAACAAGGGAAAGGGTTCTACTCCAGGATGTTTTTGGTTCCAAGGAAGGATGGCTCCTAGAGACCCATTCTGCACCTTTCCCACCTAAACACCTTTCTGAAAGTCCCATCCTTTCGGATGCTAATTTTGCCCTCTCTTTTTCCTCTCATTCTTCCCCAAGCTTTCATGGTGTCATTGGACGTTAAAGTCACTTATCTTCACATACTCATTCATCCTCAGTTCAGGAAATTTCTGCTTTTTTTGTTGCTTCCACTCATTTTTAATTCTGTACTTTGCCCTTTGGTGTCTCTACAGCACCAAGGGTCTTCATAAAATGCTTGGCTCCTGTCATAGCATTCTGCAGACTGCAGGGGAATTCAGATCTTCCCTTATTTAGCCGATCTTATCCAATCACCAGACCTTCCTCAGGAGTCTCTTTCCTTCACCATTTCCCTTCTAGAGTCTAGCCTTCACTATAAACTATCAGAAGTCCTCTCTGACCCCTTCACAAGACCACATTTTTCTGGGCTGCAGGATCCAAACAAACAAGATTCTAGCTTCCCTACCCACAGAAAAGGTGCTGTTCCGCACCTGTTACTTAAAGACCGTCTTACCCCTCCAATCTATGTCTGCCAGGGACTTCCTGTGCCTCTTGGGGTTCATGGCATCTGCTATTCCCATGCTCCCCTGGGCCAAACAGCACATGAGGGAAATTCAGTGGTTTCTAAAAACTGTTTGGATGCAGCACTCCCACGCCCTGGATTTCACGATTTTGCTCCTACCCTGCATAAAACAGTAGTTGGATTGGTGGATACTTCAGGTAATCAAAAATCCTGGTCTCTCCTACAGCCATCCTTCTCTTCCGTAGAGTTATACACAGACACATCGGACACAGGCTGGGGTGCAACTTTACAATCCTAGACGGTGAGGGATGTGTAGTCTCCCACACAGGCAAAGGAACATATTAGCATAAAACAAATGAGTGCCCTGATTTTTGCTTTGAAAATCTTCAAACACAAGCTTATTCTGGGGTTGCTGAGATGGTTCACAGGCAACACCACTGTTGTGTGCTACATCAACAAGCAGGTGGGAGCAAAGTCTTACCTCCTATGCAGACTAGCCCTATATGCTTGGGAGTTAGTCTTTCAAAGCCAGGTCTCCATTTAGGCATTTTGCCTTCCCTCGGCTCACAGTGTGGTGGCAGACACATTAAGCAGGTCATTGACCCAGTCCCATGAATGGATGTTACACAGGGATGTGTTTCTGGACCTGATCCATCATTGGGGTATGCCTCAGGTAGATCTCTCTGCCTCCCCCATGAACAACTTCCAAAATTTTGTGCCAGGATTCCACATCCACTGGCATGGAAGGTGGACACACTCTCATTTTCTTGAAAGTGAGTGTTTCTGTATGCATTCCCTCCTTACCTCTCCTCCAAAAGGTCCTACTGAAGATTCAGCAAAATGACCGAAAATCTTGCTGGTGACTCTCTTTTCGCCAAGACAGCACTGGTTCCCCCTTCTGCACTTAGCCAGGGGCAATCATCACAGGTTACCCCACAAGATGGAGCTACTTACACAGGACAAGGGAACCCCGATGCTTCCACTGCTGTCAACTCTGAAACCTGTCTCCGTGGGCAATAAGATTTTGATTCCCTTTAGACCCTATTTTCAGAGAATGTGCTTCAAGTTCTGCTAGAGGCCAGAAAATCCACTACTATGAAATCCTGTGTTTTCAGATGGAAAAGGTTTTTTATCTGGTGTCACAAGAAGGATCTACAGCCACTATTCATGGATGTTCTAGTGGTTTTGTCTTATCTTTATGAACTGATGAAAAGTGGCCTATCCTACTTTTCAGTGAAGGCTCACCTTTCAGCTATCTCAGCATTTCTGCCTGTGTCACTCCCTTTAGGCTAGAGGTGAAACTTTTCCTAAAAGACATCCTTCATATTAGACCACCAAGGAAACTAGTTCCTTCTCCTCCTTGGGATCTCAGTCTTGTGTTAGAGAAGCTTACATTGGCACCTTTTGAACCAGCAAGTTCCTCTTCCTTGCATCATTGCACATGGAAAACAGATTTGCTGGTCACCATTACATCTGCTAGAAGAGTTTCTGACCTGCAAGATCTGATGTCTTACCCCCTTCATAGTTTTCAACAGGGACAGGGCATCCTTGTGTCCCAAACCTTCCTTTATGCCTAATGTGGTCAGTGAGTTATCTCTTAAACAGTCTATCAATTTTCCCATATTTTTTCCTTTCCCTCAATCTAAAAATGAGAGAATCCTGCATTCTTTGGATGTGCACAGGCAACTCAGATTCTACCCGGATAACATCAAGCCTGTCCGTAAATCTGAACGCCTGTTTGTGCCCTACCACCCAAGGGTCCTGGGTCAGCCAGTTTCCAAGCAAACTATTTCTTCTTGGATTTTTAAAGCTATCTTTTTCTGTTACTCAGCCAGTGGTAAGAGCCTTTATTCTCCAGTGAGGGCACAGTGCACTAGACCAGTATCCTCTTCTGGGGGTTTCTTTAAAGGCTTGGACACTTGTTCTGTCCTGGAGGAAGTTACCTGGTCCTCTGTTCATGCTTTCACTAAACATTATATACTGATGTCTTCTCTAAATCCAGGTCTGCTTTTGCTAGGGCTGTTCTGCATGGCTTTGTAGAAAAAGCTTCTGCTCCTCTTCCCTCCCAATCTTTCCCAATCATGAGCTTTGACATTCTCCCATATGTGGTGAATACTGCTGCATATGAACAGAAATACATAGAACAGTTGTGTAAAATCTTACCATAACCATAGATGTCCTCCTCTCCTGTATGCAGCAGTATTGCTAACTCCTCCCTGCCTTCCCCATGATGCTTGCCTGTCTTTCCTGTTGATAGCACAGCTCCTAGGGTGTTCACTAAATACATGGTAGTGGTAGCAGCTCTCTTGAGACTGTAAGGATTCCAGGTGTTTCCATATGTAGACGACTGGCTCATTACTGCCCTGACCAAGCATCTTTTCATAAGAGCGAGAGATCAGTTACTCCAAACTTGTTCCCTTCTAGGAATTGCTGTACATTACAGCAAATCTGAGTTAGAACCTTCTCAGATATTGGAGTTTATAGAAACAATTATCACCATAGTATCAGTAACAGCTTCTCTTTCTCTTGCAAGAGTACAGACTATCAAATTCCAGGTTAAGAAGATAATTCACATTACAACAGTTTCAGCATGATTGATTCTACAAGCCCTAGGGTCAATCTCAGTGGCTATAATTTTAGTTCCTTTTTTCTAAGTTTTTTGTGTGTTGAGCAAGTGTAGTAGGCCCTTAGTTTCCTTTTTCGGTTTTCTTGTGGTAAATTTATTGTTTAAATTTAATTTTCCTTCCCCTTTACTGTGTGTGTGTGGTCGTGCGATGGCTGAAGGGCCTAAGGCCATTTTTTCAAAATGCACTGAGTGGGGCCATAAGCTGTCCCCAGCGGATGGCCACACTCAGTGCGATCTCTGCCTAGGGGTAGCCCACTTGTCTTCTGGCTGCCAAGTGTGTGTGGCCTTCAACCCCTGGGCTTTGAGGGATAGGAGGAATAAGTTAATCCTGGCGGGGCTTTTGCCCGCGGATTCTTCTTCCTCCTCTCCCTGTAAGGCACCAGCCGCTGCTGTGGTTGTCATGGCTTCAGTTCCCCCCCCCCCATGACTGGTACTCAACCTCACTCTGTGTCTCAGGGAGAGGGGGACACTTCTTCTAGAGAGAAGTAGCACAAGGACAAGGAACGGCATAAGAGGCGGGCAGAGTCTCATCCCTCTGCTCTGCCAGATAAGGTAGTTAGCCCTCCCAGGAGGGTCTCCAGATCTCCACCCTCTCGGCTCCGTTCCCTCCGCTTTTCCCCGGAGCCGGAGGAAGAGTACCGGTCTCCCTCTAGGTCTTCAAGGCAGCCTTCCTGGCCCGCTTCGGCGACCTCTTCGAGGTCCACTAGAAGCATGTCTGACGCTGATTTGGACCGGATGATGCGTCGATTCTTGCAGGCCCAGATGCAGAAGGGGGTGCTCCTGCCTCCCCCCCCCCCTCCGGGGGGGAGCTTGGCCCCTTTCTTTGCCTCAATTGCTCCTTCTCTGATTCGCTATTGGGTTTCGGAGTCTTTCGATCCGAGCTGTCTCGGACCCAGAGAGTCGTCGGTGCCGACAGTGGTGGCTACTTCGCTGACAGTACCCTCGAGCGTGTCGCATCTGAGCTCTTGGGGCCGAGAGCCGAGCTTCGGATCCGCAGGGGTGAGTGTGTCTTTGGCTCCGTTTCGATCGGAGCACACTCCCCTTTCGGGTCTGATCGCATCGGCTCCGACACCCGTCCTTGCGTCGGAGCTGAGGGGCTGCTCTCGGAGCCAGGGACAGTGGTTCGCCCTCGGCCTTTGACGTAGTGGAGAGGGTTCTGTCGAGAAGTTCCAGGTCCCCGGTCCGGGCTACGAATCCACCCGTCACTCCCGCGCATTTGGGCCTATCTTCCATCGTCCGGCCCCAGGGACAGCCTGCGTTGGCGCTCCAGTTTGTTCCCGTTGGTGAGCCCTCCTCGGACAGTTACTCCGAGGAGGTGCCTCACAAACGAAAGTGCAAAGGAGGCACATGGGCTCCCCTGAGTCCCTCACGGAGGACACAGACTTAGAGGAAGGGGAAGGTTCCCCAATGTCACCCCCTGAAGACGTCTCCTTTGGAGACATTATGGAAATGCTATGTATCAGAGGGGGGTGGTCTGCCCAAAAACCTTCCTCCGATGAGTCTCTGTTTCTGGAGGCATTTGACGCAGGCCCACCTACCTCTTGGGTGTCCCCCCCGGCTGATCCCCTGGTAGACTTGATTACTACCAGGGCCTGGAAGGAACCGGACACCTTGGAGCCAATCCCTAAAAGACCAGACAGAATACTCAGTCCCCCTTCTGACAGACAGGCATGGAATAAAGGGTCCCCAGTAGATGCCATGGTGGTGGCGGCTGCCACTAAGAAGGAGCTAGCACAGGAAAGTTCCTCGGTCCATCCTCCTGATCAGGAATATCGGACGATGGACCGTATTGGAAAGCGGATGTTTGCTTCAGCTACCTTTTCCATAAGGGCGCTGAATTACCTGGCACACGCCATCAGGCTCCAGCGGGACTTGATAAAGGAATACTCTGGAGCTCCCCCAGAGTCCATGGTGGCCGAGGACAAACGGACCTTCTCGGCTCGCATGGCCACTCTAAAGTCAATTTCTAACACTTCCATGCAGCTCCTCTCCCATGCCACGGAGGGAGCGGCTAGAGCTAGCGGGGCAAAGGTCGCCTTACGGCGCCATGCCTGGCTCCGCCTTTGTGACTTTGCGGAACCCTTCAAGGCGTCCTTCGCGAATGCTCCCTTTGACGGTTCTTCGCTATTCGGCAAAACCATCCTCGACACGCTGCTCCAGAGCGAGAAAGACGGGAAGACGCTGTCTGCCATCGGGATCCACTTCTTTAATCCTCAAAGGTCCTTCTCAAGGAACCAGAGAGGACAGAAGAAGATGTGGTTCCGGAAGTTCCAGCAGTCCTGTCCTGCTCCGGACCCCTCATCCTTCAGAGGCAGAGGAGGACAAGGTGTACGCCGGCCCAGAGGCAGAGGGGGGGTGAAGAATTTCGGGTCCAGAGAGCCTTTCTCAGACCGACCCGCGCAACAGCCCTGAGGGCTTGCCCGGCTGTCCCTCTCTGGAGGCATTCGGGGGACGTTTTTCGGAGCGCCTACAAAGTTGGGAGTCCATTACTACAGATCGTTGGGTGCTCCGAATAATATCCAAAAGTTACACTATTCCCTTATTCCCTTTCTGCATCTTCCCCCTCTAACGAAGCGCCTTCCCGATGTCCCACCCGATCAAAGGGAGGCGGCAGCTTCAGAAATTTCGAAGTTGCTAGAAAAACGGGCCATCCAGCACGTCCCCCCAGAGCAGTCCGGATTAGGCAATTACTCCAGGTTCTTTTTGGTGCCAAAAAAGACAGGGGACTTGAGACCAATTCTGGACCTGTCATCTCTAAACCTGTTCATTGCCAAAGAGAAATTCCGGATGGTCACTCTGCAATCTATTCTCCCTCTCTTACAGGAGAACGACTGGGTGTGCTCCATAGACCTCAAGGATGCATACTACCATATTCTCATGGACAGGTGGTCCAGGAGGTTTCTCTGCTTTCGGCTAGGAGCCAGTCACTTTCAGTTCAGGGTTCTCCCATTCGGCCTCACCACAGCCCCCAGGGTGTTCACCAAGGTCATGGCAGTTGTAGCAGCCCACCTGAAACTTCAGGGAATTCAGGAATTTTCGTATCTGGACGATTGGCTCCTCACCGCCCCCACAGTGCATCTGCTTTGATCCGCCAGGGATTACTCCCTAGCCATGGCCCAGCGTCTAGGCATTACTATAAATCTTCAGAAGTTGTCTCTTCATCCTGTGCAAGTTCTGGATTTTATAGGGGCCAGGATAAATACGTGCCAAGCCAAAGCTTTTCTAACAACTGACAGGTTGCGCAACTTGTCACTACATGTAATGGCGCTCCTGCAATCTCCAGCGCCACCTGCAGAGTTTGCCCTGAGAGCCCTGGGCTCCATGGCAGCAGCCATAAGCCTGTCACCTTTAGCAAGATTGCATATGAGAATTCTACAATGGACTCTTCAGGTTCAATGATCGCTCCTACTGCATCCATTGGAGTCGCCAATTCCCCTGAGCAGGGTTTGCAGGAACTCCCTTCTTTGGTGGCTCCATTCCCGAGAGCTGCGGGAGCCGAGACTGTTTGTGATGCCTCAGCCCCAAGCCACGCTGACCACGGACGCTTCTCGCCTCGGGTTGGGGGGGGGCATTCTATGGGCAGAACCGTCCAAGGCACATGGACTCCCTTAGAGACTGTTCTGCATATCAATGTCCTGGAGATGAGGGTGGTGCTCCTAGCATTGCAAACCCTTCAAGACCTTCTTCCTCTGGGGACTATTGCAATTCAGATAGACAACATGGCAGTAGTCTGGTATATCAACAAACAGGGAGGCACCAGATCTTACCCTCTTTGTCGAGAGGCTATGAGAGTTTGGGAATGGGCAATTTCCACCAACCGCTTTCTGACAGCAGCGCACATTCCGAGTCGGTCCAACATTTTAGCGGACAAGCTGAGTCGCTCGATCCTCACACCTTACGAGTGGTCTCTAAACCCATCAGTAGCGAATCAGATCTTCCTCAGATGGGGTCAACCTTGCTGCGATCTTTTTTGCTTCTCCTTCAAACACAAAATGCAGCGAGTTTTTCGCTCTGATTCCCCCAACGGGGAGAGCCCCAGGGTATGCCCTGGTGCATGCTTGGCCCCCCGGTCTCCTGTATGCTTATCGTCCTCTTCCGCTGATGACAAAATTTCTGCAGAAAGCTCATCGGTTGGGGAGCAAAATAATCCTCATAGCCCCATTCTGGCCTCGCCAGATCTGGTTCCCTTACCTGCGGTCTCACAGTGTTGTTCCTCCTTGGATCTTAGATCCCATTCCAGATCTGATCTCTCATCCTGCGGGATTACAGCCCCCAAACCTGGGCGACCTCAAGCTCACGGCTTGATTGATCCAGTTCCACTAATCGCAAGGACTCCCGGTATCTCGTCTCCCATAAAATCTAATCTGGTAGCAGCGCATAAACCTTCTACTAGAAAGATCTACAGAAGTAAATGGAAGCGTTTTTCCATCTGGGCAAAAAATAGAGATTTAGATCCTTTTACTGCTCCCATCCCAACAGTTCTTGACTTCTTGTCCCATATCTTTTACCAAGGAGCTAGTGCTTCTACAGTCAAGGTCCAAATGGCAGCTATTTCCCATTTCCACATTGGGAAAAACCTTGGCCCCTTAGCATCCGCTAAGATATGCAAAATCTTTTTGAAGAGCACTTTTCTGTTGAAACCTCCTGTCAAGAATGCGGTTCCACCTTGGGACTTAACCTTGGTTCTTCAGGCCTTGACTGGCCCACCCTTTGAACCGGCAGCTTCGGTTGAGTTAAAATTTTTATCTTGGAAAACGGCCTTCCTGATTGCAATTACTTCAGCCAGGAGAGTATCTGAGCTTCAAGCCCTTTGCATGAAACCCCTGTATCTGGTCTTCCATAAGGACAGAGTGTCTCTCAGGACTAACCCTTCTTTCTTGCCCAAGGTAGCCCCTGAATCCAATATCAACCAATCCATTAATTTGCCTGTGTTTTTCCCCAACTTTCAGAACAAAGGGGAATACAGATTGCACTTATTGGATGTACACAGACAATTGCGTTTTTACTTGCACAGGACGGCTACTACTAGGAAATCAGATCAACTTTTTGTTTCTTTCGCTAAACCATCGATGGGTAAGCCTATTACGAAAGTTACCTTGGCCAGATGGATATCCCAATGCATCAGGCATGCTTATTTAGCCTCCTGCCAGCCTGAACCCTTGGGGGTCCATGCCCATTCTACCAGGTTTATGGCTACTTCTGCAGCATTCTGGTCGAGAGTACCTCTAGACGACATCTGCTCAGCAGCTACTTGGTCCTCTTCTCATACCTTCATTTCTCATTATAAGTTGGATCTGATATCCAGGAGTAGGGCATCATTTGCTCCGGAATATCCTTCCTTGAGGTCCGCCCAAGGATTTAGGTAGCTGGGGACTCTGTCCCACAGGTTGCTGATCAAATGAAGTTAACTACTTCAGATAAAGAAGTTATGTACTCACCATAACGTTCCATCTGAGTAGGTAACTTCATTTGTCTGCAACCGGCCCCCCCCCCTCCTTCCCCCTAACCTGTTTTATGGTTATTCCATTATGCAGGGTTTCACCTGGTCTTGCATTAGGTTAGTGTTCCTCTTTCGAGGGTCATAGTCTGTTTCTTGTTTGGCAAACTCGATCTGAGGACTGGAGGGAGGTGGCAGGCAATTATGGGTAAGGGGAGGAGCTGAGAGCTCGGATCTTTTAGCTTGGAAAGCTGCCGGCTCGGATCCGAGGATGGATCCGATACCCACAGGTTGCAGACAAATGAAGTTACCTACTTGGATGGAACATTATGGTGAGTACATAACTTCTTTTTTTCCTTTGCCAGAAACAAGTCATGGATAGGCCTGTCTCAAAGACTACAATAGCCAAATGGATAACTGATTGTATTTCTCATGTGTACTCCTTAAAAGGTTTGACCTAACCAAAAGCTCATTCAGCTAGGTCATTGGCTACATCATATGATTTTTGGTCCAGAACTTACATTGATGGTATTTCTGCAGATGTCACTTGGTCTAAAGCTCATATGTTTGTTGCTCATTATAAATTGGACATCATCTTCAGGAATATAGCTGCATTTGGGTCTGCGGTTCACCGGAACATCCGTCTAAGAGAGCCACCTGAGGTTACTGTAGCTCGAGACTCTGTCCCATACGTTGAACGAATGAAAGTGACATCAGATATTTAAGTTATGTACTTACTGTAACTATGCATCTGTGCTGTCCATTTTCTTTCTTCCTCAACTTCCCTCCCACCTTCCCCCTTTCTTGTCTTTGGGAATAACCTGATGGAGTTTCGCAGGAACCAATGATGTTAAGTTGTCTATCTCGCCTTCATTTTTGCTGGTTGGATTCGGAGCCGATCCTGGGCTCCGACTCAGCCATCTGCTAAAGTTGGAGAGTTGTTTACTGGCTCGAGGCCTCCCCCATATCCCACAATGCTTGGCGCTAGATACCTAGATCTCGTTTGCCGCTTCAGCTACGAGGTTGCGATTTTACTGGTTCAGGTCGTATTATTCCTTTTTTTTGTATTATTAGCTAAAAATTTGCCTTGTATTTTTAGTATATTTAGATAGTCTTCCCTTTTAGTGTAGTTAGACTGTGTATCCCCTAGTTTATCCCACCTAGGAAACTCGTTTTTTGTTAGAGAGTCCCCCCCCCCCTTGTTTCTTCTCTTTAGTGGCTAACCCCACCCCTTTGGTACTTAATAGGAGTAGTGTTTAGCTTTATAGTATTTGTATATTTTTATTAAGGGTAGTTGTTGTTATTAAGTGTGGTGATAGTTTTTTGTAGTTATTATTGTTAGCTTAACTAGTGCGGGTGTGTGAGTGTTTCTGTGTGCCTTGTTTAAGCACTAGTTTAATTTTTCTCTTTAGTATCCTTGTATCCCCTTGCCAGTATGTCCAAGGATACTAAAGTTTCAGGCTTCAAGAAGTGTGACTCGTGCTGTCAGAAGATGCCTCTGACAGACGGTCACACTTCTTGTGTGTATTGCTTGGGTTCCCTACACCTGCAGGACTCCTGCTCGGTCTGTCATGCCTTCAGCCTGAGAGTCCTGCAGGAGCATAAGAACAAGCTTATTTTGAGAGGCTTACTTAAGCCAGAGGGATCCCTGGCAAAGCCTAAGTCGGGGAAATCCTCAAAGCCCACCAAACCGTCGGCTCCCAGTTCGGAGCCATCACTGGGCGGAGCATCTTCCTCCTCTTCGGTTCCGGCTGGAGCCGGCATCTCTAGACCTAAATCGGCTCCGACTTTAGTGTCGGAACCATCTTTGGGCCGTAAACATTCTAGGTCCCCTTCCCTAGAATCGGTTCGTTCGGCTCTGAGGTCACCATTGCTTCAGTCTGAACTAAGCCATAGGTCCCACTCCTCTTGGTCCTCCAGGCTATCTGATCATGACTTGGAGAGGGTGGTCAGTAGACTCCTTAAATCACAGGCCCTGGCCCAAATGTTAACCAGCCCTTCTCAACAGACTGTGGCTGTCCCGGTGTCTTCAGCAATTCCTCCCTTGACTCCCCCTTTGCGTTCGGAGCCGGAGCTGGTTGGGGTTCGAATCTTGGAAATGTCAGAGCCGATATCACACCTTTCGGCTCCTTCGTCAGCTCCGATCTCTTCATTGGTTCCTTCCTTGGAGGGATCTGGGCACCAAGACTCCCTCGTCGGCTCCGAGGGGGCGAGTGGCATCGGACCCGTGTCCGACCCTGTTCTCCCTCTCGGGGCTTCGGCGCAGGTGAGCTGGGCCCCAGCATCGGCCTCGGAGCTGGCCCTCTCGGTGCCGGGAGGGGTTCACATCTCTTCGGAGCGGGGACCTTCTGCTCTGCCTGATAGGGGCACCTTCGAGGTCATGAGGAGCCTGCTGACTCCTAAGTCGGCTCCTCGATCGCCCCTTCGGCTCCTCCCCCCATGGTGCCTGCATCGGTCTTTGCCCACCCTCCTGACCCCAAGCGTGGAGAACAGACACTCCAGGTCGCCCCATTGGGTGTATCTTCCTCTTCCGAGGCCTCCCCTGATATTTCAGAGGAGCCCCCTCGGAAGAGAAAATGTAAGAGGAAACATGTCGACTCCCCCGAGTCAGTCACGTCTGATACCGACTTGGAGGATTTGGAAGGGTCCCCAAGATCCCCCTCTGAGGATGTCTCTTTTTCAGACATCCTAGAGATCCTTAAGCAGAAGGGGAACTGGACTGCCCTTAACCCTTCCGAGGACGAGTCGCTATACCTGGACGCGTTTGGTTCTCGCCCTTCCACCTCCTGGGTGTCTCCACCCTTCGACCCGCTCATGGAAGTAGTGGCTCGAAAGGCGTGGTCAGCCCCGGACACAGTGGAACCAACTCCTCGTAGGCCCACTAAGTTTATTACAGCCCCACCCAACAAACAATTTTTGACAAAAGGTGTTCCCGTTGATGCCATGGTGGTGGCAGCAGCCACGAAGAAGGAGTTGGCTACCCTTCGGTGCCTGTCCATCCACCTAATAAAGAGTCTAGGACAATGGACAGGTACGGGAAGCGAATGTTTTCATCAGCGACCTTTTCCATGCGGTCGCTGAATTATCTGTGCCACTTCACCCGCCTTCAAAGGGATCTTCGCAAGGAACTGGGTGATACCCTTCAGGATCCATCAGCTGCGGGGGCTCAAGATAAGATTAACTCCCAGCTGGCGACCCTTAACTCAATCGTCAACTCCTCCATGCGGCTCATTTCTTATGCAGCCAATGGGGCGAGTAGGGCCGCAGGTACAGGCGTGGCTTTAAGACATGCCTGGATGCAGTTATGTAACTTGTCTGACCCCTTTAAAGCGTCCTTCACCAATACCCCCTTCAATGGTTCGGCAATGTTTGGACCACAGGTGAAGGATACCCTTACCAGGTGTGAGCAGGAAGGCAAGACTCTCTCTTCTGTGGGAGTCCGTTTTCCTACTCCCTCTAGACCATACCCTAAAGGTCAGAAGAGTGGGAAAATGTGGTTTCGGAAACCCCAGGGAGTCACACACGTGGCAAGTTTCCCTACAGGGGAGGGAACAATAATAGAAGCCGCCCAAGGGGCAGAGGGGGGCCGCAAAATCAGGGTAGCAGAGAATCTTTCTCTGACAAACCCTTTCAGCACCCCTGAGGGGCTGCCCGACTGTCCACCTTCGGAGGCAATCGGGGGAAGATTGTCACTGTACCCAGAAGCCTGGAAACTCCTCACACAAGGCAAATGTGTACGGTCCATCATATCCGAGGGTTACAAAATCCCCTTTGTCCACACCCCTGTACAAACACCCAAGTCCCTTCCAGATGTTCCACCAGGTCTAAGCGAACAAGCAGTGCCAGAAATTTCAAAACTGCTAGAAAAAAGGGCCATCCAGCCAGTCCCAGCAGACCAGCAAGGATCCGGAATTTACTCCAAGTTCTTTTTGGTACCAAAAAAGACAGGGGACTGGAGACCCATTTTGTATCTCAGCAGGTTAAACAAATCTGTTCAAAGAACGAATTTCCGGATGGTCACGCTTCAGCCCATTCTACCCTTTTTGGGTCAGGACAATTGGATGTGCTCCATAGACCTTCAGGATGCATACTACCATATCAAAATGGACAGGCGCTCCAGAAGGTTTCTCCGCTTCCGGCTGGGAAACGGTCACTATCAATTCAGAGCCCTGCCCTTTGGTCTCATCACAGCCCCCAGGGTGTTCACCAAATGCATGGCAGTGGTTACGGCTCACCTGAGCCGGCGAGAATTCCAGGTGTTTCCATATCTAGACGACTGGCACCTTACTGCTTCCACCAGGCATCAGCTACTGCGAGCCAGGGATTATACCATCCAAACTTGCTCCGAGCTAGGTATCTCAATAAATTTAGAAAAATCTGCATTGTCGCCTTGTCAGTCTATAACCTTTATAGGCGCAAGATTAAATACAAAAGATCTGTCCGCAAAACTTCCTCTAGACAGAGTGTCAGACATTCGCCGGCATGTGCAGGTCTTATTACAGTGCAAGAGGATTCAGGCCAGATTTGTACTAAAAATGTTGGGTCTCATGGCAGCAGCAATCATACTAGTTCCCCTGGCTCGTTTTCACATGCGGATTCTTCAATGGATGCTTTTTACCCAATGGTCCTTTCAGCAACTGCCGATGTCTCACAAGATAATAATCACTCAATCATGCAAAGACCACCTGGCTTGGTGGATGGTTTCCCCTCTAGTACTCCAGGGCAGACCGTTTGTTCTTCCTCCTCCTGTTGCCACAGTGACCACGGATGCCTCCCAGTTCGGGTGGGGGGGCATTTTCAGGGCTGGACTGTCCAGGGCACTTGGCAACCTTTAGAGTACCACCTGCACATAAATGTCTTGGAGATGAGAGCAGTGCTTTTAGCATTGCAAGCTCTTCAGGACTCTCTACCCACTGGGACTATTGCAATTCAAACAGACAATATGTCTGTAGTGTGGTACATCAACAAGCAGGGCGGAACCAAGTCCTATCCCTTATGTCGAGAAGCACACAGACTCTGGCAGTGGGTTATCTCCTCTCAGCGGTTTCTGATAGCAATGCACATCCCCGGGAAGTCCAACGTCATAGCGGACAGGCTAAGCAGAGCTATTCTCATGCCTCACGAGTGGTCTCTCAATCAGTCAGTAGTGGACAAAATTTTCCGCAGATGGGGTCAACCTTGCTGCGACCTTTTCGCAACTCCTTTCAACAGCAAGTGCGGCAATTTCTTCACTCTCTACCCCCTTCCCGGCCATTCCCCCAGAGATGCTCTAGTTCATGATTGGCCCCGGGGTCTTCTGTATGCATTCCCACCTTTTCCCCTAATTCCCAAACTAATTCAGAAGGTGACCGCATTGGGATCCAGGATGATCCTCATTGCCCCTTACTGGCCTCGACAAATTTGGTTCCCATTCCTTCATCGTCACCTGCTGGAGCAGCCTTGGAATCTGGACGCAGTGCCAGACCTCTTGGTCCATCAGTCGGGCAGGCTGCACCGATCCCTTCAGTCTCTCAACCTCACGGCTTGGTTGCTCCACTTCCAACCTTAGCCAGGCTTCCACATATTTCTCAGCCGGTGCGTGAAATCATCCTTTCTTCACACAAATTTTACCACCAGGAAGACTTATGCTAGTAAGTGGAAACGTTCTCTTTCTGGGCAGAGGCTAGGAATATAGATCCCTTTACAGCCCCTGTCCTTCATGTTCTAGATTTTTTAGCAGGACTTTTTCAAGCTGGCTCCTCGTCTGCCACCATTAGGGTCCAATTAGCTGCTATTGCAAATTTCCATGCTGGCCTGTCAGAAACCAGCATCATGTCCCACAAACTTTGCAAGGCCTTTCTTAAAGGGACTATTTTGCTTAGGCCCCCGGTCAGAGATCCCCCGCCTCCGTGGGATATAAACTTGATTTTAGCTTCCTTGATTCTTCCTCCATTTGAACCTGCAGCTTCCTGTTCCTTAAAATTACTCTCCTGGAAGACTCTCTTTTTTAGTAGCCATCACCTCAGCTAGGAGAGTCTCGGAACTTCAAGCCCTCTGTATTCGTCCTCTTTACCTTGTGTTTCATAAGGATAGAGTTTCACTAAGGACTAATCCTTCATTTCTGCCCAAGATACCTTCCGAAACAAACCTGAATCAGGCTATTGATCTACCTGTCTTTTTTCCTAACTATTCGAACAAAGCTGAACAAAAGTTACACCAATTGGACGTTCATAGGCAATTACATTTTTATTTGGATAGGACTAAGCAAACAAGAAAATCAGACCAACTCTTCCTGTCCTATGCTGAGGGCAAACAGGGACTGCCATTTTCTAAAGTAACCTTATCCAGGTGGTTGTCCTCTATTATTAGTTTGATTTATCAACTGAGACATAAAGAACACCCTACTAAACCTAAAGGTCATTCCACCAGAGCGTTAGCTACTTTGGTAGCTTTTCAAGCAAGACTACCAATGGAATCTATTTGTGCTGCAGCCACATGGGCCACTCCTCATACTTTCATTTCACATTATAAGTTGGATATGGCCTCTAGGAGTAGAGCTGATTTTGGTTCCACTGTGCTCAAGAGTCTGTTCCGATGAGCCACCCAGGACTAAGGTGCTAGGGACACTGTCCCAACCAGCAAGAATGAAGGTGAGATAGACAACTTAACATTAAGAAGTTATGTACCCACCATAACGTTCCATGTTAGTTGTCTTCTTCTCGCCTTCTTTCTTGCATCCCACCCTCCATCCCCCTAGCCTGGACAGACCGAGAAGAGTCCCTTTTTGAGGCCTTCTTCCTCTGGCTAATTCTTATCTGGGTACGTCCTTCCTCTGTTTTACTACTGTAGGTAAACCTTGTAGTTTGGACAGGTGTCCTTGAAATGTTTCTATGGTCTTAGCTCTGCCAAACGAGATCTGGGTATCTAGCGCCAAGCATTGTGGGATATGGGGAGGCCTCGAGCCAGTAAATAGCTCTCGAGCTTTAGTCGGCTCTGAACCCAACCAGCAAGAAAGAAGGTGAGAAGAAGACAACTAACATGGAACGTTATGGTAGGTACATAACTTCTTATTCCTGTCTGAGCCCCTGTTCTGTTCTATTGCATCGTTTTCTATCAGTGTTATGGTTGTTACGTTTTTCAAACATAAGTTAGAAGCAGCAAACTTGATCTGAGGTAAAGCAGTGATCAGGGGGATTATGGGTAAAGTGAAGAGTTTGGGAGTCTGATCCTAGACTGTAAAAAAGTGGACAAGTCAGATCCGAGAATCGGATCCAAACCCATTCATTGAGGAGGACTGAAATTGGACATCACAGATGCATAGTTATGCTAAGTAGATAACTTAATTTCTTTGTAGGCTGATGTTGCTTTTGAAGTCTTTTTTTCTCATCACTGCAGCTTTCTGTCTTTCTCCCTTTCAAAGCTCTCAATGATTTTTAAGTTCATAGGTACTTACTAGGCTGTTGATCTGTGAGGACCTTACTTTTGAATATAGATAAACCTGAGATGGACCAAACAAGGATATTGTTGGGACATGTTAAACGTCTACATTTACATTGTTTTATTTTTGAATTTACATGTTCTTCCCCTGCTACATGCAGAGCTTTAGTGCACTATATATTTTCATGATTTTTAGATACTCTGCTTATATTCAGTAATAAATTAATTTTCTTTGTATAGAGTTTAGGAGTTTGAGACAAATTAACTTTACTAGAGAGGTTTTCAGGTAGCTGCATTTGAACCATTTGTAAAACAAATGACCAGTGAACCTATTTTGTAAACATCCAAACTTTTATTAAAGGGAAAACTACACCTTAGAACTCAAAAACATATTTTGCCATCGTTTCTCTGTTTTCTGATCTATTAAAATGCATCAAAGTCACTCCATGCTTCTTTTACAATTTTAATGTGCTTCCCACAAAATGGTAGTTGATGGGGTCTACCAGGGTAATGTGATCTTTTTTTGCTTTCATTCCTTCTTCTCAGAATACATTTCAAGTCCATTTTATATGAGTTGTGCTAGACATAAGAAAGTGTTTTTTTCTCATGTTATTAAGCTGAAATAGCAGGACTGTGAAGCACTGTCATTTAACACGCCTTCTGTAACAGAGCTTCTTCTATATTTCCTTGAGTGAGCCTCATTCATGTGTCTGTCAGAACTTCTTCTGTGTTATAAATAGCTATCAGCTGCTTTCAACAAAGAAAGTAGGTAAATAGCAGGCTTTTGTAAAGGGATTCTTTTGTAGTTCCAAGGAAACTGGCAGACCCTCCCCGACACACTCATTCTGAGGTGTGAAAACTCACTGCAGTAAATGATTCTTGCTGTATCATGTACAGCTGACAGATACCACTGTTAAGGAGAATAGAATGGAACATATAAGGACTGACTCAAAGTCAGTGGATTCTCTTACCATTGATCTGCGTACCAGATATGCGCCCCCTCTGGAAGGATATCGCAAAAAAAGTACAAAACACATTTTTTAACAGTAGCAATGCACCTAGTTGATAAGTCTGCTACCTGTCTTTCCTTCTGCAGAGCAGTCCTGATTTGGGCAGTTCTCTCCTGTCGGGGGGACGGTATTGAAAATGATAAAATGTGTTGATACTTTAGAAGAAAAATATTCTCTGACTTTTCTCTAAATGTCACAGAAATCTTTGATACTACATTTCAGTCATCTTAATATATACAAAAGTATAAATAAGCAGCATTTAAAGCTCAACATTTCACCACTCTGATGCTGCTTATGTAAATTTGTCAGAAGTGACAACTTTAAATCCCTGACTGAGCTAATTGTTTTCATTTGCAATAAAAGGCATGGCTACATTGGAAGCAACTGTGAATCAGTGTAAGTTCTACTCTGTGCAGAAAGACAGTGGAAGTAGTCTCACCGCTTTTTGTCTTTTTCATAGCAGCAGGATTAATTGCTTATCTAGGATTGACAGCAGTACCTCACAGGGTAAACTGCAGATTTCTTTTGTGTCTGTGGTATGTAATGCAATTGGAGAAAAATTAATCTGCAAAGTATTTGAGAAGCTAAGCTTAAAAAAGTAGATGGGCTTTCCCCTTCCTTTGATTCCAAGGCAAGGAAATGAAAGATGTTATGTTGTCCTATCTTGCCTTCATTCTTACTTGGATGGGTTCGGAGCAGATCCTGGGCTTCGACTCTGCCGAATATGTAGGTGGAAGTTTCAAACTTGGCTCGTGACAGGTAGGTATCCCATGATGCAGTGGTGTAACTCCCCAGATCTCATTTGTTGCTTTACGAGGTTGGATGTGCTCTTCTTGGCCGTGGCTAAGTTTTTTGTCTTTTTTACACTTTACTAGCTTAAACTTTTAGGATTCATACATTAGTAGTGTTTTTGTGTGCTTAGATAGTTAGATTTAGCGTGTAGCTTACTTTATCTCCTTTCTGCTGCTGTTTGGCCATCGTTTTTCACAGGCCTTCATTTGTATCCCGTAATTAATTATTGTAGTGGTGCCTTATTAGAGTACCCATAGTGTTGTGTGTTGTTTTTAGTCTACACTCGTAGCTAGCTAGTTTGTCATTTAGCTCGTTTAAGTTAGATAGCTAATTGCCTGTTTTAGTTTGAGGGTCTGTAGTTTTATTGTTAGTGTGATGTTCGTCGTGTTTCACTGTTGCAGTCATTACATTTGGGTAATCTGCTGGCAGGTTGCCGTCAGTCGGCCTGAATAACAAAGTTTTCGGTCCTGCGTCGGTTGCTGTCTTTTCTTCCATGACGTCAGGGGTATAAAACATGCAGCCAACGCCATTTTATTTAGTCTTTCTTGCCACGCGGTGCCCGGAGCAGAAGCAGTTCGCAAGTGCCGGTCAGCCGACTTCTGAAGTTTTCGCATTTGAGTTTCAGAACCAAAGTCTTCAACTAAAGCTAAGTACCCCATTGGGGAAACTTGTTCTTGCTCTTTACCGATGTCAATAAAAGTTAATAATTGCATTACTTGTGGGAAGCAAATACCTCATAAGGATTTTCATTTGTGCTGTATTCCTTGCCAAGGCCCAGATCATAACATGCCTTGCTGTCGGTTTTGTGGTAGATTTAACCAGCGCACTATTAAGTGTCGGTATAGTTCTGCTTCTAAATATTTTGGATCAAGATTTAATTACCCTGAAATGTCATCGGTTAGAAATCCGACTACCGGAGTTCACAAAAAACGCAAAGAAAAAGAGACAGACCGTCGAGGTCCAAAACCGATGACGAAACTTCTCCTAAGCTAGTCGCCGGTACTCAGTGAGGTGCTTTCGCAGCCCCTTATGCCCGCTACTTTGGAGTCGCAGGCATCTACCGAGACCCATGCGGAGTCCGGTATGCCACAAGATTCTCAAAGTATTGAACCTGCGGATATCTCTCCCTTGGATGGGTCCAGAACCGCTGAGCAGGCACCGGCTTCTGAGGGTGTTTAGAGGCCTCAACATTTTTATATAAAACCAACGCCAGCCTCAAAAACAAGATCAAAAACATCTTCTATGTCTAAAAAACCGATGCATGAGCCATGTGCTCAGGGCCCTGTACCTAAAAAACAGATTATCAAAATGGCTGAGGACTTAATTACCTTGATCAGGGGCTCCCAACCCCCCCTTGCTATGAGGCCTAGGCAAGGCACTGATTATGAATCTTCAGATCAGGTTTCCATTTCTTCTGATCAGGAATTTTCTGTTTCACCCTATGAGGATTCTGATGCAGAAGAATCCATCCCATCTTCATCTCCTCCTGAGGATTACTCTTTTGGAGAAACCTTGCATACTTTAAGGGAACATTTTCACTGGGAGAGACAGGATTTTTCTGAATCAAAAAGAGGCTTAGGGATTTCCTTTTTCTTCCTCAGCATAGGCCTTTGGCAATACCTCCTGCATTAGACATTTTGATGTGTTTTCGAAATCAAGCATGGCTCCTGATTCCCTACCTCCGGCTCCTAGTAAGCCAGACAGATATTACAGGGTTCCTGACTCCCACAATTTTCTATTCAAAAGTCCTGCTGCTGATCCTGAGACTATCTCACAGGGTCCCAAAGGTGTAAAGGCCTCTACAGCTAAAAATCCTACCCCCTCTGATAGAGATTCCAGGGCGCTGGATAGATGGGGAAAGAAGGTTTATACGTCTGCAACCTTGGCAATTAGGGCCTTAAACTGCCAGTTTCATATGCTTAAATATCAACAGCATGTTATGGGCTTATTGAAACAGAAAATTATGTTGATTTCTGATTGTATGGAAAATAAAGAATTACAGGAATTATTGCATTCAGCAGAACAGGTTGGAAAGCATAGTTTGCAATGTGGTTTTTATTCCTTGGAGGCCTCTTGCAGGGCCGCAGTTACTGGATCTGTGATTAGAAGGCATGCCTGGCTCAAGGAGCAAAATCTGCCTGATCATGTTAAAGCTAAATTGTTGGATGCCCCTTGCAGTATGATACTCTGTTTGGTAATAAGGCAGAAGAGGTTTTAAAGAAAATGGAAGACAAAGCTAAATCTATGCAAACTGTAAAATATTTCTTACAAGTGCAGCCACCCAGGTTCAGAAGGCACTGGCCTACTAAAAATTGGTCTTTCCTGTGTCCAACAGAGCCTTTCAAGGCAAATCTAGGTGCTCAAAAGGCTCTAGATACCAATCACAGGGTTCTTACAGGTCAAAGCAATGGGGTGCTTCCACCTCCAAATCTGGAGGAAACAAAGAACAACCCTACAGTAAGCAGTCTCAATGACTTCCCTCTACCTTCACCAAACACTTATCTTTTGGCAGCCCCCTTGGGGGGAAAATTAGCACTTCATGCTCAAAATTGACAGTTAATTACCTAGGACAAGTGGGTATTAAACATAGTATCCCAAGGGTACAGATTTCATTTCCATACATTGCCAATTCCAAACAGTTGGCCAGATCTGCCACAAAATCAGTTGGCAGAGGCTCAGAAACAAGTTATGTCCCTCATGGATATGGGGGCTATTCAACCAGTACCAGAAAAGGAAAAGGACAGGGTTTTTATTCAAGACTTTTCCTGGTACCCAGAAAAGACCATGCTTGGCATCCAGTACTGGACTTATCGATTTTGAACACGTTCCTGGACATTCCAAAATTCAAAATGCTGACTTTACAACAGCTACTGCCTATGCTGGGCAGGAACGCTTGGTTAGTGACTCTAGACTTAAAAGAGGTATACCTGCATATCTCAATAAAGAAATCGTGCAGAAGATACCTCTGCTACAAGGCAGGTTTTTTGCATTGCCAATTCTCTGCACTGCCCTTTGGCTTATCTACTGCGCCCAGGGTCTTTACAAAGTGCCTGGCACCAGTGATTGCATTCTGCAGACAAAGAAGCATACAAATTTATCCTTATCTGGACAGCTGTCTCATTCAAGCAGAGGACAATGAGACACTTCTTCAACATCTGGCATTTGTAAAAAGGCTTCTAACATGCCTAGGGTGCACAATAAACTAAAAGAAATCCCAACTGGTACCCTCTCAAATGATTACATTTCTGGGTGCAAGCTTGAACACACCTGCCCAGATGGCTTACCTTATGCCAGACAAACAAAGGCAACTGACAACATACTTCAAACAAATGGCAACAAAAACCCAGTTATCTGCAAGAGACATTCTGCAGGCTTTGGGGTTCATGGCATGCTGCATTCTACTAATTCCATATGCAAGACTGCATATGAGGAAACTTCAGTGGTACCTAAAAAGGTTATGGAGTCAACATTGTCACAGTCTGGAAACAATGATTCCTCTCATTCCCTGCCTACAACAGGAGTTTATTTGGTGGGCAGAGACATGTCACCAAAACAAGGGACTGTCATTCACTCTACCCCCTGCCACCCAAACCCTAACTACAGACGCATCAGACTATGCATGGGGGGCCCAACTGGCGGGGAGATGCATTCAGGGCAAATGGAGCCCAAAACAAATGCATCTACATATCAACCAGAAAGAGATGCTAGCTGTTCAGAATGCTGTGACAGCCTTCAAGGACTTACTTCATCCAGGACAACTACTGATAAAGACAGACAACACCACGGTTATGTGGTACATAAACAAGCAGGGGGTACACATTCCTACCCCCTTTGCAGACTAGCCATGGCATTGTGGAACACAGCTTTGACTTAACAAATACATCTTCAAGCTCAATTCCTGCCAGGAAAACAAAATATTCTGGCAGACGGCCTAAGCAGAAATCTTATGGACCCGCACAAGTGGAAACTGGATCCACAAATCTTCAGTATGTTAACACAGAAATGGGGGAGCCCAGACATAGATGTATTTGCCTCTCTCCAAAAAATTATCAACTGGACAAATTCTGCACAAGGACTTATCGCAGACAAGCATGGAAAGTGGATGCCCTATCCTTCAGTTGGAAAAACTTATCAGTCTATGCTTTTCCCCCTCTGCCTCTTCTCTCCAAGGTCTTACTAAAGGTCAGACAGGAAAAAACAAAAATGATCCTAATTGCTCCAGACTGGCCTCACCAGCACTGGTACCCAATTCTAAGGAATATGTCTCGGCTCCCTCCTTGTTACTTGCTTCAAATACCTCATCTACTATCTCAGCAGAACAATCAAATTCTGCACACTCAGCTCCAAACTCTGAACTTTGCAGCATGGCTGATCATTTTATTATTCAAACAACACCTCTCAGTAAATCTGTGATGGATGTCATTTTGGAAGCCAGAAGGCCTACTACTAGAAAATCTTATGCTGATAAATGGAAGAGATTATGTGCTTGGAACCATGCACAAGGAACGGACACAGCAAAGCCCAATATCCCTCAGATTTTACAATATTTGACTGAGATGCTTGACAAGGGCCTATCTTTTTCTTCAATAAAAATCCATGCCTCTGCCATCTCGGCTCATTACAACACGGAGCCTCCCCTCATTTCTCATCCTGTGCTTAAACAATGTCTTAAAGGGGCCAACAATGTAAGGCCTCCCAGAAGATCACCAACTCCTGCATGGGACCTCAATTTTGTGCTGGAAAAACTCACCCTGCCTCCTTTTGAAACAGCAGCTACTGCGGATATAACATTTTTATCTTGGAAAACAGCTTTCCTCTTGGCAATCACTTCAGCAAGAAGGGTTTCAGAACTACAGGCTGTCATGGCTGTAGAGCCTTTTATTACATTTTACCCGGACAGGGTGTCCCTCAGGACCAATCCTTCTTTTATGCCTAAGGTGGTATCCAGTGTGGCTCTTAACCAAACAATTCACCTGCCAACATTTTACCCATATCCGCAGAACAAGGGGGAGTGGATTCTGCATTCATTGGACGTACACAGACAACCAAGATTCTACTTAAACAGGACCAAATCTCTAAGAAAGTCTGAGCAACTACTGGTGGCATTTGCTGCAGGATCAGAGGGGAAGGCTATATGAAAGCAGACTATTTCTAAGTGGATAAGCCACTGCATTTGTTTCTGCTACTTGCACCATGGTAAACCTGTGCCCAATGGGATCAGGTCACATTCCACCAGGGCTGCCTCTACCTCAGCAGCTTTTCTCAGAGAAGTTCCAACCAAAGGCATTCTAGAAGCTGCTACTTGGAGCTCTGTTCATACCTTCACAAAGCATTATCATTTGCCTCTCTTCTCCAAATCCAGGGCAGGCTTTGCCACTGCAGTTCTGCAGGGCCTTATAGCCGCTCCTAATGCTATTTAGTTCCATCCTCCCATCCATAGTTTTGGGATTCTACCCAAATGTAATGACTGCAACAGTGAAACATGAAGAACATAGTACAGTTGTGCACACTTACCATAAATGGAGATGTTCGAGTGTATTCACTGTTGCAGTCCGGGTTACCCACCCGCCATCCCCCTTTTTCTGTAACTTCTCTTTCCTTCACTACATTCTAAAGCCTTTGTGGTGTATTTGCTTTTAGTTGAAAGTAAAGTTTATGTTGCTAAAAGTGCATTTACATATATTTCTGTATATATATATATATATATATATATATATATATATATATATATATATATATATATATATATATATATATATATATATATATATATATATATATATTTATTTTTGCTCCCCATTTGGGGGGCACCTGACATCTGTGGCAAGAAAAACTAAATAAAATGGCGTCGGCTGCATGTTTTATACCCCTGATGACCTGACGTCATTGAAGAGGAGACAGCAACCGACGCAGGACCCAAGTTTTTCTTATTCAGGCCGACTGAGGGCAACCTGCCAGCAGATTACCCAAATGTAATGACTGCAACAGTGAATGCACTCGAACATCTACATTTATGGTAAGTGTACACAACTGTACTTTCTGTCTTTTGGTATCTAGGTCCATTTAAGTTGGAGGGCCTAGTGCTCGCTTTTAGTCAGAGCAAGTTAGTTTCCAAATATATCTTTAATATTTCTTAGATGTGCACCGTTTGGTAGGTCAGTATGTGTTTATATATCTAGCAGTGTACTGAGTTATTTGCTATTTGTAATCCTTTTGGGAACTTCTTTCTTCTAATCATGTCTAAAGACACCAGGGAGAAAGAGCATAAGCCTTCGGGCTTTAAAAAAATGTCAGAAGTGTACCCAGAAATTGTCAAGTACAGATGGACTTGTCATTTGTTTTTATTTTCTAGGGGCTATACATCTACAGGAGAATTGTACTTTCTGCCACTCGTTTAGTGCACGTATGTTACAGGAAAGGAGAAACAAATTGATTGTTAAGGGACTCTTAAAGCCAACCTTTGAGGAAGCTGTGCAGAGTGCTTCTATTTCTTCGTTCTCTTCTTCTTCTAAGAGGGACAAACCATCCAAAAGTCCATCTCCTGTCTCTTCTGCTCAGTCTGAGCCCCCAGAAGAATTGTCAAAACTTTCTAAGCCATCTACCTCCTTGGCTCCACAGACCTCGGAATCATCCCCAATGTCTTCGTAGCCACAAGATACCGTGTCTCATAGCTGGTCCATTTACATTCCACTCGTCTCCCCTATCTTAAGATCTCCCATTTTGGAGAGATCTCGTTCACCTTCTCTATCCTCCAGGTCCACTAGGAGCCTATCTGATGATGACGTGGAGCGGGTGGTGCTCAGACCCCCATCAGGTCTCAGAGCCTTCCAAGACTCTTGCATCCACTGTTGTTCCTCCTCCGAGCCAAGCTGGATCTTCGGAGCTGGAGTGCCTAGTACCACTTATTGTAGAACCGTTGGTTCCGGGACCCCCTTCGGAGATTATGGAACTGACATCTGCTCCAACACCCTCGGCGCTGTCCACGGTGTCTGGGAGTCGGGGTTCTCCAATCGGCCTCGGGGGAGTGGGGGACGCTTGGACTTGAATTTATTTGGTTCCGAGCCTACCCCTTGGTGCATCGGCTTTGGTGAGCTTTGCTCCTACTTCGGCCTTGGAGCCGGTCTCTCTGGGGCCGGGGGTGTCCTCTCTCTCTTAGGAGCTGGAGATATCTACAGATCTGGTGGGATCTGCTTTTGAGCTGAGGAGGAGTGTGCTGTCCCGCTCTACATAGGGATACCAGCATTCATTCCCCCCAAGGCACAGGCTACTGTCTCAGCACCACCCCATCCACAGGACAGCAAAGATCCAGAGCTTCAGGGTCTTCCATTGGGCGAACCTCTCTCTTCTGAGTCCTCCCCAGAATACTCTTCTAAGGAGCCCCCTCAAAAGAGGGCATGCAAGAGGAAGCATATAGACTCCCCTGATGAGTTTGTCACTTCAGACACGGATGTCGAGGAGTCAGAAGGGTCCCCACGGTTGTCCTATGATGATATCTCATTTGCAGATATCCTGGAGATCCTAAAGCAGAGAGGCAGCTGGAAAAACATCACCCCTTCTGATGAGGGGTCTGTGTACCTGAAGGCCTTTGGATCTGAACTTTCAGCCTCCTGGGTGTCTCCGCCTTTTGATGAACTAATGGACTTGGTCAGACGAAAGGCGTGGGAGTCACCTGACACTATGGAACCAGTCCCTCGCAGGCCAAACAAGTTTTTGTCAGCCCCTGCTGGAAAAGATTTTCTCTCAAAGGATGTACCTGTAGATGCTGTGGTGGTGGCAGCAGTGACCAAGAAGAAACTGTCTGAGACATCCTCATCTGTTCATCCTCCGAACAAAGATTCTCGAACGATGGACAGATACAGGAAGCTTGTCTTTTCGTCAGTGACTTTTACAGTCCGATCGCTGAACTACCTCACATACTTTACAAGGCTGCAAAGAGATCTCCTGAAAGAGCTAGAAGATACTCTACAAGGTTCATTAGCTGCGGGAGTGACTGAGAAATTCTGCTCCCAGCTATCCACTATAAATTCTGTTGTCAACTCCTCCATGAGACCGATATCTTATGCAGCTGATGTAGCAAGTAGGGCAGCAGGTTTAGGAGTTTCCTTGAGGAGACTGTCCTGGATGTGCTTGTGTAATTTTGCGGAACCTTTTAAGTCTATTTTTACTAATGCCCCCTTTGGTTCCGCACTTTTTGGATCCAAAGTAAAAGACACACTCGCCAGATACGAGCAGGAAGGGAAGACTCTCTCTGCAGTTGGAGTACATTTTTCTGTACATTCAAGACCATACCCTAAAGGTCAGAAGAGTGGAAAAATGTGGTTCAAAAGATCCCAGGGAGCTTTCCAAGATGCACGAGGTAAATCATTCCCCAGGGGCAGAGGGGGAGGCAACAATGGTAGACGTCCTAGAGGCAGAGGGGGTCTGCAAAACCAGGGTGACCGTGATTCCTTTTGTGGACGTCCCTATCAGCATTCCTGAAAGGAGGCCTGCTTGCTTTACTCTGGAGGCAGTCAGGGGATGTTTGTCTTTGTACCCAGAAGCCTGGCAAAGTATTACACAAGACAAGTGGGTACAAAGCATAATATCCAGAGGATATTCCATTCTCTTTTGCCGCCCTGTCCCACAAATCAGAACAATCCCAGATTTTCCATCCAATCTAAGGGAGCAAGCAACTATAGAAATCCAAAAGTTGCTTGAACAAAGAGTCATCCAAGAAGGTCCACACAGACCAAATAGGATTCGGAACTTACTCAAGATTCTTTTTGCTGCCAAAAAGAACAGGGGACTGGAGACCCATTTTGGATTTCAGCAAGTTAAACGAATCTGTCAAAAAATCGAAGTTCTGAATGGTGACACTGCAGTCAATACTTCCCTTCTTAGGGAAAGATGATTGGATGTGCTCAATAGACCTCCAAGATGCTTACTACCACATAAAAATTGACAAATCATCAAGGAGTCACTTAAGCTTCTGGCTGGGAGCCAGTCATTAGGTCTGAGCTCAGCCCTTTGGTCTCACTACAGCCCCTAAAGTGTTCACCAAATGGATGGCAGTAGTAACGGCTCATATGAGATGTCTTGGATTCCAGCTGTTTCTGTATCTGGACGACAGGCTCCTAACTGCCATCACTAAACATCTACTCCAACAAGCCAGGGATGCGACATTGGAAATTTGTGCTCAGTTAGGCATAACAGTCAATTTACAAAAATCTGCCTTGTTGACATATTACTTCATAGGAGCAAACCTAGACACTGTTTCCATGATGGCACCTCTTCCAGCCGACAGAATTTCAGCCCTCAGACATCAAATATTTCACATTCTTCCAAAGGACAAGGTAAAGGCAAAGGTAGTTCTAAAACGTCTAGGGACAATGGCTTCAACCATAACATTAGTTCCTCTCGCCAGGATGCATATGAGAATCCTTCAATGGCTCCTGTTCTCCCAGTGGTCTCTTCAATACCTTCCTATGTCCCACCTGATCAGAATAACGGAGTCATGCAAAAAGAACCTATGGTGGTGGATCCATTCCAACCATGTGACTATCGGGAGACCCTTTGTTCCACAACAACCTGTTGCTACAGTGACCACGGACGCTTCCCAGATAGGCTGGAGGGCATTATCTGAGAAGGGCGGTCCAAGGTATATTGCAGGACCATGTGGCCCACTTGCATATCAGTGTTCTATAGTTGAAAGCAGTGCTTCTGGTGTTGCAAGCACTCCACGACTCTCTCCACTGGGGACGATTGCTATACAGTCAGACAATATGTCAGTGGTTTGGTACATAAACAAGGAGGAACCAAATCATACCCACTTTGTCGAGAGGCTCTGAGAGTTTGGCAATGGGCAATTTCTTCCCAACGCTTTCTAGTAGCAACGCACATCCTGGGGAAATCCAACGTGATAGCTGACAATCTCAGCAGGGCAATATTAATGCCTTACGTGTGGTCTCTGAATCAGAAGATAACGGAAAAGATTTTCCGGAAATGGGGTCAGCCTTGCTGCAGTCTTTTTGCCACTCCCATGAATGCCAAGTGGAGCAGCTACTTGGCCCAATTCCCCGCTGGGGAAGATACTGAGAGATGCACTTGTACACGTTTGGCCCTTGGGACTTTGCCTTTCCCCCTATTCCTGTCATACCCAAAGTCATCCAGAAAGCAAAATCCTTGGGAAGCAGGATGATTCTCATTGCTCCATATTGGCCTCAGCAGATTTTGTTCCCCTTCCTCTGGCCTCATCTTCAGGAGAAGCCTTGAGCTCTGGACCCAGTTCCAGACCTTCTGACACATATGTCAAGAGCACATCATCCTTCTCTCCACACCCTCAACTTGACAGCATGGCTGATCCACTTCCCAATTTAGTCAGGCTTCAAAACTTCACTCCAGCAGTCAAACACATTGATGTCCTCATAAAGTTTCTGCTAGAAAACTATATACTAGCAAGTGGAAAAGATTTTCTCACTGGGCCCAAAATAGAAACATTGACCCTTTTTCTGTGCCTATTCAGTCCATTTTAGAATTTCTGGCAGAAGTCTTCCAGCAAGGCTTGGCTGCAGCAACTATTAGGGTCCAGCTAGCTGCAATTTCGAATTTCCACATTGGTGACCATTCTCCTAACTTAATGTCATACAGGTTGTGTAAAGCATTTTTAAAAGGTGTTTCCTTATTGAGACCTCCTTTTAAGGAACCACTTTCTCCCTGGGATTTAAATTTTGTCCTATCTCAACTTACATTGCCACCGTTCCAGCCTTCTTCATCTTGTGATCTTATATTTCTTTCCTGTAAGACCATTTTTCTAGTAGCCATAACATCTGCCAGAAGCGTCTCAGAGTTGCAAGCACAGTCAATCAGGCCTCCATATCCGATCTTTCATAAGGATAGGATATTGTTACAAACAAATTCATCCTTTATACCTAAGGATTGCTCTCAATCCAATATCAATCAGTCCATTGAGCTCCCAATGTTTTTCCCCAACCATTGCAACAAGGCAGAGTATAAACTCCATCAGTTGGACGTGCATAGACAGCTCAGATTCTGTTTGCATAGAACTAAAGATTTCAGGAAATCTGATCAATTATTCATCTCCTTCTCTGAGGTAAGAAAGGGTATGCCAGTTTTTAAAGTCACCTTTTCAAATTGTCTCTCCTTTATCTATACCTCCAATAATAGAAAGCTACCATTCAGAATTAGGAGTCACTCAACCAGAGCATTAGCTACATCATCTGCTGTTGAGGCCAAAATGTCTGTGGACAGTATTTGTGGTGCAGTACATGGGCCAATCCTCACACGTTTATCACTCATTACAAAGTGGATTTGGCCTCCAGGGACAGGGCCTCCTTTGGTTCCACTGTTCTCAAAAGTGTACTCTCATGAGCCACCTTGGAAAAAGGTGCTAGGGATGCTGTCCCATCCAATTAAGAATGAAGGTGAGATAGGACAACATAACATAAAGAAGTTATGTACTCACCATAACGTTCTATGTTTGTTGTCCATCTCGCCATTCATTCTTACGACCCCTCCCTCCTTCCCCCGTCCAAGATCCTCCTAGAGGACCTGGTGGTGATCTTTCGTCTTTATATGAGCTCCTTGACTAAGTTTGTTTCTCCTTGACATGGGGTCATAAATATATATTAGTATGTTAGCAGCAAACAAGATCTGGAGAGTTGCACCACTGCATCATGGGATAGCTACCTGCTACGAGCCAAGTTTGAGACTTCCAGCTGTGTATTCGGCCAAGTCGGAGCCAAGGATCAGCTCCAAACCCATCCAAGTAAGAATGAATGGTGAGATGGACAACAAACACAGAGTGTTGTGGTAAGTGCATCACTTCTTTTTTTATAAAGTACAAGCAGGTTTCTGGTACCCACCTTGGTACTACAATCATATCGGAGGGGGAAAAGCAACCAAGGTTTGAGTTAAACTTTTAGGAGAGGGTGAAGTTTTCCTTTAAGTCAAAAATAGGTAATTAATAAAATACCAAAAAAATTAAAGTAAGCTAATTTACAATATGCACACAGTTCAAGAAGCATTTTGAAATGGTAAAACATATTCGTACAACAATATCTAAGGTACATCTGATTCATTAATCTAAGTAAATTTTTATATAACTCATTACTATTTAAATGCCAAGTGGCTTAAATTGGTGCCAGACAGAAACTGGGCAAGCTTTTCTAGGCTAGAATGGTCAGTCTTCATTATAGGGGAGTTATCCTCTTTACTAACACTGGCTTGTGGTAGATTCCACCCTTTCCCTTCTTTTCATAGTTCCTCTAATTTTGTGGTATTGGGCCATTTGACTTATGATAAAGGTTACTGTTTCACTGAGGGTACAGTCCCCATAAACCTACAGTCTCTGCTTTCCATCCCAGTCTTTCAGTTTTTGATCCGCAGTGACCCTGTGCTAAACTTCTAAAACTGTACACACGTTACAGTTTTAATCAAATGTACTTGTTTGTCAACTCACTATTCTGATTTTGATAAGCTCAACATAAAATAAGAGCTTCTGCATTCCTCCAGATCCACAGACAGACTGTGTTAAAATTGTGATGATGTAGTAAATGTAACTGTGTGTGTGTGTGTGTGAACTTAGTAATGATTTTACATTTTTGTGTTCCAGGGACTAAAGAAACCATACAATCCAATACTTGGAGAAACTTTCCGATGCATGTGGGTACATCCAAAAACCAATAGCAAGACCTTCTACATAGCAGAACAGGTATTGACAGCCATCACAGACAATACTTCTGGATGCAATTTGCAACTGAAATTTTAGCAAAAAGTGCTTTTTAAAGTGCTATACAGTATACTGCATAGTGGGATGGTCTGTTTTATGATCAATGTAATGTCCATTGCAGAGTCTCCTTGTAAAGCTTCTTTATTTAGTGTTAATTTCACCGTCATTGTTTTCAGTTGACTGAAGTGAAGTGTCACTTCACATCAGTTGTTTCAAATACAAAACTGAGCTTGCTGTACTAAAATTTTCAACACAACTTGCATTGTAAAGTTCCCCATTTTTATTTATTAATTTATTTTTATATATTTGTATTTTTCTCCAGGGTAGAGCACTAATCTCCATGGACCTTTGTCAGACTAAGCCCGGGGGGGCAGTGTATGGTTAAGTGACTTGCTCAGAGTCACACAGTTAAGCAGTGGAAGCTGAGGGAATCGAACCTTGCACCACTGGACTACAAGAAAAAGCCTGTTAACAGTTCCTTAATCCTCTAAGCCAACTACCGGGCTAAACTACCTTTCAGAGTGTAATTGCAAGATATTTTATAACATTTTAGCTAGTGTTATTCCAGTTATACAGGCAAGCATTCTGTACTAGTTAGGTGAATGTTTTCCTTGCATCTCATAACTGTCATTCTTCAGAATTAAAAAAACAAAAAAAAACCACGGAACACTTGTTAAACGAATATTGTTTCTTTGTGCTGTTTGTTACAGGTATCTCATCACCCACCTGTGTCTGCCTTCTATGTAAGTAATCGAAAAGATGGATTTTGCCTCAGTGGTAGCATCCTGGCCAAATCCAAGTTTTATGGTAAGCATCCATTATGACTTATCTAAGACGAAGTGTAAATATATTTATGCTGCACCAAAGTGATAGGTTTTCTAGAACTTAGACATAAGAAATGATTGCTGATAAGGAAAATTAAATGCATTCATTCAAACACAGTGTGTGCATGTTTTTTCAGAACAGTTGCTGATGTAAGCAACAGCATGCATTTGTGACTTGTGAGGGACATCCTTACCTCATTAATGGCCTTTGATCAGCATTTCATATCTGTGTTTCTGTTACGTCTGCCTAAATAATGATGTAATTCGCATTTGACAAATCTTAATTTGTGGCATTGTTAGCGGTGAAGATTTATTTATTTGTACTAACTAGTATACCTTTGGCAGACTGTTGCAGGAGTCAGGGATAATTAACTGTGTAAGGACATATGTAAATAACGTTAGTAAGATACAGGCACTGTGTAGACTCCCTTGAAGAGCTGTATCTTATTTACAAGATCCAGCTATTCACAAAAGACTCTGATCATGTTTTACTGAAACCAGTAACATTTGTAAAATGTACTGAATCTGCAAGTCTGATACCTAATTACATAAAATGAAGCAGTGTGTCAAGTGTGTGTGTGTGTGTGTGTGTGTGTGTGTGTGTGTGTGTGTGTGTGTGTGTGTGTGTGTCTCTGTGTGTGTGTATATATGTCTGTGTGTGTGTATGTGTGTGTGTGTGTTAAAAGCCCACATTCCACATATATATATATATATATATATATATATATATATATATGTGTGTATATATATGTACATGAGGTTAAAAGCCCACATTCCACCAGGGTTGAATGAGTGTGTGCCTTTAAAACCTTTATTGAAACCTTTGCAACAAATAATTTAATGATCATGTGATTTTAACACCATTTATATGTGTTTTAGACTCTGTCTTTGTTGCATTGGAATAAATGGAGTTTTTTATTTGTGCTTGGTGTTTCCAGTGGATTTATTTATTTTTCTTGACTACTGTTGACATTGTTTTGTTATATACTAGTATAGACCTCAAAGATAGTGTTGAATTCGTGAAATTATCTCTTAAACCAGCTTAGTAATATATATACTATTACTAATAACTTGTGTCAGACCCTTATTAAATTAGTGTTGCAGAATAACTATTTTACGTTTGGAAATTAATGTTTTGGCAAAAAATGGGAGTGGCTATGGGGGCACATGTGGCACCCTCTTTTGCCAACATTGTATTATATTGGTGGGCATAAGTTTATTTGGTTACCCATCCTTTATTTCAACATGTAAACTGGTATAGGAGATTTATTGACTGTTTTTTTGTTTGGGGGAGGTGAGTGAAAACGATTTTGATAAGTTTTTACAAGATATCAATTCTAGGCTTTCATGGCTGAAATTCTTGAGCTTCAGTAACCTAGCTGTAAAAGTGAGCAATGGCTTCAATTCATTTTTGCTGTTTGAACTAAACTGTTGATCCTGTAGCTTCACAGTATTCTTGTTTTGTGTAGGCTTTGTTTTTCTTAGCAGTTTTGGTAAAATCTTATAGTTTGAAGAGGTTGATCCTTGTTGTAGCAAAACAACCAGTTTAAGATTAAATTAAAAATAAAAGGCACTTTTTTGCAGCACTAAATTCATAGGTTCATAGGTGTGAACTAGGCTAATGGCCTTGGGGCCTTTAGAAGCCTAGCCCATAGATTACCCCGGCATCGTGCCACCCGATCTTATTTCCCAGTGCCTCTGTCAAGTAAAGCCACTGGAATGTTCCCTGGGGTGAATTTTCTATTTCCCATCCACTCATTAAGATTTCTCTTGAAGAGGACCAGTGAAGTGCTCATGCTTAACAAATCCAGTCATCCTTCTTTTGCAAACATGATGTAACTAAATCAGTCTTCCGTTAGATTCAGACACTTTTCCATTTTCACAACTGCTTGGCAAAGTAGGTAGTAGGTAAGCAGTGTGTGTGTTTGTGTGAGGAAAATGATTATTCAATGTACACCAGATAGAAGAGAAGTAAGATTATCCCACTAATCAGGGAATGCGGAGAGGCAGATTTGAGATATACAAACTGCTGTATCCAGCTTTCTTCAGAATATGTTTCTGGATGATCAAAGGCATATTTTGGATACAGAACTGGCTAAAAAGGATATTAAAAAAAAAAAAATGCTTTGTCTCTGTCAGCTTGATTTCTTCCCTTGGGCCCTATGGATCCAAGGTCTTCAGGGCTGGTTGAGTTTCCTTCTTGCAGGTTGGAGATGATGGCTTGGCTGATATTGGCTCAGGTTTCTGCCATGGTTTCCTCAACTTTGGCCATGTTGGAGCCCAGCAGAACTCCGGGGCCAGTGTGTCAGGCTGGCGTCTCTGGGTTAGGTTAGATGATTCTGGCTTTGGTGTCACCCCTTCCCCTTAGGGCATCTGCCTTTGACAACTTATCTTCTGTCTTGCTGCTTGGGCAGGCCATGACTCTGCTGGAGTCTGGAGTGTCCTTAGGATCCACAAACCCAAGGTCCTTTGTCTCCGATTGGCCTGCTTTGGTTTCAACTTTTAACATCATAGAAAGGATATTCTCTTGTCATGAGAGAGAATGGTCGAGTATGATCAATGGCAGCACCTGTGACCATTCCTCAGTCTTCTCCCAGATAGCCCACCGTGGTTGGCTTCCAGTCTTCCCCCAGCCAGGCCTCTTGCCTCTTCCCTTTCACCCCCAGAATCACTGGTGTGGGAAGCCTGTGGTAAGAGGTGGTGCAAGAGGAAGCACCTATACTCACCTTAGGAATCCCTCACAGAGGACACTGACCTCAAGGAAGGAGAGTGGTACCTCAGATGCCCCCCATGATGATGATGCCTCTTTTGTCAATTGTTTGGAACTTCTTCACCAGCTTGGTTGGTGGAAAGCTGAAGCACCTTCTTTGGTGGAATTGGTATTTCTGAATGCCTTCCTGGTGGGCCCATCCACATCCTGGGTGGTTCCCCTTCCTGATGCATTGATTGACCTAGTGTCTGACAGGGCATGGAATGAGCCCTGTATGGTGGAACCTATTTCCAAGAAGCCTGATAAGTTGTTTGCCTCTCCTAAAGACTGGGTACTTTGGTGTAACGGTCCGGCCTTAGATACTGTTGTTGTGCTGGCAGCCACCAAGAAGGACATTTCAGATGAGAGTTCCTCTTTCCATCTCCTAAATAGGGTATTTCGGTCATTGGACCATTTAGGGAAGCTCTCTTTCACCTCATCTATGTTTGTGCTGAGTTTGCTAAATTATTTAGCCCACTTGCTCAGGCTTCAAAGGGACATTGTGTCAGTAGTGTCAAGGTTTGCTACTATTTAGCAGACTGTGGAGTCTCATAAATCCCTACTGGCTCTGTTGTCCACCTTGCAGCTAATAAATAAAATTTCCATGAGTTTGCTATCTATTGTTGCCAATGGAATGTCCCAAGCTGCTAGCCCCAGCATTGCTATGTGCTGCCATGCTTGGAAGAGGTTGTGTAACTTTGCAGACTGTTTTAAAGCATCCTTTATTAATGCCTCTTTTGATGGTTCCAAACAGTTTTGTCTGAAAGTTATACACGTTGATCAGGATTGAGCAAGATGGAAACACACTGTCTGCCACTTGCGTATGTTTTGCTGCTACTCAGTGGTCATTCTCCCAGAATCCAAAAGGGAGGGTGGGGTGGGATGTCTTTTCTTCAGGAAGTCACAACAGTCTTATGAAGATGCTCCTCCTGAGAGTTCTCCCAGAGGCAGAGGGGATTACCACAATAGATGCCACCCATGAGGCTGGGGCAGTCCACAGAATCAGGGTTTCAGTAGAGCTTTCTCTGGGAGACCCTTTCAGTGATCCTGAAGAGTTGCCCAACTGTCCTGCTGTGGAGGCATTTGGGGGTCATCTGGCTCTACAAATGAAAGCTTGGGAGGCCATCACCTTGGGCCCGTGTGTGTTTAGTCGTATCCAGAGGCTGTTTAATTCCATTTTTAGAAGTTCAGCATTTGAATCCATTATGTCTCCCAGATGTTCCACTCTGTTAGAGAGAGCAAGCATTTATCTATATTCAGAAGCTGATGACAAATTGTGTCATCCAAGATGTCCTACCAGACCAGTGAGGATCCAGGCTCAACTCAAGATTCTTTTTGGTTCCAAAGAACAAGGACATCAGGCTAGTATTAGATTTGAGCAAGCTCAATCCATTAGTAAAACAGATCACATTCCAGATAGCCACAAGCCACAATGCAGTCCATATTACCTCTTTTCAGGAAGGATGACTGGATGTGCTTGACCCCCCCCCCCCCCCCCGTGTTCACCAAGTGTGTAGCAGTCGTAGCAGCCTGATTACGCTGCAGGGGTTTCTGGTCTTTCCTTACCTGGACGAGTGGCTCCTAACTGCTCCCATGAGAGCTTCCTTAGTCAAGGCCAGGGAAGCCCTACTCCAGCTGTGCAGTTCCTTGGGATTGTAGTCAATTACCAGAAGTCGTGTCCACCCATTTCAGTCTCTAGAATTCATTAGAGTTCATAGGTTGGCATTTGGATACCATTTCTGAAATTGCAAAGCTTCCAGCATCCAGAATTTTGAGTATTCAGTTTCAGGCATTCTCTTTGCTTCCTTACAAAAAACTTCTGGCCTCTCTTCTAAAGCTATTGGGGCACATGGCGGCTTCTATAGGTCTAGTCCCACTAGCCAGGTATCACATGAGGGCTCTGTAATGGACTTTGGAAGCACAATGGTCTTGCATATCTCATCCAGTGGACCTTTCCATAATCCTGATGAACGTATGTCAAGCTCAGATCAGATAGTGGCCGGAGTCTCTCTCTCTATCCATTGGGAGACCATATGTTTTTCTTCCCCTCTGGACACTATCATGACAGATACCTCCCTTCTCGGGTGGGGTGAAGGAGCATTTCAAATGCAGGACAGTTCAGTGAACCTGGTCCTCTTCTGAGGCTAGTCTTCAAATCAGTGCCTTGGAGATGAGGGTAGTCATCCTGGCATTGCAAGCTTTACAGGATGTTCTCCCCAAGAGTGTGATCTCAGTTCAGACAGGCAGTATATCAGTAGTTTGATATCTGAATAAACGGGGGAAACACAATCCTACCCTCTTTTTTTGGGATGCTGTGAGGGTCTGGCAGTGAGATCCCAGGGGGGTCCAGCATTTTGGCAGGTGGTCTAAACAGGAACATTCTTCTTCACAAGTGTTCCCTAAATGTGAGAGTTGCTGTTTGGATCTTTTGGCACTGGGGAATTTTGTGTTGTGACCTGTTGGCATCCCTATCCAACGCCAAGTGTGACAGCTCTATACCTTAGTCCCTCTTTAGGGGTAGTCACCCAGGGATGCTGTTCTGTATACCACTGTTTTTGTGCAGTCCTCCACTTGCACAGAGGATTGTTCAACTGAGACCACTAATTTCCTCCACCTAAGACGAGTGATCCAGCATGAGTGGCTCACTTCCACCCTCCATTGGCAGACATTTCCAGCACCTGAGCTGCTACTCCGACTTGGAATATCTAGGCTCTAAATTTGTGTTATGGAAACTGACTTTGTCTCTGCTAGAACCATTCAGATGTTTATCATTTAATCACTGCTACAGTTGCCTTGGCTGTATGGGTTATACCTTGCTAAGACTATAACAACTGGCTAACTTCCAGAGCTTAAGGCCACCTTCCATGTGCCCCAAAGATTTAACTTTTGCTGCGATACACAAGTGTCCTTGTGGAAAAAAACTTTCACATTTTATTTTCTGACAGAAAAAAAAACTTTTTTTCTGTAGATGTAGTACTTTTAAGCTAAGAAAAAAGTGTTTTTATAGCATGTTTTGTGACTTTTAGTAACTTTTTATCAGTAGTGTTAATTTTTACTTTTGAGGAAAAAAGTTAACACTAAATTAAAACGTTTTTCCTCCGGTCTAAATGTTGTGTTAAATTACTGTTGAGGGCTGACGTAAGTGTTTAAAGCCTTTTTTTACTGTGTGTTTTGGTGGAAAGATCAACTTCTTCAATGCTCACAGGCAACTACTGCTAGGCACCCCAGGATTCTGTTATCTTTTGCAAGTTCAAGTTCCAGTCTACCAGTTCCTTGGTTCTCCCTTCTTCCAGCTACAAAAAGAAGAAAAAATAAATTCCGAGCAGCCTTTGTCCCTTCATCAGGCTACTAAATTGCCTCAGCCAAAGATGAGTAACCCCGTTGTGGCTATTTCTGGTTCCTCAGACCATTTATCTTTTTCCTTGGCTCCTTCTGGTGTATTCCTTACTTCCACCATGGACTTGGGGGTTAGACATGCATTCTCTGCATGTGTCGGAGTGCAAGGAAGAACCAGTCTTGAGTTCTAGTAGAAGTAGTAGAGGAATTCATCGCTGCCTACCCATCCCTAGGATGGTTTTGCCTGGCAAAAGTGGGTCTGCTTCTTCAGAAATTTGTGTAACAATGAGCAAAAATTTAGACATACGTCTTTTCTTGCCTTGGTTACTTTAGAAAGGAGCGATTTATTTGTCTTGGATCAGGGTTTAGTTAAGGCTGTTGACCTGTCCAGTTCAGCTGTTTCTGGCAAGAGAAAAGGAATTCTTCATTTTCTGAGGCAGTTCAATATTTTGAACCACAAAATGATTGTTAAAGGACAAGCTCAGTTTTTTCTCCTCAGGTTTCTAATTCAGATTCTGAGGAAAGTGTGGCTGTTGCCAGCTCCTTCAAAGATTCTGTTTTCCTTAAAGTACTTGCATAATGAGTCATTGTTTCATTGAAGACATAATGGCATTCCACTGTCTCTAAAGAAGTGCTATGATTTATTGTAAGTAGATTTTCCTGAACCTACACCAATTCCTCATGTTTTTTCAGCATTGGAGGATGTATTGATTACAGCCTGTAGCTTGCTTGGTAGTCAGCCTGCTATTTCCAGGAAAGCAGAAGGATTGTATAAGTTTTTTTTTTGTATTAATCCTGGGTCATAACCCATCACATATTTCTCTGGTGAGCCCACCTGCTGCTAAACATCTGATTAATACCAAGCCCTCTCCTTCTGACAAGGATGGGGTAAGCTTTTGCTGCATTGGGAAAAGTGTATTCTTCTGCAACACTTATTTTTAAAATTCTTAACTGTCAAGCTCATATGTTAAAATTTATGCTTGCCTCTTTGGAGAACATGAAGAATATCGAGGCATAGTTTTCCTCTTCTGAGGAGAAAACATCTTTGTGTATCTTGATTCCTTCTGTGTCTCAAAATGGTAACCACTATTTGAAATGTGCTTATGATTCTGCTGATGCCTCTTCTAGGGATGCTGCCACTTTAACCGTTATGAGGATGTTTGGGTTCTGTGTTTGGCCATCAAATGGGCTAACCATTGAACGGCTGAACATTGAACAGTAAACATCAAAAGGTCACTCACTGAAATTTAATTTCATCAACAGGGTAAGTAACTACTTGTCCAGCACTTCCCCGTCTCACACACTGAAGTGTTTCAAGCCCACTACACCCCCCTTACTATATATACCAACTCCCGAGACCACACTACAGTGGAGGAAAGGGGTTTGAAATACTTCCATGTGTGAGACGGAGAATTGCTGGACAAGTAGTTGCTTGCTCTGTTGATGAAATGAAAGTTTGCTGAGTTGAATCTTTCAGTGCTTATTGTTTGGTGTTCAGCTGTTCGATTGTTAGCCCATTCGATGGCTGAGAGTAGACCCAGATGATGTCCTTCAAGGATGCATCTGCAGTCTTTACAAATGGGTTGTCCTGTCGTCAGGCAGCCCTTCTTGGCGGTTGAAGTTCAAGTTCGGGGTCTGGCTGCTTGCGCACTGGCGTCACCCGGCCGACGTCATTATTGGTGCATCAGCAGGCGCCCATTCCTCAGTCCTTCTTGCCCTTGGTGCGTGCGGCCGAAGCACGAAGCCGCCAAATCAGATCCAGAGATTACGTCCAGATTATTACTACCCGAATACTACTTGAAGACTTCCTATAAAGCTAAGTACCCGTTAAGGACTCTTTCTTACCTCAGCCCGATATAGAGAAAGTAAATAACTGTTTATCTTGTAGAAACAAATACCTCATAAAGATTTCACCTCCTTTTGCACTTATTGTTGAAGAGCAGACCACGCAGTAGCAGCTTGTCTAGCCTGTGCTTCTTTCTGCAACCGAACCGGCAAGCGTCGATTAGAAGCTACTGAACAGATGCTCAGCTCTGATTTTACCTACATTTGCCCCTTCGGATCCTCGACGACTACTCAAACCACCTGCAAAAAGAAAGGACCGACGGCGGTCCTCCGGGCTCACAAAAACCACCTGTCACCGGTTTTTCGGAGAAACGAAGCAGTTCTTTCTTCTTCAATATATAACCTTCTAGAGACGGGCCTCTTCTAACCTGGTAGGCTTGCTTAATCAAATCCAACCTTCTGTTCAGGATTTATCGAACACCATTCCCCACCATGTTTCAACCCCTGCGTGGAGCTGCTATGGGCCCTCTCCAGCTATTAAGGCTAAGGCCTTGGCTAAAGCCAAAAAAGCAAAAAACATCAAAACCTGTGCCTGCCAAGCCCCCCCTCCTCCAGCCTTATGCTGCTGGCTAGAGGCTTTCCTCTTTGTCCAATCTCATTTCAGCCGTGGAATGACAGGGCCTCTCCCTCCTCCCTCCCTCTCTCCTGAAACCCAGAGAGACCAGGATGCCAGAGGCCCTGAGATTCTTCTGATGACTCTGAAACATACAGACCCCTCTGAGGCTTCTCCTGATCTTAACTTAGACTCTGATGCTGAGGATTCCATCCCTTCAGCCTCCCCTCCTGAGGGAATTTTCCTTTGAAACCTTGCTGAAATGAGGGACCACTTTTCAAGGCGGGACCAAGAGATCTCAGACTCTAGAAGAGGCTTAGGACCTTTCTACATTAAACACAACATAGACCTTTTTATAGCCTCAGTTCTTTCTGTTGTTTCTGATGCATTTGATGATGCTTGATGCTCTGATTGCTTACCTCCGGCTCACTAAAGCGGCTGCTAAGCCTGATAGGTAAGGACACTCAGGGGTCTCATCATAACTACTATAAGGCTCTGGCAGAGACTAGATCCCATCCAGGGAACCCCTCCCCCAAAGCTCAGCTACTTCTTACTTTAATGGAGGCATAAAGAGATGGGGGTCGTCCACTTTACACCTCTGCTGGAGATACAAGCAAACTTTAAACTGCAATGCCGCAGAGTCAGCTTTGAAAGAGAACTTCAAAATCCGGTATGATAAAAACTATCCTCACAGAAGAATGTTTAAAAAAAACTAAATGTTCAAAAAATATGTTCAAACAATGGTTGGAGTTAATTCAGGAAATTTTAGAATGCATGGCTATGAGGCACTGGAGGCTTCCCTTGAGATCAGCGCAGCTGGCACAGTGGCAGAAATATTCACATGCATGGTTGGAGGCAGACAGGGCATTACCAGACCATCATTTCCAGCTTTGGATGCACCAGACCAGCTCATAAGGAAGCTTTTTTCCCACCGCATGGACAGCAAAAGATGAATGGAGTAAGCAAAATCTGTGTGCAAACAAAAACCCTGAAAGTTAAAAACAAGTTCAACCAGTAACTGGCCCTCAAGAGTGGTCCTGCCAAAGTCCTCAGAGCAAGAGGCTCAAGAAGTGGCTCTCAGGTCTAGCCACCAGGGCAGGAACCAACACAGGAGGGGTGTAACCCAACAGGAGTCAACAGTAGTGGCGCGGGACCAAGCCTGCCTGCAACAAGCTCAATCCAACAACTTGGCGCACAGTGAGCTTCTGAGAACAAGTGAAAACCCATAGTGAGCTAAACATTTTCAACTTCAACATTTCGAGAAAACGAAATTTAACACTGCATAGAAACTTCAAATGGATCATACAAAAAAAATTACCAGAAAAGGACCAATACCACAGCACAGGAAACTCCAAAAGAAGGAAGCTCAGAAAAATTTAGAAGTGGTAAACCACCTACAAAGACAGAAGCTCTAAAGCAAATATCTCAATTATTAAAATTACTCAGATGTGAACAACCATACTCAACTGAACCTGGAAGCTTACTCTCAGAACCTCATCCTTTCCCCAAATTCAAATCAATGGAGGACCAGCGCTTCTTCCCCGCTCATGCAAGGAGTCTTGGTTGGTAACTTCAATCTCAAAGAGGCATGCCTGCACGTCCCATGCTGGGCAAGGTCTCTTGGATACCTCAATTCTCAAGGAAGTCAGAGCATTATCAATTCAACCAATTTGCAGAAATTCTCAGCAGATTAGAGTAGACATCAAAATGCCTGGCATTCTACTCAGCATTGCAGAGACTGGGGATTCAAATCTATCCCTACCTGGACTGACCATCTGAGTGTTTGACAACAAAACAAAGACTTCAGGGATACACAAAGAGTCATCTACCTGCTACAAGGACTGGGACCTACAATCAATACAAAAGTCAAGAGCTGATAAGATCCTAAGAAATAACCTTTCCCTGAGCACATCCCTGGACATAACAACAAATACAAAAATCTGGCTGAAAAGAAAGACAAAGAATTCCTCTTTCTGGAAAGAAAAACACAACAGAAAACCAATGCTGCAAGAACTGCAGAAAAAGCTCTAACTGCAATGGCATCCTGTAATACTGGTCCTCATATGAGGCGCAATGAAATGAGTGAGACCTATAGGAGCTTGTGGCTTCCAAAGCCACAAGCGCAAAGCCCTGATGCCAAATTCCAAATGAACCATGCCTGAAACAGGGATTTCCTTGATGGGGCTCAACACAGCCCATTAAACCTGGGAAATCTTCCTGCCAAAAAAACACAGCAGACCAAACCATGGACAGATCAAGCAGACCTCAATTCGACAGAGTTGCCCTTGGACAAAAAGTTGCATTCAAGGCTATGGATCCAAGACCGGCTGCATCTCGGATGGAATCTAAAGGCTGCTGCATCCGACAAGTGCATTGAAGGCGCATTCAGAAGCATTTCTCCATAAGGCCACTTGAAATGAAGGACATGATGGCAGTGAAAGGACAGACACATCCACAAACGGGAGGCACACACAAATACAAGGGACTGATGACAAGGACAGACACCACCACAGTGTGGCTCTGGAGCTGCAACATTCAAGCACAGGCAATTTATGTATGAGGGGCATGAAAACATTGATCAAGACATATTAATGCAACATCAACAGATGCCTTACGAATGGATGAAGCATCGGAACATCATAAAACCATCAACTTAAGCAGAAATACAACAGAATAGACACATTTGCATCACCCCAGGATTAATAAGAAACCAAATTACAAGACACTTACTTACCACTTGCTTGGAAGGTGGACTCCCCCCATTCAAGTTGGAAAAGCCTGAATTCTGCACATTCCTCCACCACTTCCCTTTGATGAAAGGCTTGACATCAGATCAATTCCGAGCCATCCTGGCTGACATCTGATTCCGTGCTGGCCAAGAACATCTTGGTCCGCTGCTGAGGGATCAATCAGGGGAACAAATATGAATGTACATTGGTCCCATTACTGCTAACACAGAACAACTACAACTGCATGCATCCACCTGAACAACTCTTACCCAGTTAACTGCCATTAACATTACAATACAACAAAACCATCCCTTATCCAAAAAAGCAAAGGCCTTAGTTAACTGCCTGGAACAGCCTTCCACAAGAAGCATTCTTATCCCAGAAATGGAAAAAGATATACTTCATCGGGGTACTGCAAGACAAAGGTCTTGACACTGGTGAACATAAGATACATCCTGGAATTACTTGGCCAGAAAGGACCATCCTTCCTGACTATTCTTCCATTAAGAAACATGCATCCAGCTATTTCAGCAGAATACAGGGCCTGTCCTAGAGTCCATAAATCAGACAGCCCCAACTATTTCAGCAGATTAAAAATGTAAAACCCTGTAGGAGACCTCCATCTCCAGCATGACACTTGAAAGAGAGGAAACAAAAACTGAAACCTCCCTCCTTTGAGACCAGCAGCATCAGCAGAATTATTGTACTAGAAAGAAAAGCTGGCACTGGCAGCAACTTCAACAAACAGCAGTTTCTGATACTTAATTGCATTAGGCGGGTTCCTGCAGTCCTGATATCAAGAACTCCAGTTCATGAGAACAGGCATTACATTTGTAAGGTGGGGTCAGAACTCTTCCTCTTTAAATCAATTCCCTACCCTCCAATGATTCTTCCCAACTGCAGGAGGTATCAGAAGAAACACATTCGGGATGTTTACGAACAGTGCAGCTACTATACACCCACACACAAACACAGAGAAAGGCGGCACCAAGCATGACTATGCAGACAGGAAGGAAGGAAAACCAATATCCTAAATGAATAAAAACAAATTGAGAGGAATTTGCATGCATCTTTACATTGGAATGAAAAAAGAAAACTCCAGAGAGAATCAGGCCTCATGCATAAAGGAAGCCACTACAGATTTGTTACCCTACCATGGAAAGGACCAGGTAGAGGCTTATCTCTCCGACCTCGTATTTTGCCAAGCATTATAATCTACTTCTACGGTGGCTACCAATCCCATTATAGAGGCTGCTACTTGGACCTCCGTGGGATCTACCTGCTTAATAATTTTATTGCCTCTCTATACCCTAGATCCGTGCTGGTTTTGCCACTGCTTTGTAAGAGGGCATCCTTAACCAGCAATACATAGTTTCATTGCCTCCTCCCTAAATGTATGTGTATTCTACCCATCATCTACGATCAGAATCCCACCCTCCAAGGACATAGTACAGTTTGGTGTTGCAATCTAGAGCTGGAGATGGGGGAGAGAATGCATCTACAGTCAGATTTCGTATGTAATTTTACTCAGGGTACTTATTTTGTGTGTTTTGCTCTCTACTATTTGGAAACTTTGGCATTTATCCAAATTTAGCCATCATATATATAATAATAGGGCAAGAAACACTGAGAGAAAATGAAATTGATAACTGCCTTTATTGGCGAACAACTGCTTGTGCCGTGGGTGGCACCTGGACTTTGACATAGTTGAACTTTGGGGTTGGAATGACGTCGGCCTTTGCCTTTGTGACAGGACAACCAGACGTAAAGAGACTGCAGATGCATTCCTCTGGGACATCTACATTACATTTTTGTTTGGTTGCATATTCAAAACCTTTTTGAAGATGTTAAAGTTATAATTTTGAATTCTCTCTCAGAAATTGCGTTTTTTTGGGGGGGCATTCTCCTGCAGAATTCCTTAAAAAGTGTGATGGGATAAGTTAGTTGATTAAAGAAATTTCTCAGATTTTTCTGCTTTCCTCTCCAAATTTGTCAAGGGATTTAATGATACCTCCACAACCTTTTCTAGAAGCAAAATAATTAATCACACCCAAGTCATCACTGGTAAGTAAATGTTCAAAAAACTATGATAGGGAAGTTCCAAAAAGAAAGAAAGAACTCCCCCAGAACAAAGGTTATTCTAATAAGTCTGAATAATTACAAAACGTCTCACTTTAGCACACCTTTAATCCTTCCAGAAAGTCCAAACTTCCATGTCTGTCATTGGCAACAGTTTCAAACAGATGGGTTCTGAAAGTAACTCCTCAAGGCTACAAATGGCAGTAGGAGTCTCTCCCTCCTTTTCATTGGTTGACCCCTCATCTGCCAGAGCAAACTCCCAATCTGAAGTAGTTGACTTCATTTGGTCATCAACCTGTGGGTTACGGATCCATATTGGATCTGACTTGGCCGCATAACTGCATCTGATCAGAGCTCCAAGCTCCTCCCCTTACCTATAATGCCCCCTGTCTCCTTCCTCCCTTCAGATCTAGTTTGCTGCTGAAAAAGTAAGCATCATGGTCTGAGCTCTGAACGCTTTTTTTCTGGGTAAGTGTGTCTTTTTTGGGTCCTTTTCTTTATCTTTAATCTTCCTAACTCTTCTTTCTACTTTCTTCTACCTCCCTGCTTTTGGTCGTCGATAAAAAAAAAAAAAAAAAAAACTCTTCTCCCTTCTGTTCCTTTCTTTAGCTATGTGCGTGTGTGCGGTTTTGTGGGCCTGTCTTGGGAGTATGACTGATACCCCAAAACTAGGGTTTAGGAAGTGCACAGAGTGTGGCCATAAACTCTCCCCAGCCGATGGCCACACTGTGTGTGGTATGTCTGGGGTCTGCTCATCTGCTTACCTCCTGTCCTATCTGTGCGGGGTTTAACCCGTGGGTACTCAAGGACAGGAGGGATAAGCTTATTTTGATGGATTTAATTCCCTCCTCGGGGATGGTAGCCCCTGCACCCCCAGCTTCAGTATCGGCCTCAGCTTCTTTCCCTTCCCTGGCTACTGGGACTCAAACTCCTGCCAAGATGTCCAGGGATGGAGAGAAGCCGAAAAAAGATAGGCCTAAGAAGCAGTCGCCTGATTGCTTGGCTCTGGCAGGGCCTCTGCCGAAAACCAAGCCAGTGACCAGACCAGGATCTCCCAGGCTCCATTCTCCCAGTTTTTCTCCTGAGCCAAAGGAGTCTCAGGCTTCCCTTCATCGGCACTCCAGGCTGGTGTCGGTAGCTTCCTCCTCCTCTCACTTCACCCGGAGCCCTAGTGAAGCAGAAATGCATAGGATGATGCCGAAGTTCATCCGCACCCAAATCCAGATGGGAATCTTGCCTGCCCCCCCCCTTCCTCTTTAGCAGGGAGCTCGCAATCTTTCTTTACCCCAGTTACTCCTGAAGGGCTGCCCAACTGCTCCTCCCTGGAGGCATTTGGGGGATGGTTATCACTATACCCAACAGAATGGGAGTCCATAACAACAGATAGTTGGGTGTTGCAGATCATATCCATTCCTCGAATCACCCCTTCAACCGAAACACCTCCTGGACATTCCACCTGCGCAAAGGGAGGAAGCAGCTGTAGAAATAGAAAAGCTGCTAATAAAACGAGTCATCCAAACTGCCCCACCCCCCAGCCAGTCCGTATCAGGTGTTTATTCCATGTTCTTTTTAGTGCCAAAGAAAACGGGGGACCTAACATCCATTTTGGATCTATCTGTCTTGAACCTGTTAGTTGCCAAGACAAAATTCCGGAGGGTCACAATTGAATCCATCCAGCCCTTTCTGCAGGCGAACGACTGGATGTGCTCAATCGACCTCCAGGACGTGTACTACCATATCAAGATTGACAGACAATCTCGGAAGGTCTTCCGCTTCCGGCTAGGAGCCAATCATTATCAGTTGAGAGCCCTTCCTTTTGGTCTCACCACAGCCTCCAGGGTGTTCACCAAGGTGATGGCAGTAATAGCGGCTCACCTGAGGCTTCAAGGTATTCAGGTCTTCCCTTACCTGGACGATTGGCTCCTTGCTGCCCCTTCCAAGCATCAGCTGTGTCAAGCCAGGGATTATTTCCTCTCACTAGCACAGAAGCTGGACATCACCATCAATCTCAAAAAGTCATCACTGGCCCCTGTTCATACCTTGGACTTTATTGGGGCTTGGTTAGACACTATCCAGACAAAAGTCTTCCTTACCCCAGACAGGATTCACAGCCTAAAGATACACATTCTTTATGTCTTTCAAGCCCAGTCTCTGACAGCAGAAGCGGTACTGAGGGTGTTGGGGTCTATGGTGGCCACGATCAACATTGCTACCCTTAGCTCGCCTTCACGTGCGGATTCTTCAGTGGACCCTTGGCGTTCAATGGTCCTTGTTAGATCTGCCATTGTCTCATCCTGTTCGAATCTCCCTAGTGTGCAAGGACTCTCTTCGGTGGTGGTTTTATTCTCCGGATCTAGTCAAGCGACGTCCCTTTCTCCCAGCATTTCCCAAGACCATGGTGACCACCAACGTCTCCCAGCTTGGGGGGGGCACTGCTCAGGAAGGGTGGTTCAAGGCACGTGGAGATGAGGGCAGTGCTTCTTGCGTTGCAGGCTCTTCATGCCCATCTCTCTCTAGGGAGGGTTGCTATCCAGACAGACAACTTATCTGTGGTCTGGTATATCAACAAACAGGGGGAACTAGATCCCTACCCCCTTTGTTGCGAAGCTATGAGTGTGTGGGAATGGGCAATCTCCACAGGCCGTTTTCTGGTGGCAGCGCACATTCCAAGATGGTCCAACATTCTAGTGGACAGGCTCAGCAGATCTATCCTGATGTCCTACGAGTGATATTTGAATGCTTCAGTGGCGGAGCAGATCTTTCAAAAGTGGGGTCGGCCTTGCTGCGATCTTTACACATCTCCTTCCAGCGCGAAATGCAATGAGTTCTTCATTCTGAACCCCCCTCAGGGGAAGCCCCCAGAGACGCTCTGATTCATGCTTCGTCTCCTTTATGCTTATCCTTCTCTGCCCTTTATATCAAAATTTCTTTAGAAAGCTCACAGGCTGGAGAGCTTTGTGATCCTCATCACCCCATTCTGGCCTCGCCAAGTCTGGTTTCCCTCTCTATGGTCTCATCTAGTTGTTTTTCCATGTATGTTGGATCTGGTTCCGGATCTCATTTCTCATCCCTCGGGGAATCCTCATCCAGATCTGGAAGTCTGAAGCACACAGCTTGGCTGCTCCAGTTCCCATGATTATTAGGACTCCTGGTTTATCTTCTCCCGTTAAAAACATTTTGGTGGCAGCTCACAAGTCTTCCACCAGAAAGGTATACCATAGTAAGTGGAAACGTTTCTCACTTTGGGCCTCGCAACGTGCATTGGATCCCTTTACTGCTCTGGTGTCTGGTATTGGAATTTTTGGCAGGGATTTTTCAGCAAGGTGCTAGTTCCTCCACTGTCAAAGTTCAACTAGCTGTAATGTCTAATTTCCGTGTGGGGGGAAATATGATTTTGTTGGCTTCTTCTAAACTTTGCAAGGCCTTCCTTAAGCATACCTTTCTTTTGAGACCCCCGGTGAAGGATCCTCCACCTCCATGGGACCTTACTTCAGTGCTTCAGGCCTTAGTCTCACCCTACGTTGAACCTGCAGCCCTCAATAGAATTGCAATATCTAATGTTAAGTTGTCCATCTCGCCTTTGTTCTTGCTGTTTGGGTTCGGAGCCGATCCTCGGCTCCGACTCGGCCATCTTCTGTAGCTCGAGAGCTGTTTACTGGCTTGAGGCTACCCCCTTATCCCAGCATGCCCAGTGTCAGCGACCCAGATCTCGTTTGCCTCTTCAGCTGAGAGGTTGCTTCCTTACTGGCTCAAGCTTAGTATAGTTTTTTCTAGTAATATATTGTTGTTTATTCTTGAAATTTTGTCAAGTATTTGTCAATTTTTTGTCTAGATAATGTTCCTTTATCCCTTATCGCTTTCTTGTGTATTTTAGCTTTGTTGTCCATCGCTCCATAACTCGCAGGCCTTCTGTTTCCCTTGAACTCGTTTAAATTAGAGAGTCCCCCCCCCCCCCCAATTTGGATAGCCATTTAAATTAGAGGCTTTCCTTTCTGTTCCTTAACTGTAAAAAAAAAAAAGTCTATTTGTTTCTTGTTTTTTGTAGTATAGCTTTTTATTATTGTTGTTGTGGTTGTTGTTACTATAATTTCTAAAGATACCAAGGTATCTGGCTGCAAAAAGTGTGACTCATGCTGTCAGAAAATGTCGCTGACAGATTAGCACACTAGTTGTGAATATTGTTTGGGCACTGTTCACCTGCAGGACTCCTGTTCTGTATGTAGTCCAAGGGTCCTGCAGGAGCGCAAAAGCAAATTAATCCTTCAGGGATTATTGAAGCCTCAGGATTCTCTGGCTAAAAGTACTCAGCCAGCGAAATCCCCTAAGTCTGTCAAGCCATCAACTCCACCTTTGGAACAGACTCCTTTACTTGACCAACCAAGTATGTCGGTGCCGGCTGGCACTGCAAGACAACTCCTCTGTCGGCTGCATCAGCTATTTCGCAACCGTCTCGGATCCATAAGAGACTGAGGTCTCCGTCCTTGGAGTCCATCCACTCGGCACCTCAGTCACCTTTGTTATAGAGTGAACGTAGCCATCATTCTTCCCACTCCTCTCGATCCTCTAGATTATCGGATCATGATGTGGAGAGAGTAGTAAGTAGGTTGCTTATCGCAGGCACTGGCAAAAGTTCTGTCCAGCCCACCTCAACAGGTATTGGCTCCAACCGCCTCTATTTCTGTTCCTCCTCCGACTACATTTAGCTCGGAGCCGGAGACCATGGATCCGTAGGTAGTAGAACCGTTGGTGCCGATCATCATCTCTTCTTCGGTTCCGACGTCAGCTCCAATTACCTCGATCATACCTTCTATCGAGGGATCAGGGCGCCGAAGCTCTCTCGTCGGCTCTGAGGGGGGGAGTGGCATCAGACCCTTGTCCGACCCCGTTCTCCCCCTCGGAGCTTCGGCGCAGGTGAGCTCGGCTCAAACATCGGCTTCGGAGCCATCACCCTCTAAGCGGAGAAAGATTCCTGTTTTGCTGGAGCTTTCTCTGCCTAGAGGTTGAGACGCCTTCGAGGTCATGCGGAATGTGCTGTCCCCCGAAACAGCTCTACTGCCAGCTCCGTCGGCTCCTCCCCCCATGGTGTCTGTTCCAACCTCTACTCCTCCTCCAGACCCCAAGCATAGGGAACCTATGCCCCAGGACACCCCATTGGGTGATCCCTCTTCTTCCAAATCCTCCACTTATCACTCAGAGGAGCCTCCCCGGAAGAAGTGCAAGAGGAAGCGCATAGACTCCCCTGAGTCTTTCACTTCAGATACAGACATGGATGAATCGGCAGGGTCCCCAAGGTCCCCCTCTGAAGATGTTTCCTTTTCCAGACATCCATGAAATGCTTAGACAGAGGAGGGACTGGACTTCCCTAGCCTCTACTGAGGACGAGTCTGTATACCTGGACGCATTCAGTTCCCGACCTTCCACCTCCTGGGCATCTCCTTCTTTCGATCCACTCATGTCTGTAGTAGCTCGAAAGGTTTGGTCAGCCCCAGATTCTGTGGAACCTACTCCAAGGAGACCAAACAAATTTATTACAGCCCCCCAGGACAAGCAGTTCCTCTCCAAAGGTGTGCCCGTTGATGCCATGGTAGTAGCAGCAGCCACCAAGAAAGAGTTAGCAGAAACCTCTTCATCTGTTCATCCTCCGAACAACGAGTCTCGGCGGCTCTCCTAGCATTGCAAGTCCTTCAAGACTCTCTTCCTTCTGGGACCATTGCAATCCAAACAGACAACATGTCATTGGTGTGGTACATCAACAAACAGGGCGGGACTAGGTCTTACCCCTTGTGTCGAGAAACACTCGGACTGTGGCAATGGGCGATTTCCTCCCAACGTTTTCTGATAGCAATGCACATTCCTGGGAAATCCAACATCATAGGGGACAGGCTCAGCAGAGCTATCCTCATGCCTCACGACTGGTCTCTGAATCAGGAAGTTGCAGATCTCATCTTCCGCAAATGGGGACAGCCTTGCTGCGACCTATTTGCCACTCCTCTCAACAACAAATGCAGCAGCTACTTCTCCCTACTTCCTCTTCCAGTTCATATACCCACAGATGCTCTAGTCCATGATTGGCCTCGTGGACTTCTTTACGCTTTTCCCCTAATTCCAAGACTCATACAGAAAGCAAAATCGTTGGGTTGCAAAGTAATCCTCATTGCCCCATGTTGGCCTTGACAGATATAGTTCCCAATGTTCATCGTGTTTCACTGTTGCAGTCATTACACTTGGGTTATCCTGCTGGCAGGCTACCCGCAGTCGGCCTGAATTCCCAAGTCCTGGTCCGGCTTCGGTTGCTGTCGCCTCTTCCCTGACGTCAGTGCGCCAGGGGTATAAAAGATGCAGCCAACGCCATTTTCTTCAGTCTTTCTTGCCGCGCGGTGCCCGAAGCAAAAGCAGTTCGCAAGTGCCGGTCGGCCGACTCCTGAGATTTTCACAATCTAATTTCAGATCTGAAGTCTTCATTAAAGCTAAGTACCCTGTTGGAGACTCTTTTTTTTTTTTTCTTGTTCCAAACTGATGTCAGAAAAAGTTAACAATTTGTATTTCTTGTGGGATGCAAATACCTCAAAAGGATTTTCATTCTTGTATTCCTTGCCTAGGCCCTGACCACGACATTGCTAGCTGTCGGTTTTGTGCTAGATTTAACCAACGCACTATTAAGCGTTGGTTCGATTTTGCCTTTAATTACTTTGGCCGAAGATTTAATTACATAATGCCGTTGGAACAGCCAATGACCGGAGTTTATAAAAAGTGCAAGGAAAAGGACAGGCAGCCAAGGTCCAAAACCAACGACGAGGCCTCCGCTAGGCCGGTCGCTGGTTCTCAGTGAGGTGCTTTTGCAGCCCCTGACGCCCGCTACCTCAGAGCTACAGGCCGCTTCCTACTCCCACGTGGAGCCGACTAGGTCTCTGGATACTCAAGGTATTGGACCCTCGGAAACTGTTCCCTCAGATGGGTCTGGAGCCGCTGAGCAGGCATCGGCTTCTGAGGGTGTTTTCAGACTTACACAGTTATATGTCAAGCCAACCTCAGCTTCAAAGGCAAAGACTAAAACAGCTCTAAAGACAACGAAACAAGTACAGCATTCTCCTGGACAGACTTCCATGCCTAAGAAACAGATGCTTAAAATGGCCGAAGACCTAATTACTTTGATCAGGGGTTCCCATCCCCCTCCTGATAAGAGGCCTAGGCAAGAGACGGAATATGACTCTTCTGATCAGGTTTCCATTTCCTCTGACTACTCTTCTGAACAAGGATACTCTCTTCCTCCCTATGATGATTCTGATGCTGACGAATCTATTCCTTCAGCCTTTCCTCCTGAGGATTACTCTTTTGGGGAAACCCTGCATACCATGAGGGAGCATTTCCACTGGGAGAGCCAAGATTATTCAGAATCTAAGAAAAGGCTCAGAGACTTTCTTTTACTACCTCAGCACAGACCTCTTGCTGTTCCACCTATTCTAGATATTGTAGATGATGTATTTTCAGAGTCCGGCCTGTCGCCTGACTCTTTACCCCCTGCACCTGTTAAGCAAGACAGATACTACAGGGTCCCAGACTCTCATAAATTTCTATATAAAAAACCCAGCTGCTGAACCAGAAACTATATCTCAGCATCCCAAAGGGGTTAAGGCTTCCACTGCAAAAAATCCTGCTCCCTCTGATAGGGATTTTAGGGCACTGGACAGATGGGGGAAAAAGGTTTACACTTCTGCTACCTTGGCTGTAAGGGCTTTAAATGGTCAGTTTCATATGCTTAAATATCAGCAATACTTAATGTCACTGTTAAAACAGAAAATGTTGACAAATTCTGAATGTTCTGATAACAAGGAAATGCAGGATTTATTGCATGCAGCTGAACAAATGAGAAAGCATACTTTGCGATGTGGTTTTGATTCACTGGAGGTCTCTTGCAGGGCCGCTGTTATGGGTTCTGCCATTAGAAGGCATGCTTGATTAAAGGAACAGAATCTGCCTGATCATGTTAAAGCAAAATTATTGGATGCTCCATTACAGCATGATACTTTGTTTGGTATTAAGGCAGAAGAGGTGTTGAAGAAAATGGAGGATAAAGCAAAATCTATGCAGACTGTTAAGGATTTCCTACAGGTACAGCCACCCAGATTTAGCAGGAACTGGCCTTCTAAGAATTGGTCCTTTCCAGTGTCAGACCGGCCACAAAGAGGCAGATACAGACGCCCTAGAGGCAGATCCCAGCCCCAAGGCTCATACAGGCCTAAACAACGGGGTGCGTCTACCTCCAAAAGTGGAGAAGACAAATCACAGCCATACAGGAAACAGTCCCAATGACTTTCCTCTGCCAGTGCCAAGCACTTATCTTTTGGCAGCACCCTTAGGGATAAAACTAGCACTTTTTTCACAAAATTGGCACATGATCACCCAGGACAAATGGGTCTTGAATATAGTGTCTCAGGGCTACAGGTTCCACTTTCACACCCTTCCAAAGACAAAAGTTATGCCAGACCTGCCAATCAATCAGTGGGCAGAAGCACAAAAACAAGTTTCTTCCCTCATGGACATGAGGGCTATTCAGCGAGTACCACAGCAAGAGCAGGGAAAAGGATTTTACTCTAGACTTTTCTTGGTACCCAGAAAGGACAAAGCCTGGAGAACAATACTGGACCTGTCTATTCTAAATACTTTTCTGGACGTTCCAAAATTCAAAATGTTGACTCTGCAGCAGCTTCTGCCCATGCTGGACAAGAAGACTTGGCTTGTAACTTTGGACCTCAGAGGCATACCTGCATGTCCCAATCAGACAATCATGCAGAAGATACCTCAGATTCATAGCTAGCTCAATGCACTGCCAGTTCTCTGCACTGCCCTTTGGCTTATCTACTGCGCCCAGAGTCTTCACAAAATGCTTGGCACCAGTAATTGCATTTGGCAGACAGAGGAATACAAATATATCCTTACTTGGACGACTGCCTTATTCAAGCAGAGAACAAGGACAGTCTACTGAAGCATCTGGCATTTGTAAAAAGATTATTAATTTGCCTAGGGTACACAGTGAACGAAAAAAAAATCAAAACTGGTACCCTCTCAAGAGATAATATTCCTGGGTGCAAGCTTAAATACAACTGCCCAGATGGCTTACCTCACGCCAGACAAAGGCAACTGACTTCTTACTTCGAAATGATGGCAACAAAGACCCAGTTATCTGCAAGAAAAATTCTGCAGGCTTTGGGCTTCATGGCATCCTGCATTCTGCTAATTCCATATGCAAGACTGCATATGAAGAAACTACAATGGTATCTAAAAAGTGTTTGGACTCAACATTGTCACAACCTGGAAACATTAAATGTTAAGTTGTCAATCTAACTTCTCTTGTTGGTGATGGGGAGCCGATCCTCCCCCGACTGCACTTGCTTTTCTAAAGGAGAACTCCTTTCCCAGCTCAGCCTCGTCGCAGCCCCCCATGATGCAAGGCAGGCAGGCCAGGATCTGCTTTGCGCCCGGCTTTGGGGGGTCTTCTTTACCAGCTCCTGTAAGTATTTCACATGTGATATTTAAGCCCCTTTTTTAAAAAACTTTTTTTTGATAGTTTAATTTTAATTTTAACCTTTTTCTGACACCCTTGTCTCTTCTTTATTTTTTTTTCTCAATTTTTTCCTATCCTTCCCCTGTTAGGTGTGTGTGTGTTTGTGTTTTTATCAAATACCTCTTGGTATTAGTTTAATTTAATTTGACTGGTGTGTGTGTGCGTGTGTTTAGGAGGTTAAGTGTCTTAGGAGGGGTGTTCAAGGAGAACCAGGTTGTCTTTCCAAGTGTATTGCCTCTGGTCTCCACTTGGGCCTCACACTTGGGGCCCCTCTTCTGTTTGGCAGGACTCTCACTTTTTTGTTCCCCTCCTGGGACTGTCCACCTTTTCTCAAGAGAGTAACAAGTTGGTTCAGGTTCTTGCCGCTCTCGGCCGGAGTTCCGGGGGCGTCTGATCAACTAAATCCGGGCGCCCAGGCTGCCGGCGCCCGCGGCCCGCCCTCATTTGTGATCTCTGGCTTCCTGCCCGCTGGAGCCCATAATCCCACAGTGCTGCCGGCTCGGCTAATTCTGATCCGAATCTTTTTTCTGACGGATGTGATGGCTCCGGACCGGGCCCGACACCCACTGTGTCGCTCCGGATGGCGTCGGGTTCGATCGTTCTGGCTAATCTATGTAGGCACCTCCATCGTGGCGGTTGTGGCGGTTCGGCTAATTCCGGTCTTGGGCTCCGGCCGGCTCCGACACGTTACCTCGGCTCAGATATTTGTCAAGCCTCGAAACGTGCGGACCCAGAAATCGTGCCGGGCCGATCGGCCTCATTCCAGGAAGTGGTCATTCCGATCTTCCTTGGAGCCGATAATCGGCTCATTCCGGCTTTTCTGCGGAGCTTGAGGCGGCCGCCGATCTTTTCGGGTCATCTTGGCTGCCGCCGATCACCCAGAGAGAGTGGGTCAGTAGATTCTTCTGTCACGGGTACTGGCCAAATGTACACACACCGTCTCAGCAGACCAGAGTACTGTGACACCCTGTTGTGGTTCCTGCTTCCACTCCCACCCCTTTGTTTGAGTTGGTTTGGTCGGGCACCCGTACTGCTGGTTACCTTGACTGATACTTTTCCGTCCCTTCAGCCCTACTCTCCCTTCCTTCTCATGACCTTCTGGTCGGCTTCTTTGGTCCTCCTCCTCCGAGGGTGGTGGACCCTGTCCTCCTCCGCTTCTTCGAGTTGGAGCCTCATGACCTCGAGCCTCGTGAGCTCCATCTGCCTCGGAGACTTCCCTTTTTCCCTCCTCTGCCCCTCCTAGCCTGGCCGGGTTCTCTCTCGACCTGCTCCTGAGGAGGTTTCATTCGTGGCAAGAGTGCACGGCCACTGTATCAGTCAGTCAGCTCTCTCTCTCAGAGGTCCTATTGTACAGCTTGGACATCTCTCTGCACTCTCTCTTGCTACAGGCTCCAGAGATCCCTCTACCTCCTTTCCCCTGTTGACTTCCCTCCTTCCCCCTCTTCCGAGGAGAGATTTCGTTTCATCCTCCTAGGAAAGGAATTTGACTTCCCTGAGGAAGTCACTTCTGAGTCTGTCACTTCCTCTGTCTTTGATGACTTCTGAGGATCCCCTAGATCCTAGATGGATCACTCTGGAAGAGATCTGTTGACTTCTGAGAACAGGGAAACTGAGGGATTGAGATCTCTGAGGATGAGTCAGTATGCCTATGAGCGCGAGGGGTGCCTCCACCTCCTGGATATCTCTCCCTGGAATCTCTTTTATGCAGGTACTCCTGCACGAAAGCCCTCCACAGCTCCTGACTCTGTAGAGCCAGTCCTGAGAGGGCTTCTAAATTAGGAGACCTCCCTAGTAGGAAAACAATTCCTCACTAAAGGTGCCCCTCACCCGCAAATGGTGCAGGCTGCGATGCCATGGTGGTGGTGGCTAGATCACCAAAGCCGCCCACATGGTAATAAGGACTCTAGGACCCTGGATAGTACTCTAAGACCATGTTTGGAGGTAAAGCGACTCCGGAGCTGAATTCCCTTTTGTCACTGCTATGCTGCTCGCTGAATTATCTTTGTCACTGGGAGAGACCAGAGAGATATCCTGAAGGAGGCAGAGGCCCAAGAAAGATTGCTGCGCAGCTAGGAACCAAACTCCAGCTTGCTAACTCCTCCATGATTGCTATATCTTATGCTGCGGATGGAGTTTTAGTAGAGCCGCAGATGGAAGCGAGCTGAGCACAGCCAACAGGTGTGCGCTATGTCTCCTTATGGATGGGTTTAAGGCCTGCGGCAAATTCCTGTGATGATGGGTCAGTCGTTTCTTGGCCCTTTTTCAGGTTCTGGAGACCAGGTCCTCAGGTGGGAGCAGGACGGCAAGACTCTGAATTGTGTTGCAGGAGAAGGGCAGCACCCCTTCTAGCCTTATCCTAAAAGGACAGAACCCCTCTAGGGTCATCCCAAAAAAAGGAGGAGTCACAAAAGATTCACGTTAAAGAGGCGAGCCTAGAACCAGGTTCCGTGGGTCAGTTTACCCCAGAGGCAGAGGGGTAGAAACAGCAGCAACCCCTCTAGAGGCAGAGGGGGTCCTTCACAGCCTTCAGCCAGAAGCCTGTTTTGCCCGAAGCCCTCCTGAGGCAATGGGGAAGATTATCGTCCTCCTGAGGCAGCTCAGGAAGATTCCAACCGTCCAGGGAATGCCTTGATCATATTTTTCGGTTACATAGGACTTTCAGGTTAAGTCCTCCCACTCGTGCTCCAGAGCCATTCCGGGTCTAAGGACTCAAGCGAGTTAGAAGATGCAAATACCAGACAAAAAACTAGCCAAGAAGCTATTTTAGAGTTAGAAATTCAGAGCCCGAAGCCAGGATGCCTCAGGTTCAAAAGACGGGAGACAAGAGAGGTTACTGGAGACCAATAGAAAGATTTAGTCAGAAAGGACAAATAGATTCTCAAGGTAATTTCAAGTCAATTCTGCCACCTCTTAATTCTGGACAAAGGGACTCTTCCAATAGATCTTCCTTCTGCAGATCTCACATCAATGCACAGAGACGCAAAGGAGATTATCACCGCAGCGGCTCAGGGTCCAGTCATTTCCAGTCCAGCCTCACACCCAGCACAGGATTTCTCACAGCCCCCAGAGGTTTCACCATTTGGCCACAAATGCTGCTCACCTGGTATCATGCCAGGCAGTCAGAGTCACATCACCTGGAGATATCAAGGATTGACCAGTGACTGGCTCCTGTCAGCCACCACCAGGCGTCAGCTTATACAAGCCAGGGATTACACAATGGACCTCTCTGTCTGTCACTGGCTCACTGTTAGAGGCTCAGTCAACCTTAATCCCAAAACCAGTCTATTACCTTCTATCCTATTTCATCCTGTCCAGACTGTTATCTCAAAATCCCTTCAGCTGACCAAACAGAACAAAGCTTATCATCTCATCAGATTCATTGATCATCAACTGTCCTCTGGCAGAGAAGGTTGTCTATTTCCTTCATTCAAATGAAGATGGTTTACAGCTCATTATTGAGTCCCAGGCCTCTTCTGGCCTTCTTTCTACAAATTTTCCTACTAAAGGATCCATCGTCATATCCTCCTCCCAGGTGGGATCTAAATTTAGAATTGCTTGACTTGGACATGCAATCTTCGAGCCAGCTTGGTGGGTCACATCTGTCCCAGGTCTGGCTCAAAACAGGTGCTTGTACCCCTCCATCTGGATGAGGTGTCTGAACTTCATGCCTCCCCTGATGGGGTGGTCTATTTGATTTTTCACAAAGACAGACGCAACGGCTCGAGTATCCATCCCTTTTGCACTAAGGTCGCTTCAAAGACAATCTGAATCAATTCAAGTATCTCCCGCATTTTTCCTTCTTTCCCGGATAATAATGAACAAAAAGCTACACTATCTTGTTGTCCTGCTAGTAGGTCATCGGACAGGGCGGGACAGTAAACAAAAAATTTAGAAAATCGCCATTCCTTTTTTTGTTTCTATGCTCGGAATAAAAAGGCCTACCTGTTTCTAGCCCCTGTTGTCCAGATCGCCATCTTCTCGGAGTGATTTGAGCATAAGGATTCTCGCTCCTTGCTTTTTTGGTCTCTCAAAGCACCTTCATGGGAAGAGATTTTGCTGCTCCACAGCTGGCTGTGTGCGATCTTTTGCTACTCCTTCCTCCATTTTGGCCATCACTCTTCAGCAGCCTTCCTCTATTACAAATTGAACCCATTGATTCTCCAGAGCCAGTTTCAGAGGCACAGTCCTCAAGAGTTCGTTCCATTTCCCCACCCAGTTTGGTTGATCCAGAGCCCGTTCCGCATAAGAATGAAGGTTGCTGACTCCTTAACTCACTGTCCTTGTACCACCATAACGCTCCATTAGCTGTCACCTCTCGGTTCAGCCACGGTATCTTCCTCAGTCCCAGCGTCGACCTGCCTTGTCCAAGAAAACTATTATGCTAAACTTAATCATCTCAAATCGGTTCCTTTTCCATCTGTAAGTTTTTCTTCCTTGATTAAGTATTTATGCTTGGTGTTATTCCCTTGTCAACAGCTCATCTGGGCACTTCTTGCCTTGCATCATACCTCTTGGGGCTGCCTTCATTTTCAGAAGAGTTCTCGGCCCAAAGTCTTCGAGTCGGGACTGAGTTCAGGCCCGAATCCATCACAATCTTAGCAGAGTTGAGAAGACAGGCCCTCTTCAACAAATTTCTACATAAGATTATTACCCTCATTCCCTGCCTACAACAGGAGTTTCGATGGTGGGCACAGGCCTGTCACCACAACGAGGGACAGCCATTCACTTCACCCACAGCCAGGCAGTCACTAACAACAGATGCATCAGATTATGCCTGGGGGGCCCACATGGCAGGAAAATGTATTCAAGGCACATGGCCCGCAAACCAAATGCATCTCCATATCAATCATAAAGAGATGCTAGCTGTACAGAATTCTCTGAAAGCCTTCAAGGATCTACTTCATCCAGGACAACTGATGATAAAAATGGACAATACTACAGTCATGTGGTACATAAACAAGCAAGGAGGCACACATTCCTACCCCCTGTGCAGACAAGCCATGACTTTGTGGAATACAGCATTGACTTAACAAGTATACCTGCAAGCACAATTCCTGCCAGGAAAGACAAATACTCTGGCAGACAAACTAAGCAGAAACCTCATGGACCCTCACGAGTGGAAACTAGATCCACAAATCTTCAGCATGATAACAAGGAAATGGGGATGCCCAGACATAGATCTATTTGCCTCTCCTCACAACTGCCAACTACAGAGATTCTGCACAAGGACTTATCACAACAAGCATGGAAAGTGGATGCCCTATCATTCAGCTGGAAAACCCTTACAGTATATGCCTTTCCTCCACTGCCTCTCCTCCCCAAGGTACTCCTAAAGGTCAGACAAGAGAAGCCAAAAATTATACTGATTGCCCCAGACTGGCCACGCCAGCACTGGTACCCAATCCTAAAAAGCTTGTCTCAAGGCCCAGCCTGGGCATTACCTCAAATTCCTCATTTGCTGACCCAACAAAACAGTTAGATCCTGCACAGCCAACTCAGAACCCTAAATCTGGCTGCATGGCGGATAATGTAACCATTCAGAACACACCTCTCTGTAAAGCAGTTATGGATGTTATTTTGGAGGCCAGGAGGCCCAACACCAGAAAATCTTATGCGGAAAAATGGAAGAGATTCTGTACTTGGAACCAGGCTCACAGAATGGACCCGCTTGAACCAAATATTCCTCAAATTTTACAATACCTAACTGAGATGCTGGACAAAGGCCTATCCTTCTCATCTATTAAGATCCATGCCTCTGCCATATCAGCTCATTACAATACGGACCCACCTATTTATTCACATCCACTGCTAAGGCAGCACCTCAGAGGAGCCAAAAACATAAGACCTCCAAGGAGAGTGCCAATACCTGCATGGGACCTCAATTTTGTCTTGGAAAAGCTCACACTGCCTCCTTTTCAGCCAGCCAGTACAGCTGAGATAAAATACTTATCATGGAAAACAGCTCTTCTCCTAGCAATAACTTCAGCAAGAAGAGCCCGAGTTACAGGCACTAATGGCTGTGGAACCTTTTATTATTTTTCATCCGGACAGGGTTTCTCTAAGGACAAACCCAACATTTATGCCTAAGGTAGTGTCCAGTGTGGCTCTTAACCAAACCATTCATTTTCCTACCTTTTATCCAAACCTACAGAATAAGGGGGAGAGACTTCTGCATTCTTTGGACATACACAGATAGCTACGCTTCTACTTGGACAAAACTAAAGCCTTCAGAAAGTCTGAGCAACTCTTAGTGGCATATGCTGCAGGATCGCAAGGAAAAGCTATTTCAAAGCAGACTGTTTCAAAATGGATAGGCCACTGCATTCGTTTCTGCTATTCACAACATGGCAAATCAGTGCCTAAGGGCTTTAGGCCACATTCAACCAGAGCAGCAGCCACTTCAGCAGCCTTCCTCAGAGGAGTACCAACCAAGGACATTTTGGAGGCTGCAACCTGGACTTCAGTGCACACCTTTACAAAGCACTACCACTTACCTCTTTACTCTAAATCCAGAGTAGGCTTTGCCACTGCAGTTCTGCAGAGCCTCATAGCCACTCCTAATTCTATTTAGACCCAGCCACCCAACCTTAGCTTTGGGATTCAACACAAGTGTAATGACTGCAACAGTGAAACACGATGAACATAGTACAGTTGTGTACCTACCATAAATGTAGATGTTCGAGTGTATTCACTGTTGCAGTCCAGGTTACCCTCCCACCATCCCCCTTTCATTGCTGGGACTTATCTGTACTTCTCTATTCTATACAACCTATGTGGTGTATTTGCTTGTAGATGAAGGTAATGTTTGTTTGTGCATTTTTTTAATGAGCATAATTTTTAGCCTTCCCATTTGGGGGCACCTGACATCTGGGGCAAGAAAAATTGAAGGAAATGGTGTCGGCTGCAACTTTTATACCCCTGGCACACTGACGTCAGGGAAGAGGCGATAGCAACCGACGCCGGACCAGGACTTTGAATTTCAGGCCGACTGCGGGTAGCCTGCCAGTAGGATAACCCAAGTGTAATGACTGCAACCGTGAATACACTCGAACATCTACATTTATGGTAGGTGCACAACTGTACTTTCCTACACCTCCACCTTCTGGATCAGCTGTGGATTCTGGACCCAGTTCCAGATCAGGCGGGTTGCACCAGTCCCTTCAAACTCTCCAGCTCACAACTTGGTTACTCCACTTCCAACCTTGGCCAGGCTTTCCAATATCTCCCCAGCAGTCCGTGATATTATTGTTTCCTCACATAAGTCTACTATAAGGAAAACATATGCTAGTAAATGGAAACGTTTTTCTTACTGGGCAGAATCTAGAAATTTGGATCCTTTCTCGGCCCCAGTCCATGAAATTCTTGAATTTCTAGCACAGCTTTTTCAGTCTGGTGCTACCATTAGAGTACAACTAGCTGCAATTTCTAATTTTCATATCGGTATGTTTAATTCTAGCATTATGCCTCGTAAGCCCTGCAATTCCTTTATGAAAGGAACATCTCTTCTTAGACCCCCAGTTAGAGATCCTCCTCCTCCTTGGGATCTCAATTTAGTTTTAGCTTCCTTAATTTTGCCTCCCTTTGAACCGGCAGCATCATGTTCTTTAAAATTTCTTTCTTGGAAGACACTTTTTCTGGTTGCTATTACTTCAGCTAGACGTGTCTCAGAACTGCAAGCACTATGTGTTCGTCCTCCTTACCTGGTGTTTCACAAGGACAGAGTTTCTCTGAGGACCAATCCATCCTTTATTCCTAAAGTCTGCTCAGAGAACAATTTAAATCAATCCATAGATCTCCCAGTTTTCTTTCCTAATCACAGCAACAAGGCAGAATACAAGCTCCACCAGTTGGATGTACACAGACAATTACGTTTTTACCTCCGTAGAACTAAGTAACTAAGAAAGTCAGACCAGTTATTTCTTTCTTATGCTTTCAACAAACAAGGCCTTCCAGTTTCTAAAGTGACCTCATCCAGATGGTTATCTGATACTATTGCCTTCATTTATCAGTTACGAAATAAAGAGCTACCAGCTAAACCAAAAGGTCATTCCACTAGAGCATTAGCCACCTCTGTAGCTTTTCAGTCTAGGTTGCCCATAGACTCAATCTGTGCAGCTGCCACTTGGGCAAACCCTCACACTTTTATCTCTCATTACAAGGTAGATGTAGATTCCCAGAGCAGAGCTTCCTTTGGTTCTACTGTTCTGAAGAGTGTGTTCCAATGAGCCACCCGGGATTTTAGGTGCTAGGGACGCTGACCCAAACAGCAAGAACGAAGGTGAGATGGACAACTTAACATAAAGAAGTTATGTACCTACAATAACGTTCCATGTTAGTTGTCTTCATCTCGCCTTCCTTCTTGCGTCCCTCCCTCCTTCCTCCTCCCTAGAGGATTGTAAGGAGTTCCCTTTTGTTTTCACTGGCTGAGCATCTTTTATTACTTCACATGCCTGCTAATTTATAACTCTTTCCTTGTTTAGGTGTATTGGACAACCAGTTTTTAGGAACTGGTTACTCTACTTATGTCTAATGTGCACTATCACAAACAAGATCTGGGTAGCTGACGCTGGGCATGCTGGGATAAGGGGTAGCCTTGAGCCAGTAAACAGCTCTTGAGCTATAGAAGACGGCCGTGTTGGAGCCGTGGATTGGCTCCGAACCCAAACAGCAAGAAGGAAGGCGAGATGAAGACAACTAACATGGAAAGTTATGGTAGGTACATAACTTCTTTTTCTGGAAGACTGCTTTTTTAGTTGCCATTACTTCTGCTAAGAGAGTGTCAGAACTTCAAGCACTATCTATCAAGGTTCCTTGTATGATTTTTCATAAAGATATATGGTATCTTTACGTACTAACCCATCCTTTCTCCCCAAGGTAGCGTCAGAAGCCAGTATTAATCAGACAATCAATCTTCCTGTCTTTTTTCCAAATTTTCAAAATAAAGGAGAATACAAGTTAAATTTTTGCTGGGTGTGCCTAGACAGTTATGGTTCTATTTGCACAGGACAAAAGCCTTTTGTAAGTCTGAACAACTTTTTGTTTCTTACTCAAAACCCTTTTTAGGAAAACCAATCTCCAAAGTCATGATTGCCCGGTGCATTTCCTAATGTATTATTTGAGCATATTCTGTTAGGGGTATTTCCCCACCAGGTCAGATAAAAGTTCATTCCACCAGATCTATGGCTACTTTAGCAGCTTTTTGGTCCAGGGTAACTTTGGATATTTGTTCTACAGCTACTTGGTCCTCATTTCATACTTTCATTCCACATTATAAATTGGACATTGTATCCAGGAACAGGGCATCCTTTGGCTCTGCCGTGCTCTTGGAATATCCTTCCATTAGGGCCTCCCAGGTATATAGTAGCTGGAGACTCTGTCCCACAGGTTAATGACCAAATGAAGTCATCTACTTCAGATAAAGAAGTTATGTACTCAACATAATGTTCCGAGTAGTTGTACTTCATTTGTCTTCAACCACCCCCCCTCCGACCTTGTCAGTATTGTGCTGGCTTTATATATATGGTAGGTGGACACCTCAAGGATGTTTTTTGCCATGCTTTGCCTCAGGAAATTTGGTTTGCCAGTAGTGGTAAGGTCTTGTTGGGTTGGCTATGTCTTATGATTTGAGCACCAAACTTAATTTCAAAGGAGGAAGAAGACAGGGGGCATTATGGGTAAGGGGAGGAACTTGGAGCTCGGATCAGATGCTAGTTATGCGGCCAAGTTTGATCCGATATGGATCTGTAACCCACAGGTTGCAGACAAATGAAGTACAACTACCCAGATGGAATGTTATGGTGAGTACATAACTTCTTTTTTTTCCTTCCTGTCATTTAACATCACTGTCTCAGGGTGTAATAGAAGTGGTCCTGCCTTCTCACTAGGGGAAAGGATTTTATTCAAGAATGTTTCTGGTGCCAAAGAAAGAAGATTCATGGAGACCATATCTGGACCTTTCCTTTCTCATTCCATTTGTGTTAGTGCACAAGTTAAAAATGTTATCCCTTCACAACTTGTTAACTCTCATTCACCATTTGACTTTTCTGGTGACTTTAGATGTAGATGCTTTTCATCATATCCCTATAGATCCAGACATCATGAGTTTCTTCTGGTTTTCTATGTCTGGATCTCTGTATTCTCTGTATTATCCTTTTGTTTATCCACTGCTCCAAGGATATTTGCAAAGTATCTAGCACCAGGGAAGTCTAGTACAGACTGCAAGGTGTTCACATTTCTTACTTATTTAGACAACTTTGTTATCTTTTTAGAGGCTTTTTCAGTGTGTCAGGAATTTTTTAATTGGACCGAGAGATCTCATACATAGGCCAGGGTTCCATGAGAACATACTAAGTTCTTGTTTAACTCTTTATCATGGGATTGTTTTCTTTGTGTGCATCCTAGGTACCTCAGTTCAAATAACTTTTCTTCCACAGAAAAAAAGTAGATCTCTGTGTGGGTCAAAGATCTCAAGCTAACATCCCGTGAGCTTCAAACAGTTATGAAGACAACATAATTCTACAAGAGAGAAACTACTATACTACATTCCTGTGCTGCACTGACTACCTTCCTTTTTGTTTTGGAGATTGTGGCCCTGAGCTGAATGTGGTAGTTCTCACACAGCCTTCAATTATTTATTTAATTTGTTGAGTTTGAGAGCACTGGTCTAGATCTCTGAGTTTTATCTCAGACCAGGGCTTATCACAGGAGTCTGGGTCTCATGTCATTTAAGATTCTCAAAATTCTTCTCAGAGGACTCCACATGAGAAAAAAATTAATGGTGTCTAAAATCCATATGGTCCCAACATCACCATCCTCTGACATTTCAGATTCCTGTTTTGGAGGTTTATGAAAAAAAAAAAGATTCTCTGTTGGAGAGACCATTATTTTTTTAACACCTTCATTGCATTATCACTTGTGACATAGGCACATTTACATTTATATAAAAGTAACAAACTGTATTAATAAGTTAAAATTAACAAACATTATGCTTTACATATATTGCTATGGGTCTACTTCATATGAAAGAATCCAAACTTAGATGAAGACTAACTTAGAGGAAGTTAACAAAACTGCATATAACCGAAATGCCACATGAACGAAAACTGCTTCCCAGATGTCTTCGACCATTGCATTAAGCTATCATCTTAGAAAAAAAACAAGTAAAAACTGTCCGCTATACTTGCATAATAAAATAACTCATCCTAAACCAGAATCAGGACGTCCCACAAAATGCACTTCCCACAGTTCTATACTAACTTAAGAAACACTGCATAAACATTTTATTAGAAGCATACCTGGCATGTCAAACTAAGCACAAGTTACCATAGCCTGAGTAACTTACAAGTTAAATGGACTTATAAAAACATGTAATGACTGCAAATATATTTCTGCTTTCATTTTTACAGAGGAGCAAGCCTCCGTGCACCCCCCGCAAACTGAATATACTAACTGCGTGATTGCACTGTTTTATGCAGTAAGTAGCTTAGTTTTGTTTGTGTAGGATTCAAGTTTGTAAATGTTTGGTTTTATGCAGATGTTGTTCATGTTTCACTGTTGCAGTCATCACATTTGGGTTATCCTTGCCAGGGATAGCCCTCAGTCGGCCCGAATACCAGAGGCTTAGCATTTTTGCGTCAGTTGCTGTCGCTCCATGACTAACCTCAGGTTGTCAGTGGTATAAAATCAGGCAGCCGATGCCATTACATCAGTCTTTCTTGCCGAGGAGCCCGAAGCAGAAGCAGTTTGTACAAGTGCCAGTCGGCCAGTGCCTGAGTTTTCGTTTCCAAATTGAAGTTGAAGTCTTCTAAAACTAAGTACCCCTTCCAAAAGAAAGAAACTTGTCCCCCAGTAGTTTTATCTGAACAGCAGTCCGATGACATTGATGCTTCTGAATATGAAGACATGCAACCCCTCTCTGCTTATGGGGATTCTGATGCAGAGGTATCCATTCTTTCTGCCCCCCCCCCCCCCCCGAGGATTTTTCATTTGGTGAAACCCTTCATACTTTATGGGAGCATTTCCACTGGGAATGTCAAGACTATCCTCAGTCAAAAAAGAGACTCAGGGAATTCTTAGATTTACCACAGCACAGACCTCTAGCCATTCCTCCTGTCCTGGATGTTGTGGATGATGTTTTTATGGAATCCAGTTTGACTCCTGACACCCTTCCTCCTGCTCCCAGGAAACCTGACAGGTACTGCAGAGTCCCTGACTCAGACAAATTCTTTTTCAAAAATCCTACTGCTGACCCAGAGGTCATCTCTCAAGGACCTAAGGGAATTAAAGCAACCTCAGCTAAGAATCCTACCCCCTCAGACAAGGATTCCTGAGCTTTAGACAGATGGGGTAAAAAAAGTATACACCTCTGCTACTCTTGCTATTAGAGCATTAAATTGTCAGTTCCACATGCTGAAATATCAGCAGCATACCATGGAACTCCTCAAGCAAAAAATGTCTTCCTTTCCTGCTTTTGCAGAAAATAAAGAATTACAAGAGCTTATGCATTTTGCAAGTCAACTTACTAAGCACACCTTGCTATAAGCATCTTGCAGGGCAGCAGTCACTGGTTCTGTCCTTAGGCATGCTTGGCTTAAGCAAACAGACCTTGCCAAATCCAAATTATTGGACGCACCATTGAACAAAGACAATTTGTTTGGCACCAAGGCAGAAGAGGTCTTAAAAAAGATGGAAGAAAAAGCTAAATCTATGCAGACAGTTAAAGACGTTTTACAGGTCTAGCCTCCGAGGTTCAGTAGGCATTGCCCCTCCAAGCACTGGTCCTTTCCTGCCCCCTCCAGAACAGCTCAGCCCAGACCCAGGGGAAGCAGACCACCCAGACAGCAGCCCCAGGAAATGCAGAGATCTAAGCAATGGAGTTTCTTCTCTTCAAAAACAGGGAGTGCTAAGCCACCCCGTTATGGTAAAAACTCACAATGACTTTACACCTCCATCCCTTACAGCTGCCTACCTGCTTGTGCCCCTAGGAGGAAAACTGTCCTTTCATGCAAGCAAATGGGCCTCTATTACCAACGACCGATGGGTCCTCAACATAGTGTCACAGGGATAAAAACTTTATTTCCACACTCTGCCAGCCCCAAAAGGGTTTCCAGATCTTCTTCCAAACCATTGGGCAGAGGCCAAAAAGCAAGTCCTTTCCCTGCTCTCCATGAGGGCAATACAGCATGTTCCTGCAGACCAGATAGGCCAAAGGTTTCTATTCCAGACTCTTCCTGGTACCCAGAAAAGAGGGCACCTAGCGCCCAATCCTCGATCTATCCATTCTAAACACCTTTATGGTGATACCAAAATTCAAAATGCTAGCCCTCTAGCAGTTTCTTCCTATGCTTTCCAAGGATGCTTGGTTAGCCACCCTAGACCTAAAAGAGGCCTACCTACATATCCCAATCAGGGAATCTTGCAGGAAGTGTCTGCATTTCATGGCAGGATTTGTGCACTTACAGATCTCTGCGCTTCCCTTTGGCTTATCCACTGCTACCAGAGTTTTCACAAAATGCTTGGCTCCAGCCTTTGCTTTTTGCAGACAAAGAAATATTCAAATGTACCTCTGCTTAGACGATTGCCTGATTCAGTTAGTCAGGAAAAGCTGTTACAGCACCTGACCTTTGTAAAGGTCTTACTGACCTCCCTGGGGTATACTGTCAACGAAAAGAAATCAGAACTAGTCCCCACACAAAAAATTGTATTCCTGGGAGCAAGCCTGGTCACAGCATCCCAGATGGCATTCCTTATTCCAGAAAAACAAGCCTACCTGACAGGTTACTTCTCTCAACTAACCACCAGAACCCAGTTATCCGCAAGGAAAATCCTGCAAGCTCTAGGGTTCATGGCCTCACGCATTCTACTCATTCCATATGCCAAACTGCATATAAGGACACTACAGTGGTACCTAAAAAGCCTTTGTTGTCAACACTTTCAAGACCTGAAAACTATCATACCAATGATACCGTGTCTAAGGAAAGATTTCCTTTGGTGGGTAACAACATGCAACCACAACAAGGGACTTCCCTTCTCACAACCCCACGCCACCCAGACCCTCACCCGAGATGCATCAGACTATGCCTGGGGTATACGTCTGGACGGCAGGTGCATTCAGGGTCACTGGAGCCCAAATCAAATACATCTGCACATCAACCAAAAAGAGATGCTAGCTGTTCAGCACGCCCTGACAGCTTTCAGACCCATACTCTCCCCAGGGCTTCTACTGTTCAAAACAGACAACACCACAGTGATGTGGTATATCAACAAGCAGGGAGGAACTCACTCTTATCCTCTCTGCAGGCTCGCCATGACCCTGTGGCATATGGCCTCAGCCATTCAACTACACCTGCTAGCACAATTCCTGCCAGGCTACCTAATCTCTCTGGCAGACAACTTAAGCAGAAACCTGCTAGACCACAGAACCTTCACCCTTGTAACCCAGAATTGGGCACCCCGAAGGTGTACCTCTTTGCCTCCCACTCCAATCATCAGCTCAGCAAATTCTGCACCAGGGAACCTCACAGCAAGGCCTGGAAAGTGGATGCTCTATCCTTCCAGTGGGTAAACCTCTCTGTCTATGCATTTCCCCCTCTACTGCTCGTTTCAAGGGTACTGCTCAAAATAAGGGAGGAAAAACCGAGGGCAATCCTGATTGCCCCAGACTGACCATGCCAGCACTGGTACCCACTAATGCGCCGCCTGTCACCCCTGCCACCATGGCACCTACCTCAGATCCCAACACTCCTGACCCAGAGGAATGGAGAATTCATGCATCCCCAATTGCAGACCCTCAGCCTGGCTTATTCCCTGACCTCTCCTCAAGCTGCCAGCCTAAACAAACAAGTCCTAGATGCTATAAGTAAGGCCAGATGCCCCAGCATTAGAAAATCCTATGCTGACAATTGGAAAAGGTTTTGCACCTGGATCCAAGCTAAGGGAGCCGGACTGGCACAGCCCTCCCTACCTCTCATCCTGGATTACCTAGCAGACCTACTACACAGGCGTCTATCCTTCTCTTCTGCTAAAATTCATGCCTCTGCCATCTCTCCTCATTACAGCACAGAGCCACTTCTCTTCTCACACCCTCTCATCAAACAGTTCCTAAGAGGGACTAACAACTTAAGGCCACCCAGTAGAGCTCCTACCCCAGCTTGAGACCTTAACTTTGTGCTGGAAAAGCTCTCCCTACCCCCCTTTGAAACTGCAGCTTCAGCAGAGTTAAAATTCCTCTCTTGGAAGACAGCCTTGCTTCTGGCCATCACTTCAGCTAGAAGAGTATCAGAGCTACAAGCACTCATGACTGTAGAGCTCTTCATCATTTTCCATGCTGACAGGGTCTCCCTCAGGACTAACCCATCCTTCATGCCTAAAGTGGTGTCTAGTATGGCTCTCAACCAATCCATTCATTTGCCCACCTTTTTCCCTAACCCACAAAACAAGGGGAAAGGATTCTGCACTCTCTAGATGTGCACAAACCACTCAGATTCTATCTGGATAGGACTAAATTCTTTAGAAAAACTGATCATTTTCTAGTCAGCTTCTCAGCAGGGGCAGAGGGCAAGGCCATATCCAAACAAACAATCTCCAAATGGATAGCACACTGCATCCATTTCTGCTACAAACAGCACGGGAAACTGCCCCAAAGAGGATCAGGACACATTCCACCAGGGCAACCTCCACCTCTGCAGCTTTTCTCAGAGGGGTCCCCACCAGGGACATCGTGGAGGCTGCAACATGAACTTCTGTTCATACCTTCACCAAGCACTACCACCTACCTATCTTCTAGAAATCCAGGGCAGGCTTTGCCACCTCAGTCTTGGAGGGCATCCTAGCCCAGCCCCCAGTCTTCTTGACTGCCTCCACCCTTTTCTTCAGCTTTGGGAATCAACCCAAATGTAATAACTGCAACAGTGAAACACGAAGAACAGTACAGTTGTGTACACTTACCATAAATGTAGATGTTCGGGTGTATTCACTGTTGCAGTCCTGGTTCCCCCCCCCCTCCATCCCCCTTGTCTCTCTCTCTCTCTCTCCCCCTTTCTCCTTACATGGAATTTTTGGTATTTACTTTCTACTGGTGGTGTTCTTCCACCATAACCTATCTCCCTATTTGGGGGCTCCTCACAGTTAGGGCAAGAAAAACTGACTGATTTTATACCACTGATGACCTGACGTCTGTCCTGGAGCGACAGGAACTGACGCAGAAATACTAAGCCTCTGGTATTCGGGCCAACCCTGGCAGGATAACCCAAATGTGATGACTGTAACAGTGAATACACTCTAACATCCACATTTATGGTAAGTGTACACAACTGTACTTTTAGTTAACTTTGTCTTGGTAATTTTAGATTTGTTCATATGAGCTTTCGCTCATATGAAGTAGACCCATTGTTATATTTTTTTAACAAGAAATATCTTTATTAAACCATCCCTTAAAACATAAGCAGTCAAACATTTATATAAATGAAAACAAACCACACTGACGCAATCCTAGTTGCAAGCATTTTACATCAGAAAGCATGCTGACACACACTCCCATTTGCAAACATTATACATCACTTATAATCTACCCAGTCGTTTTCAGTCAAACATTATTACATAGCTCATTTAAGTCCTGCCTTCTTTTAAACCTCATTCCTCCCCTGTATGTGGTGTTCTCACAATTCACATTTTTGCTATGTAGTTTGATTCTACCTTTTCCTAAAGATCTCAATTCCAGTTGTTTTATCGCTTATTATATTCGCTACTTCTAATATAGCTGGTTTAGATTTTGATTTCCATTTTCTAGTAATTGCTTTTTTTTGGCAGCCATTATAATTAGAAACAGCAAGGTCTTGCTATGTTTAGACAATTCCATATCTGAAGTAGTTAACTTAATTTGATCAGCAACCTGTGGGTATCTGATCCGACCCGTATCCGAGCCGGCAGCTTTCCAAGATAGAAATCCGAGCTCCCAGCTCCTCCCCCTTACCCATAATACCCTGCTACCTCCTTCCAGTCCCCAGATCTCATTTGCCGCGGCTTCTTGAAGCACGAGTGACGAGCTCCTGGTGGTTTTGTGAGTGATTTTCATAGGGTTTTTTACTCTGCTTTTCTCTCAAAATTCTGTGTGTGTGTGTGCATTAGTCTACCCTTAGTTTATTAGCTTAAATTGTTTCTTTTTTGTAGTCAGTTAATCTTAACTTTTCCCTTCCCCTTATCTGTGTGTGAGGGTGTGTGTGTGTGAGTTATCATGGCCTAAGGCCGTATTTTCTAAATTCCCTGAGTGTGGTCATAAGCTGTCCCCAGCCGATGGCCACACTCAGTGCGTTATTCGCCTGGGGGTTGCTCATTTATCATCAGGCTGCCTGATTTGTGCCGCCTTCAACCCCCGGGCTTTGAGGGACAGGAAGACTAAGTTAATCCTTGCAGACCTTTTGCCCTCGGATTCTGCTTCTTCCTCCTCCTCTCCCTCAGTGGCACCAGCCACGGCTGCGGCTGTTCAGCCGACTGTTCCTGCTCCCCTGGCCGGGACTCAAACTCTCACTGTGTCCCAGGGAGAGAGGGACATCAGGAAAAAAGACAGACATAGAGAAAAGGAAAGAGATAGGGAGAGGCATAGGAGCCATAAGCGGCGGGCCGATTCAGATCCCTCGGCCCCGCCGGCTAAATAGCTCCTTTCTCCTTTGAAGGTCTCCGGATCTTCCCCCTCTCGGCTCCGTTCTCCTCTTTTCTCCCCGGAGCCAGAGGAGGAGACCCAGTAACCTTGTAGGTCGTTGAGGCGGCCTCTTCTAGGTCAACTAGGAGCCTATCGGATGCGGACATGGACCGGGTGATGCGTCGCTTCCTCCAGGCCCAGATGCAGATGGGGGAGCTCTGCCCCTTTCTTTGCCCCCATTGCTCCTTCTCCGATCCATTATTGGGTTTCGGAGCCATCGGATTCGGGTAGCATCGGAGCCGATAGTCATCACTACTTCGCCGGCTGTACCCTCGACTTTGTCGGGTCCTTTTTCGGATCCGAGCTCTCGGGGCCGTGCGCCGAGCCTCGGATCCAGAGGGGTGAGTGTGTCTTCAGCTCCGATGCAGTCGGAGCACACCTCTCTTACGGGTCCAATCGCTTCGGCACCAATCCACACATTGGATCCGAGGGGGCTGCTCTCGGATCCTAGGGAGAGCGGTTCACCGTCGGCCTTTGAAGTTGTGGAGAGGGTCTTCTCGAGGGATTCGAGGCCCCTGGCTCATGCTACAGATCCACTCGCCATTCCCCTCACAGACGGGCCTGACTTCAATCATCCGGCCCCAGGGATAGCCTGTGTCCACGTCCCAGATGGTTCCCCTAGAGGAACAGGACCTAGTTGGTGAGCCCTCCTCGGACAGCCCCCCCGAGGAGGTTCCTCACAAACGAAAGTGTAAAAGGAGGAACTTGGACTCCCCCGAGTCCCTCATGGAAGACACTGACTTGGAGGAAGGGGAAGGTTCCCCCAAGTCACCCCCAAAGATGTCTCCTTTGGAGACATCATGGGGATGCGCATTAGAGGGGGGGTGGTCAGCCCAAAAACCTTCCTCGGATGAGTCTGTGTTTCTGGAGGTGTTTGATACAGGCCCATCTATCTCTTGGGTGTCCCCTCCGGCCGAACCCCTGGTAGATCTCCTAACTACCAGGGCGTGGAAGGAGCCGGACAATGTAGAGCCAATCCCCAGAAGACTTGATAAAATCCTTAGTCCCCCGACAGACAGGACGGCGTGGAGCAAAGGTTCCCCAGTAGATGCCATGGTGGTGGCGGCTGCCACCAAAAAGGAACTGGCTCAGGAAAGTTCCTCGGTGCATCCTCCCGACAAGGAGTTTCGGACGATGGACCCCATTGGAAAGCGGATGTTTGCTTCAGCCACCTTCTCCATAAGGGCTCTGAACTACTTGGTACACGTGATTCGACTTCAGCTGGACCTAATCAAAGAGTACGCTGGGTCACCCCTGGAGTCCATGTCGGCCGAGGACAAAAGAACTTTCTCAACACGAATGGCCGCTCTACAGTCTGTATCCAACACTTCTATGCGTCTTCTCTCCCATGCCACGGAGGGGGAGGCTGGAGCCAGTGGAGCAGGCATCAGCTTGCGGTGCCATGCCTGGCTCCGCCTTTGCGATTTTGCGGAACCCTTCACGGCATCCTTCGCGAATGCTCCCTTTGACAGTTCTACCTTTTTTGGCAAGACCATCCGCGATACGCTACTCCAGAGCAAGAAAGACGGGAAGACGTCTGCCATCGGACTCCGCTTCTCTGCTCCTCAAAGGTCCTTTTCCAGGAACCATTGAGGACAAAAGAAGATGTGGTTCTGGAATACTCAACAACCCCGTTTCGCTCCAGACCCTTCGTCCTTCAGAGGCAGGGGAGGACAAGGTGGACGCCGGCCCAGAGGCAGAGGGGGGCCGAAGAATTTCGGATTGAGGGAACCTTTTTCCTACCGACCCGCGCAGCAACCCTGAGGGGTTGCCCGACTGCTCCTCTCTGGAGGCAGTCGGGGGCGTTTTTCGGAACACCTAGCACATTGGGAGTCCATCACGACAAATCGCTGGGTGCTCCGAATAATATCCAGAGGTTACTCTATTCCCTTCGTGAATCCTCCCCCTCAATTGGGGCGCCTCCCCGATGTCCCACTCAATCAGTGGGAGGCAGCAGCTTTAAAGATGAAAGAGCTGCTAAGAAAAGGAGCCATCCAGTGTGCCCCCCCAGAGCAGTCCGGATTAGGCAATTACTCCAGGTTCTTTTTGGTGCCAAAAAAGGCAGGGGACTTGAGGCCAATTCTCGACCTGTCTACATTGAACCTGTCCGTTGCCAAGGAAAAATTCCGGATGGTCACCATTCAATCTATACTCCCCCCTCCTGCAGGAGAACAACTGGATGTGCTCCATAGACCTCAAGGATGCTTACTATCACATTCTAATGAACAGGCGATCCAGAAGGTTTCTCCGCTTTTGTTTAGGGGCCAGTCATTATTAGTTCAGGGTCCTCCCTTTTGGCCTCACCACAGCCCCCAGGGTGTTCACCAAGGTCATGGCAGTTGTAGCGGCCCACCTGAGGCTTCAGGGAATACAGGTCTTTCCTTACCTGGACGACTGGCTCCTCGCCGCTCCCACCAGGCATCTACTATGCTCGGCCAGGGATTATTTCATACGTTTGGCCCACCAGTTGGAGATCACCATAAATTACAAAAAATTGTCCCTTCAGCCTGCTCAGGTCCTGGCTTCATAGGGGCCAGAATAGACACGCTTCAGTCCAAGGCCTTCCTGACGTCGGACAGACTCCGCAATCTAACTCTCCATGTCTTAGCCCTTCTCCAGTCTCCGGCCCCACCAGCGGAATTAGTCCTAAGGGCTCTAGGGTCTATGGTGGCGGCTATCAACCCTTCACCCCTAGCCCGCTTGAATATGAGGGTTCTTCAATGGACCTTACAGGTCCAGTGGTCCACCCTTCGACATCCATTGTACTCCCCAATTCCCCTCAGCAGGGTTTGCAGGGAATCTCTACTTTGGTGGCTCCATTCCCGAAAGCTTCGGGAAGAATGGCCCTTTTTGATGCCTCTATCCCAAGCCACGGTGACCACGGACGCTTCTCGCCTACGGTGGGGGGGGGGGCATTGCATGGGCAGAACCGTCCAAGGCACGTGGACTCCGTTCTGCATATCAGTGTTCTAGAGATGAGGGCGATGCTTCTAGCGTTGCAAGCTCTCCATGCCCTTCTTCCTCTAGGGACTATTGCAATTCAGACAGACAACATGTCAGTCGTCTGGTACATCAACAAACAGGGGAGAACCAGGTCTTGCCCCCTTTGCCGAGAGGCCATGAGAGTTTGGGATTGGGCGATATCCACCAACCGTTTTCTGCTAGCAACGCACATTCCGGGTCGGTCCAACATTCTAGCGGGCAAGCTGAGCCGGACTATCCTCTCACCTTACGATTGGTCTCTGAACCCCTTAGTAGCGAAACAGATCTTCTTCAAATGGGGTCAACCTTGCTGCAATCTGTTCGCATCGCCTTCAAACGCAAAGTGCAGCGAGCTTTTCGCTCTAATCCCTCCTCCTGGGGAGACCCCTAGAGACGCTCTAGTTCATGCTTGGCCATCCGGTCTTCTTTATGCTTATCCTCCTCTTCCGTTAATGACAAAATTCTTGCAGAAAGCTCATCGGTTGGGGAGCAAAGTTATCCTCATAGCCCCATTCTGGCCTCGTCAAACCTGGTTCCCATACCTACGGTCTCATCTCATGGCTCCTCCTTGGATCTTAGATCCCATTCCGGATCTGATTTCTCATCCTTCGGGATTGAAAACTCCGAACCTGAATGACCTCAAGCTTTCCGCTTGGTTGATCCAGTTCCCTTAGTGGTTAGGACGCCCGGTATCTCATCCGCAGTGAAATCCATCCTGGTGGTGGCACATAAACCTTCTACCAGGAAAGTCTACAACAGTAAATGGAAACATTTTTCTATCTGGGCCGGGCAAAGGAATCTGGACCCCTTTATGGCTCCTATTCCAGCAGTGCTTGAGTTCTTATCCCATATCTTTCATCAGGGGGCCAGTTCTTCAACTACGAAGGTTCAAATGGCGGCCATTTCCCACTTTCACATAGGAGACAACCTTGGTCCTTTAGCTTCCTCTAAGATCTGTAAGACCTTCTTGAAGGGTACCTTCCTTTTAAGGCCGCCTGTCAAGAATGCAGTCCCTCCGTGGGATCTAACCTTAGTCCTCCAGGCTCTTACTGGTCCCCCTCTGAGCCTGCAGCTTCGGTTGACTTAAAGTATTTGTCTTGGAAAACTGCCTTCTTGATTGCTATTACCTCAGCTAGAAAGGTGTCGGAGCTTCAGGCCCTTTGTACTAAACTCTGTATCTTGTCTTCCATAAGGACAGAGTATCCCTCAGGACTAATCCCTCTTTTTACCCAAAGTGGCTTCCGAGGCTAACATCAACCAATCCATTAATCTGCCTGATGTTATGTGATCCTATCTCGCCTACATTCTGACTGATGGGTTCGGAGCCGATCCCTCGGCTCCGACTCGGCACGCTTATGCCAAAGAGCGAAGTCTCTTACTGGCTGAGCTTACCATATCCCAGGATGCACCACTACCAGTCCCCCAGATCTCGTTTGCCGCTAACAAGTGAAGACGTGGTCTCGAGCTGGCTGAGTTAAGTAGTGATTATTTCACTAGTTTTTCTGTCAGGATTTTCTTCATTCTCAACAAAATCTGTTTTAACAGCTATTCTTGTGTTTAGAGTGCGTTTGACAAAAATTCACTTGGTGAATTCTTGTGTTGTGAGTGTGGACTAGGAGTACCTCTTGTCTGGAAAGGCCTTTCCCGGTCTTTTTATTTGTAGGTGACTTTTCTGTTTCGATCATTTATATTTCTCTTCTTTAAAGAAGAACTAGCAGAGAGAAATTATTCATTTACAGAGTTTGTGCTGTGTTTTGACTACAGAGTATTGCGAGTGATAACTGTAAGCCTATTCTAGGTGTGTCACCAGTGTTTCTTCCAGTTAGTTTTCTGAAATTTTCTATAATGTCTCAGAATCCTAGGCCTTCGGCTTTAAGAAATGTGTAAAATGTAGCTTCAAAATGTCCATCACGGACGATCACTCGCTCTGTGTGTATTGCTTAGGGCAAAACATTTACAGGAATCATGTAGTGTATGTCACGCTTTTTCCTCAAGGGTCCTCCAGGAGAGGAAAATAAATTAATTCTTAAGGGATTAATTAAACCTTCTTTCGAAGCTTTGGCATCCTCTCCTTCTCCGGCCAAAAGAAAAGTCGGCTCCGACCAGTCCGTCGGATCCGATCGCTAAGAAACAAAGGCAGGCCTCTCCTTCGCTCCAAGGACTTGGGCCGAGGTCGAACAGTCTGCCTCGATGCCACCAGTATCGACTCCTCTGGCTTGAGCCGATAGCTGGGGCATCGAGAGGCGGGTCATCTTCGTCGGCTCCACTGCTCGGGCCGACAAAGGCTGCCCGCCAGACACTTCCTCCTCGGCGGTCCACCTCGCACCGATGGAATCTGGTGTGTGTATTCCTTCGCCGATAGTTGTCGAGTCTCCTCGAGCCGGTCCCCTAGTCCTTTGGGGCCGTTGGAGAGGCCATCTCGAACCCGTTCTGTTTCCTCTCGGTCTTGAGGATGTCAGATTCTGATATAGACAGGGTGCTCCAAAGACTGTTCCAGTCCCCAGTCTTCCAAAAATTTGTTTCGTTCCGACCCAGTTGGCTTGCCGATGACCTTGGCCCACCCCATTGCCATTCCTCCTCCGACTGCGCCCGGCTGAGCAGGTGCTGTCGGGCAGTGGAGATATCAGGTCGCTCCGACCCTTACTCCAACCCGGCCTTGGTCCGAGTTTGGCTGGACTTCTTGGCTGGACCGGGGTGATGTTTGGGGCCTATGTCGAGCCTCCCCTCGGTGCTTGACTCGGGACTTCCGTTGGCTATCACGGCTCTGGGGACCGGACACTCCCAGGATTCTGGGGTCCGCTTTCAGAGCCATGAGAGTGCCTTGGCCAAGTCCTCTTGACCATCTCTCCGGCTTTACCGGCACCTTCCCTGGGCGTGGAGACTGGGTCTTTGGCAGTTCCCTGTCCGTAGTCAGCGGAGCCCGGGGCCTGAGGTTACCCCAGTGGGGTTCCCTCCTCCTGAGGGTTCTTGAGTTGTCTTGGAGGAACCCCAAGGAAGAGATCGTGCAAGAGGAAGCACGTGGACTCCCCAGTCTATTACATCAGACACTGATCTGGATGATGCAGAGGGTCCCAAGTCGTCCTCGGATGATGTCTCATTTGCAGACATCTTAGAGATCCTCAAACAACGAGGCGGCTGGATATCCAAACCCCTCTGCTGACGAGTCAGTGCTCCTCAAGGCCTTTGGGGCTCAGCCCTCCGCCTCCTGGGTGTCTCCGCCCGACGAGCTTCTGGATTTAGTTTGTCGGGAACATCCAGATACCGTGGAACCAGTCCTTCTCGTCCAAATAAATTTTTGTCTGCTCCCCGAGAAGGAGTTCCTCACTAAAGGAGTGGCTGTAGATGCCATGGTGGTTTTATCTGCTACTCAACAGGCGTGGCAGAGGCTTCAACGTCCGTCCATCCTCCTAATAAGGAGTCTAGGAGTATGGACAGGTGCAAGCGCACCCTGACTTCAGCGGCCTTTACTTTAAGGTCTCTGAATTATTTGGCACATTTTACCAGGCTTCAGAGGGATCTGGTCAAGGAGTTGTCAGATTCCCTCGCGGGTAACCTACCTGAGCAGCTAGCCCAGTCGGTTAGCTCTCAGTTGGCTATCCTTACGTCAATTTCTAACTCGTCCATGAGCCTCATTTCCTATGCGGCCGAAGGGGCGGGTAGAGCGGCAGGCACAGGCGTGGCTCTACGGACGCTCCCTTTGATGGGTCCTCATTGTTTGGACCCAAGGTTAAAGACACCCTTACCCGCTGTGAGCAGGAGGGAAAAACTTTATCTGCCGTAGGTCCCCCTTATTCCACTCCCTTTCTGCCTTACCCCATGGCTAAAGGAGGGGAAAATGGTTCCAAATCTCAAGTTTTCTCCCAACAGCAGGAAGATTCCCCTTCCAGAGGCAGAGGACGGGAAATTTTCAGGAGGCGCCGTCCCAGAGGCGGCAGAGGGCCCCGCAATTCTGGAGACCGCGAGTCCTTTCGTGGCTCTTCAGCCTCCCACACGTCATGAGGGATTGCCCGGCTGTGCTGCGCCGGAGCCAGTCGGGTGTCGTTTTGCCAAGCACCTAAAAGCCTGGGAGTCAATCACTCAGGACAGATGGGTGCTTCGGATCATTGCCGGAGGTTACACCATCCCATTCACATACTACCCCCACCGTCCAAAGAATCCCGGACCCACCACCCAGTCAAAGGGAAATGGCAGCCGAGAAGCTTTAAAGCTGCTAGAAAGGAGTCATCCAACCGTCCCCACAGACCAGATCGGATCAGGAAATTACTCCAGGTTCTTTTTAGTGCCAAAGACAGGGGACCTGAGACCAATATTGGATCTCAGCAGACTGAACCAATCCGTCACGAAATCCAAATTCCGAATGGTCACGTTACAATCCATTCTCCCATTGTTGGAGAAGGATGTTTGGATGTGCTCCATAGACCTCAAGGACGCCTATTATCACATACCGATACATCAGGCGTCCAGGAGGTATCTGCGCTTCAGCCTGGGAGTCAGTCATTACCAATTTTGCTCTGCCCTTTGGTCTCACCACAGCCCCAGGGTGTTCACCAAGTGTTTGGCAGTAGTGACGGCTCACCTGAGAAGTCTTGGATTCCAAGTGTTTCCCTATCTCGACGACTGGCTCCTGACTGCCACCACCAGGCATCTACTAATGGACAACCTCAAAGCCACCATCTCCTGGGTATTACCCTGGGATTACATTCAATTGGTCAAAGTCTGTCTTGCTGCCCTCTCAACGCATAAAGTTTATAGGAGCAGAGATAGACTCAAGATTGATCGCGTCTTTCTTCCTGCCGAAAGGATCCAAACTTTACAGGGCCAAGTTCAAGCTCTGATCTCGAGATCCAAAGCCCCAGCCAGGATGGTTCTACAAGTTTTAGGCTCAATGTCTGCCACGGTTCTTTTAGTTCCTCTGGCAAGATTACACATGAGGATTCTTCAGTGGCTATTGTCAACTCAATGGTCTTTTCAGGATCTTCCCTCAATCATCACATCATGATTACGGAAATATGCAAAGGGACCTTCGCTGGTGGCTTCAGACATCCAATTTGGATCAGGAAAACCCTTTGTTCTCCCTCTCCAGTGGTTACCCTGACGACAGATGCCTCCCAGATAGGGTGGGGGCATTGTCTGGGCAGGCTAGTTCAGGGCTCCTGGCTTCCAGACGAAGCTCTTCTCCACATCAACGTGTTGGAGATGAGAGCTGTACTTCTATCCCTACAAGCCTTACACAAGTTTGTTCCTCAGGGCATCATCGCCATCCACACAGACAACATGTCGGTGGTTTGGTATCTGAACAAACAAGGAGGGACCAGATCATACCCCCTTTGCAGAGAGGCCATGAGAGTGTGGGAATGGGCTGTAGCTACCAACCGCTTCCTGGTAGCGACCCACATCCCGGGAAAGTCAAATATATTGGCAGACAAATTGAGCAGGACAATTCTCTCTCCTCACGAGTGGTCTCTAAACCACAGTAGCAGCACAGGTTTTCAGGGTATGGGGACCGCCGTGCTGCGACCTATTTGCAACTCCACTAAACACCAAGTGCCAAAGGTTCTTCTCCTTGATCCCACATCAGGGAGTACCAGCCATGGATGCTCTAGCACAACCTTGGCCAACAGGGCTACTTTATGCCTTTCCTCCAATTCCGCTTCTTCCCAGGGTTATTCAAAAAGCTTCTCAACTGGGGTCTTCAATGATACTGATTGCCCCGTACTGGCCTCGGCAGGTCTGGTTTCCTACCTGAAGAAGCATGCAGTGGACGATCCGTGGACTTTAGACCTAATTCGGACTTGCTAATCCATCAGTCGGGACATCGGCATCAGTCCCTTCAATCTTTGAAATTGACAGCTTGGCTCCTCCACTTCCGACTTTAGTTAGAAGGCACACACTAGACCGGAAGTTGTTCACATTTTATCTTGACCCACAAACCCACCACTAACAAATTGTACCTTAGTAAGTGGAAGAGGTTTGCTATCTGGGCTCAACTCAAGGGCTTAGACCCTATCACTGCTCCTGTCCCAGAGGTCTTGAAATTCTTAACATCCCTGTTTAATCAGGGATCTTCTGTCTCAACTATTAAAGTCCAACTAGCGGCTATCTCTAAATTCCACGAATCCATGGATCCTCCTTTGATGAGCAGCAGACTATGCAAAACTTTCATTAAAGGTGCGAGCCTATTAAGACCCCAATTTTCATCCTGCACCTCCGTGGGATCTTGATTTGGTGCTTGGCATTAACATCTCCCCTTCGAACCGGCTGCTACATGCGAGTTAAAATATCTGTCTTGGAAAACTGCCTTCTTAGTTGCAATTACTTGCAAGAAGAGTTTCAGAGCTTCAAGCCCTGTCTATTAAGCCACCGTGCTTGATTTTCCACAAGGATAGAGTATCACTTAGGCCTAATCCATCCTTTGTCCCAAAGGTCTGTTCTAGTTTCTGCCTCCAACAATCTCTAGAGCTACCAGTTTTCTTCCCAAAATTCTCCAATGAAGCAGAATACACTCTTCATAAATTGGATGTTCACAGGCAATTACGCTTCTATTTAGACAGGACTCAGCAACTTCAGAAGTCAGACCAGTTGTTTGTGTCCTTCTCAGATAATAAACTGGGCCAAACCATCACAAAAGCTACTATCTCAAAATGGATCAGAGATTGCATAACTCAGGCTTATTCTTCTTGGAATAAGCAACTTACGACATGTATCAAGGCTCATTCTACCAGAGCTATGGCTACTTCTATAGCTTTTCATTCCAAGCTCGCTATTTCTGAAATCTGTTCTGCGGCTACTTGGTCCAATCCGCACACTTTCATTTCCCACTTCAAATTGGATGTGTCATCTAAAGGACGAGCTTCATTTGGTTCCACGGTACTCAGGAGTGTTTTCCAGTGAGCCACCCAGGATTCAGGTGCTAGGACGCTGTCCCATCAGTCAGAATGTGAGCGAGATAGGATCACATAACATCTTTTAGTTATGTACTCACCATAACTTCAGATGTTTGGGATCCATCTCCTCCTTCCCCCTGCCTTGGAGATCAGAAGAGATTGAACGGTTTTGAGTTCTACTGTTTATCTTGTTTCATCTGACTATGTTATATAAGCAGGGTGTGCATGTGTGCATGTATGCGGACAAACTAGATCTGGGGGACTGGTAGTGGTGCATCCTGGGATATGGTAAGCTCAGCCAGTAAGAGACTTCGCTCTTTGGCATAAGCGTGCCGAGGATCGGCTCCGAACCCATCAGTCAGAATGTAGGCGAGATGGATCCCAAACATCTGAAGTTATGGTGAGTACATAACTAAAAGTTTTCTTTCCTAACTACCAGAACATAGGAGAGTACAGACTATTAGATGTGCATAGACAATTGCACTTTTATTTGCACAGAACAGCTGCCTCGCGTAAGTCAGAGCAGCTCTGTCTCCTTTGCTAAGCCATCTCTGGGCAAATCAGTAACGAAGATGACTCTAGCTAGGTGGATATCCCACTGCATTTTACTTACCTACAAAACTTATTTTCGGCCTGAGCCCGTAGGGGTTCGTGCTCATTCTACCCGTTCTGTGGCTACTTCTGCCGCTTTTTGGTCAAGGGTACCCTTGGATGACATTTGATCGGCCGCTACTTGGGCTTCCTCTCATACCTTTATTTCTCATTATAAATTAGATCTGATATCCAGAGGGAGGGCAGCCTTTGGCTCTGCAGTGCTCCGGAATATTCTTCCTTGAGAACCTCCCAAGTTTTTGGTAGCTGGGGCCTCTGTCCCACAGGTTGCTGATCAAATGAAGTTAACTACTTCAGATAAAGAAGTTATGTACTCATCATAACGTTCCATCTGAGTAGGTAACTTCATTTGTCAGCAACCGACCCCCCCCCCCTCCGTCCCCCTAACCTGTATTTCGTTACACGGATGATTAAGTGATTCACTCCTGGTAGATATCAGGTTAGGAGGTTCAGGTTTGTGCTTGTTTTTAGTGCTGTCTGATTATTAGGCAAACTTGATCTGAGGACTGGAAGGAGGTAGCAGGGTATTATGGGTAAGGGGGAGGAGCTGGGAGCTCGTATCTGTAGCTTGGAAAGCTGTTGGCTCGGATCCGATACCCACAGGTTACTGACAAATGAAGTTACCTACTCAGATGGAATGTTATGGTGAGTGTACATAACTTCTTTCTTTGTATCATAGCTCAGAAAAATCATCTCCCTCATCACACCAATCTGCCCACCCAGCATCTCAAACAGTGCATCACACAGGGAATCCTTAAAGTCTGCCAACTCACTGCACTCCCAGAAAATATGTTCCCAGTTGCTTCTTTCTTCTCCGTCATACCTCCAACATTTGCTGTCTACCTGAGGAAAATTTCTCTGGAGTCTACTTCGGATACAGTCAACTCTCAGTTAACTGGCACCCATGGAGATGGGTAGATGCCAGATAACTGCAGTTTCTGGTTGCTTGAGAGTTGCTATTAAAAATAGGCCTGACTAAATACTGTACCAAATGCTATTTGTTTGGTTTGACTTCTTGTTAGGTTGGGGAGAGAGGGAATTTATTCCTATCTTCCTTTTTAAAACTCTAAAAACGTAAGGTATGTTTTTGTGGGGGGGACAGAGAGTGCAGCACATGAAACTGTACTGTATTTCTTCAATTTTTTTTTCCTGGATGCTTTCTGTGTAATAATATCTATGTAAACCTTTCCAGTTTTATCAGAATACAGGTCTCCCGTTTTCCCTTCCAGCTCCAGCGCAATATGTTATTTCTCAGACTTTACTTGTGGAGCAGTGTCTATAGGATTAAAGTGAATGGTCTGGAGCAAAAAGACAAACCAAAACACATGACCATACAAGAGATATTGGCAGTAATAATTGCTGTCAACTCCCTCAATCGATAGTGGGTTCCAGGACCATTACAACTGGTTACAGACTACACTGCAGTGTTGCGGCACACAAACAGAGGAGAACTCTACCATCTGGGATATAGCTTTTCAGTACAGTCTGACTGTAGAAGCAACTTACGTTCCATGAGAGCAAAACTTTGTGGTGAAGGAACTGATCATAACCAGGACTGACTGTCGTGAATGGAAACTGAATCAGGGAGTCATCCAGGAATTGAACCTGCTGTAGAGAACATCTCAGGTAGGTCTGTGTACCACCATTCACAGCAGTCACTTGGCAAAATTCTGCTTCAGGGCTCCATGATGAAGGATTGGAAAATATGTGCATTCTTTTTTCTTTGGTCAGGAATGCACCTGACTGATTTTCCACTCTTTCCACTGATGTCCAGGGTCATTCTGAAGGATTCTCCAAAAATCATTTGTAGTGGCTCCCTTCTAGCACTAGTAACACTGGTTCTCCCTTCTTTTTTAGATTGCCACAGGTGGTGAGAGGTAGTGTTCGATACATACCAACTCAAAGCAACTTTATCATCTAACTGTCTGGATGACCGAGTTTTAACACCTTTTAGGCACCTATTTTCGGAAGACGTGCAGCAGGTACTAAAGCTGGCAAGAAAACCTGCTACTAGGAAATATATTAGTAAATGAAAGTATTTTCTAATTGTTGCTGTCTTGACTGTTTCAGCATGTCTACCCATGAATCCTTCCCTTTCACTGCATTCCCATTTCAATATGTTTTTGAAAGGGTGGTTACTTACCAAACTTCCTATAAAAAAGGTGGCTCCTGTTTGGGATCTCAACCTTTAGAAAAATTAACTCTTCCTCCATTTGAACCATCTCATTAGGCTGTTTTGAAGTTCTTAACATGGAAAATAATTTTGCTGATCGCTGTGACTTCTACTAGAAAAGTATCTGAATTGCAAACTCTTATGGTGGGTCAACCATATCTCATTTTCCACAAAGCAAGTGATCTGATAATGTTGTTCTCGTTTGCTCCTCAACTAATGAGTCTGGATCCAATTCGGCTACCCTTCTATAGATTCTATGGTCCGACCCACCAACTCCTCCCATACCCATAATGCCCCTAACCACTGCAATGTCCTAGATCTCTTTTGACACTTTTCAGGTTTGGACAGGATTGCGATCTCTCGAGCTCTAAGGGTTTCGTGAGTTTATTGAACTGCTTATTTAACTACAGTTTTCTTCCTTATTAGTCTTTGTTAGTTTTTTCTTCTGTTTTATAGTATTTCCCTTACTCTTATACCAAGTTTTGTCTTGGTATCTTTTATACCATAGTTGGTAGTTTTCTTCTGTAGCATGGAGGTATTCCATTACAACCATTGTTGGTATTTTTCTGACTTTCCCTTATACATGAAAAACAGTAAAGTAAAAAAGTGCAAACTTTCTATTTATATCTTTATGTGGTTGCTGTTTGTGATTTGTCATGGGACCATGCTTTTCTTCCAGTATGGCCGACAAGTCGACTGTTTTTAAGAAGTGCATTTCCTGTGGGCATAACATTCCCAATTCTGATGCCCACAGGAAGTGCATTTGCTGCTTTGACCCGTTGCATTTGGATGCTCCCTGTTCCACCTGTGTGGCCTTTAATTCTAGGGCCATTATTGACAGGTGAAATAAACTTGTCCTGAAGCTGTTATCAGCTTCTGCTCCTTCTTCATGTACAGTGGTTATAAAAAGTGTACACACCCCTGTTAAAATGCCAGGTTTTTGAGATACAAAAAAATGACACCACAATAAATCATTTCAAAACTTTTCCCACCTTTAATGTGACCTATAACTTGTACAGTTGAATTGAAAAACAAACAGATCTGTTAGGGGAAAATTTATAAAAAAAAATAAAAAACGTGCAATAAGCTGGTTGCGTAAGTGTGCTCACCCTTAAACTAATACTTTGTTGAAGCACCTTTTGATTTAATTACAGCATTCAGTTTTCTTGGGTAGGAGTCTGTCAGCATGGCACATCTTGACTTGGCAATATTTGCCCACTCTTCCTTGCCAAAGCTCTCCAAATCTGTCAGATTGTGAGGGCATCTGTTGTGCACAGCCCTCTTCAGGTCACCCCACAGATTTTCTATTGGATTTAGGTCTGGCCTCTGGCTGGGCCATTCCATAACTTTAATTTTCTTCTAGTGAAGCCATTCTTTTGTTGATTTGGATGTATGCTTGGGGTCATTCCTTTCATCTTCAGCTTTCTAGCAGACGCTTGTAGATTTTGGGCCAAAAGTGACTGGCATTTGGAACTGTTCATAATTCTCTCCACCTTGACTAAAGCCCCAGTTCCAGCTGAAGAAAAGCAACCCAAAAACATGATACTGCCACCACCATGCTCCACCATGGGGATGGTGTTCTTTTGGTGACGTGAAGCATTTTTTTTGCGCCAGACGTACCTTTTGAAACTGTGGCCAAAAAGTTCAACCTTGGTTTCATCAGACCATAACACATTTTCCCATATGCTTTTGAGAAACTTGATGTATTGTTTTACAAATTTTAACCGGGCCTGGATGTTTTTCTGTGTAAGAAAAGGCTTCCATCTTGCAACCCTACCCCACAGTCCAGACATATGGATAATACGGGAGATTGTTGTTGCATGTTGTACATAACCAGTACTTGCCAGAAATTCCTGCAGCTCCTTCAGTGTTGCTGTCGGTCTCTTGGCAGCCTTCCTGACCAGTTATCTTCTTCTCTTTTCATGAAGTACGGAGGAATGTCCAGTTCTTTGCAACATCACTGTTGTCCCATATTTCCTCCACTTTTTGATGACTGTGTTCCGTGGCATATCTAATGCTGTGGAAAATTTTTTGTACCCTTCTCGACTGATACCTTTCAACAATGAGATTCCTTTGATGCTTTGTAAGCTCTCTGCGAACCATGGCTTTGCTGTAGCAGGCAATTGAGTAAATGTCAGGAAAATCCTACTAGGACAGCTGAACTTTATTTGGGGTTATTCAGAGTCTCTCTAATTGATGGCAGGTGTGTACCCAAGAAGACTGAATGCTGTAATTAAATCAAAAGTTGCATCAACAAAGTATTAGTTTAAGGGTATGCACACTTATGCTATTTTTCCCCTAACAGATTTGTTTGTTTTTCAATTGAATTGTACAGGTTATAGGTTACATTAAAGGTGGGAAAAGTTTTGAAATGATTTATTGTGGACTCATTTTTTTTATATTACAAAAACCTGGCATTTTAATAGGAGTGTGTACACTTTTTATATCCACTGTACCTCTACGTCAGGGGCTCAAACTCCCTCACAGAAGTCTAAGGAGCCAGGGAGCAACAAAAACGCTCTCCTGTTTGGTCTTCAAAGACTGTTTCTTACATCAGAGCCACCCAAGAAGCTTTCTAAGACCTCAGACACTTAACCTTCAGATCCGATCCTCATTGTGTCTCCATCCCTTCAGCCCCATAGTCCAAGGTTTTCCCTTCCACCAGTGTCACCCAGATTGAGGTCTCCCTTTCTGCAGAAGACACCCAAAAAGACTTCTAGGCCACCCACCATGTCTTCCTCTATTAAGTCATCCAAATGTGTGTCTGAAGAGGAGGTGGATAGGATGATAACATTTCTCAGAATATAGAGCCAGATGGGGGTCTTGCCATCTCTGTCTCCCATTGGATCCATGAGCCATAAACCATCTTTTCATGCTGTTGTTGCTCCTTGTCTAATCCGACCATCCATTTCGGAGCCCTCAGTTCTGAGATTCCCCAGAGTCAAATCATCAGATACAAAGATTCCTATGTTTTCCACTGTGGCAGTATCCCGGAGCCGATCAGCTCCTATCCCTCAGAGTGCAATGGTTCTCAGAGTTGTAGAGTCAGCATCAGCTGCAAGGGTTTGACTTCGACTCTGAAGCTTTCGGAGCCATCACTTCCCTTCGGGGCTTAAGCAATGGACAGTTCGGCTCTGACTCCTCCTTCAGATCAGAGGGACGGAAGGCCCGGAATAGTCTGCTCTGAGAGTTTCAGCTCTGAGCGGCTTGTTCTCTGCTTTTCCATGCCATTCTGCCTTCGAAGTGGTGGAGAGGGCTTTCTAGACTGTTCAGATCCTGTGTCTGAGTCTGCTCATCCTATCCCTCAGGGGCATCCAACCTGTATGAGCTTACAATCATTTCCCACCTGGGAACTCCCCATCTCTTCTGATATATCGCCAGAATACCCCACTGAGGAGTTTCCTCAGAAGAGTTCTCACAAAAGGAGGCACTTAAATTCCCCGGAGAAATCTCTCATAGAAGACTCTGATTGTGATGAAGGGGAGGGGTCCCTCAGATCTCCACCTGAGGATATCTTGTTCGGAGACATCCTAGAACTCCTTCGTCAGAAAGGTGGTTGGTCTTCCAAAACCCCTTCCCAGGAGGAATTTGAGTTCTTGGAAGGCTTCGGGTCTGGACCATCTACCTTTTGGGTTGACCCCCCACAGATGAGCTTGTAAACCTTGTCTCCCACAGGGCATGGAAGGAACCAGACTCCATGCAACCAATTCCCAAATGCCCGGACAAAATTTTAAGTGCTTCTGCTGACAAGACAGTACTGGACTAAAGGGATTCCTGTAGATGTCATGGTTATTGCAGCAGCCCCTAAAATGGAGCTGGCTGAAAAAGCTCCACTGTCCATCCCCTTAACAGAGCGTCTAGGGTGTTGGCCAGGTTTAGGGAGCGAGTGTATGCATCAGCGACATTTGCCATGTAATCGCTGAACTATCTGGCACATTTCACTAGGTTACAGAAGGACCTGGTAAAGGAACGGTCTAACTCTGCCCCTGAGTCCATGTTTGCAGAGGAACAGAAGTCTCTTTCCTCATAAATGTTCACCCTGCAGTCTATTACAAACACATCCATGAGGTTAATCTCGCATGCAGCTGAAGGTGACTCAAGGGATGCTGGTTCAGGCATAGCCGTAAGGGAACATGCCTGGATGTGGTCTGCTGAGCCCTTCAAGGCGTCATTCATCAATATTCTTTTTGATGGATCTTCTTTGTTTAGGCCAGCTGTTAAAGAGACTCTGTCCCACAGTGAACAGTGTGGAAAGACCTTTTCTGCCATTGAAATCTGCTTTTCTACCCCCCAGAGACGTTTTTGTAGGAATCAACATGGTGGGAGGAAGATCTGGATCTGGAAATCTCAAGGTCCTTTCCAGGAATGATGCGGGTAGTTTTTTCCCCCGAGGCAGAGAGGGAAGAACTACAACAGTAGACATCACCCAATCAGCAGAGGACGTCTGCAGAACCAAGGATCTTGAGATTGCTTCAGACAGATGCTTCCAGCACTCCTGAAAGGCTGCCTGACTGTTACTGTCTGGAGGCAGTCAGGGGACGCTTATCCTTGCACCAAACTTCCTGGATAGCCATCACAAAAGACTCTCGGCTGCAAAGGATCATTCCCTTTTTACACATTCCCATAAAAAAAAAAAAAAAAAAATCAGGAAAAGTCTTCTCGATGTTTCATCCAGTCAGAAGGAGCTAGTAGCTCAAGAGATACGGAACTTGCTAGATAAGAGTCATCTAAGAGATCCCCCTAGACCAAGTAGGATAGGGAATTTACTCAGGTTCTTTTTAGTGCCATAAAAGATAGAGGACCTGAGACCTGTCTTGAATCTGAGTTATTTAAATCGGTTTGTAAAGAATTCCAAATTCTTGATGGTCATGGTTCAATCCATTTTACCTTTCCTACAGAAGGACGACTGGATGTGCTCAGCTGACCTTCAAGATGCGTACTATCACATCAAAATGACCAGATTCTCTTGAAGGTATCTATGCTTCCATTTAGGAGTCAGCCGTTATGAATTCAGAGCACTGACCTTCAGTCTCGCCACAGCCCCCAGGGTGTCCACCAAATGCATGGTAGCAGTAGCAACTCACCTGAGACTGCTCGGATTCAGAGTGTTTCCTTACTTAGATGACTGGCTCCTCACCTCACTGACCAGGCATCTGCTCATAAAAGTCAGAGACTATTTACTTTGACTATCTTATTCGCAGGGAATCACTATCAATATGGACAAATCACAGCTTCAAACAGTCCAAATCTTGGAGTTTATAGGGGCTCGTTTAGACACAGTCAGTTCTCTAGCTCTTCTGCCTCATAATAAAGTTCTTACATTGAAGAAGCATGTCAGACAGATTCTTTCTCTTCCTTTTCCCCCAGCAAAACTGGTCCTCAAAGCACTTGGGTCGATGGCAGCTACAATTACTTTAATTCTCACTGCTCATCTCCACATGAGGATTCTTCAGTGGACCCTAGCAGTGCAATGGTCCTTTCATCAGCACCCCTTAAGACATCCGAGAAAACTGTCTCAGACTTGCAGAAAGTCTCTTCTTTGGTGGATTCACTCTGAGAAGATTAGTCAAATGCTTCCATTTGTCTTTCCTCCCCCCAAACACCACGTTGACTATGGATGCCGCCCCATTAGGGTGGGGGGGCATTATTTGGGATGGACTGTTCAAGGCATATGGTTTCCACAAGAGACCAGTTTGCATATCAGTGTTCTAGAGATGAGAATGGTGCTTCTAGCATTGCAGGCCTTTCACAGCTTTCTATTTCTAGGTACTATTGCAGTACAAAAGGACAACATGTCAGTAGTCCGGTACATCAACAAACAGGGGAACCAGATCTTACTCACTTTGTTGAGAAGCAATGAGAGTATGGCAGTGGGTGATCTCATCCAACCGCTTTCTTGTTTCAGTGTATATACTGGGGAAATCCAACATTCTAGCAGACAAAGTCAGCAGGACCATCCTCATGCCTCACTAGTAGTCTTTCAACCAGTCAGTGGCAAATGTGATCTTCCACAAATGGGGTCAACCTTGCTGCGACCTATTGGCATCTCCCCTGAACAACAAATGCAGCAGGTTCTTTGCCCTTATCCCACCTCAAGGACAGACACTGAGAGATGCTGTAGTTCATGTTTAGCCCTCTGACCTCTCTTGTGCTTATCCTCCCCTACCTCTCATCCCCAAGTTTCTTCAGCAAGCACTTTGGTTGAAGAGCACAGTAATCCTTTCTAGCTTCGACAGGTGTGGTGGATGTTCTTCGTGTTTCACTGTTGCAGTCATTACATTTGGGTTATCTGCTTGCAGGTAGCCCTCAGCCAGCCTGATTATCGAAGTCTTGGGTCCTGCGTCGGTTGCTGTCTCTTCTTCCATGACGTCAGGTAGTCAGGGGTATAAAGCATGCAGCCGATGCCACTACATCAGTCTTTCTTGCCGTGTGGTGCCCAAAGCAGAAGCAGTTCGCAAGTGCTGGTCGGCTGACTCCTGAAATTTTCGTTTTCAAGTTTCAGAACCGAAGTCTTCAAAAAAGCTAAGTACCCTGTTGGGAATCCTTTTTCTTGCTCTAAACTGATGTCAGTAAAAGTTAACTATTGCATTACCTGTGGAAAGCAAATACCTTTAGGTTGATGGTTCAATTCCAACTCAAAGAAGGTTGTCTTTTAGCGTACTATTCGTCGTCTGTTCATTTTCACATCTATTTCGGTACTCAGTTTAATTATCCAGAAATGGCTTCAGTAAGCCATCCAACTACCGACATTCCAGAAAAACTTAAAGATAAAGACAGAGACAGACCGCATAGGTCCCAAAGCTGCCGACGACACTTCCATTAAGCTAGTCACCAGTTCGCCGGTACTTTCGCAGCCCCTGATACCCGCTACTTCAGATTTACAGGCCTCTACTGAGACCCATTTGGAGTCCAGTATGCCACAAGATGCTTCTTCGACTATCGAACCTGCGGATGTCTCTACCTTGGATGGGTCCGGAGCCGCTGTGCAGGTGCTTCTGAGTGTGTATTCAGGCCTACTGACGTGCATATCAAACAGACGTCATCTTCTTCTTCAAGGCCTAAAACTCGATCCACACCTAGAAAACTGATATCCAAACCGCATGGTCAGGCCCATATGCCTAAAAAACAAATGATAAGAATGGCTGAAGACCTTATAACTCTAATTAGGGGAAGCCACACTTCTCCCTCTAAGAGACCTAGAACTGATTTTCCTTCTGATTCCTCTGATCAGGATTCTGAAATTTTTGTTTCTTCTGATGACCAGGATTTGCTGTTATCTACCTATGAGTATTCTGATGCAGAGGACTCCATTCCCTCTGCTTCCCCTCCAGAAGATTTCTCTTTTGGTGAAGCTTTGCACACACTCAGTGAGCATTTCCGCTGGGGAAAGCCAGGATTATTCTGACTCCAAAAAGAGACTTAGGGAATTCTTACTTCTGCCTCAACACAGGCCTTTAGCTATCCCCCCCTGTACTGGACATTGTAGATGATGCCTTCTTGGAATCTAGCCTGGCCCCAGACACCTTACCTCCAGTTCCCAGGAAACCTGACAGGTATTACAGAGTACCTGATTCTCACAAGTTCCTCTTTAAGAATCCTGTTGCAGACCCAGAGACCATTTCACAGGGACCCAAAGGCATTAAGGCTACTACTGCCAAAAACTCTACCCCCTCTGATAGAGATTCCAGGGCCCTGGACAGATGGGGTAAGAAAGTATACACTTCTACTTTGGCCATTAGGGCCTTAAACTGTCAGTTTCATATGTTAAAGTACCAGCAGCATATTATTGGATTACTTAAACAGAAATTGTTGTTGATTCCTGACTGTGCTGAAAATAAAGAATTACAGGATTTAATGCATTCTGCTGAACAAGTTGGTAAACATACTTTGCAATGTGGTTTTGACTCCTTAGAGGCATTTTGTAGGGCTGCTGTTACTGAGTCTGTTCTTAGAAGGCATGCTTGGCTTAAGGAGCAAACTCTGCCAGATCATGTTAAAGCCAAATTACTGGATGCTCCCTTAAACCAAGACCACCTGTTTGGCAACAAAGCAGAAGAAGTGTTTAAAAAGATGGAGGAAAAAGCTAAATCTATGCAACCTGTTAAAGATTTTCTGCAAATACAGCCTCCTAGATTTACTAGGCATTGGCCTTCTAAAAATTGATCTTTTCCTGTCTCTTCCAGGCCTTCTCAGTCCAAATCCAGGAACAGCAGACCACCTAGGCCATAGTCTCAAGGTACTCACAGGCCTAAGCAGTGGAGGGCTCCCTCTTCCAAAGCTGGTAGTAGTAAGACACCCCCCTATGGTAAACTGTCACAGTGACTTAACTTTAAACCTTCCAAGCCCTGCTCCACTGACCGCACCTTTAGGGAGAAAGATTGCCCTGCATGCAAAAAAACTGGGGACTCATTACCCAAGACAAATGGGTTTTAAATGTAGTTTCCCAAGGATACAGATTCCACTTCCACACCTTACCAACCCCAAAAGGTTGGCCAGACCTACCCCCAAATCAGTGGGCAGAGGCTCAACAAGCAGGTTCTCTCTCTTCTAAGTATCAGGGCTATTCAGCCTGTCCCAGCAGAAGAGTGGGGACAAGGTTTTTACTCCAGACTCTTCCTGGTACCCAGAAAAGACAACTCCTGGCGTCCTATCCTGGACCTATCTATCCTAAATACCTTTTTGGTAATAACAAAATTCAAAATGCTAACTCTTCATCAGCTGCTTCCCATGCTAGGCAAAAAATGCCTGGTTGGCAACACTGGATTTAAAGGAAGCTTACCTGCACATCTCAATAAGGGATTCTTGCAGAAAATACCTACGCTTCAGAGCAGGCTACATGCACTATCAGTTCTCTGCACTTCCCTTTGGCTTATCTACTGCACCCAGGGTATTCACAAAATGCCTAGCTCCAGTCATTGCATTTTGCAGGCAAAGAAATATTCAGATATACCCATACCTGGACAATTGTCTAATTCAGGCAGAAAGCCAGGACATACTATTACATCATCTGGCATTTGTAGAGAAACTGCTAACCTCACTGGGGTGCACCATAAACGAAAGGAAATCTCATCTAGTAGCCAGCCAACAAATTATATTCCTGGGAGCAAGCTTGAGCACAACTTCCCAGATGGCCTACCTCACGCCAGAGAAATAAGTTTATCTGATAGCCTACTTCAAAGTACTGGCCACAGAGACCCAGCTAACTGCGCAGAAAATGCTGCAAGCTCTGGGGTTCATGACCTCTTGCATCTTACTAATTCCATATACAAGACTGCATATGAGGAAACTACAGTGGTATCTAAAAAGCCTATGGTGTCAACATTCTCAGGACATGGGATCAGTGATTCTTATCATCCCTTGTATAAAGCAGAATTCCTTTGGTGGGCAGAGGCCTGCTACCTCAACAAGGGGCTGCCATTCACTGTACCCCCTGCCGCCCAAACCCTAACAACAGACACATCAGACTATGCATGGGGGGGGGCTCACTTGGCAGGGCAGTGCATTCAAGGCAAATGGAACCCGAGTCAAATGCACCTACATATCAATCAAAAAGAAATGTTAGCTGTACAGAATGCTCTGACAACCTTCAAGGACCACATCCTTCCAGGACAGTTATTGGTAGACACAGACATCACCACTGTTATGTGGTACATAAACAAGCAGGGGGAACCCACTCATACCCCCTCTGCAGACTAGCCATGGCTCTGTGGATCACAGCCTTGAGCTACCAAGTGCACCTACAGGTTCAATTCCTGCCAGGCAAGCTAAACTCACTGGCAGATGACCTAAGCAGAAATGTCATGGACAGACACGAGTGGAAACTGGAACCAAAGATATTCAACATGTTGAGAAACAAATGGGGGAGCCCAGAACTAGACCTGTTTGCCTCCCCTCAGAACTACCAATTGGACAAATTCTGCACAAGAACTACCCACAGATAAGCTTGGAAAGTGGATGCCCTGTCCTTCACCTGAGAAAACCTCTCAGTTTATGCCTTTCCCCCTCTGCCTCTCCTCTCCAAAGTTCTACTAAAGATCAAACAGGACAAACCAAGGATAATACTCATTAACACCAGACTGGCCACGCCAACACTGGTGTACCCACACTTGCGCAGTATGTCACTGCTGGAACCATGGCACCTGCCTCAGACCCCTTCCCTGATGTCCCAGCAGGAAGGCCAGATTCTGCACCCCACCTTCAAACCCTGAGCCTTGCAGCCTGGTAAATTACCTGAGCTCTCCATTACCATCCCTCAGTAAGCAAGTGCTGGATGTCTTTCTGGAGGTAAGGAGGCCTAGTACTAGAAAATCCTATGCTGAAAAGTGGAAAAGATTCTGTTCCTGGAGCCAAATTCAGGGGATGAGCACAACAGTGCCCAGTTTACCACATATTCTTCAGTACTTAACAGAGATGCTTCACAAGGGCCTTTCCTTCTCTTCTATTAAAATTCATGCCTCTGCCATTTCAGCACATTATAATAGGGCCCACCCCTCTTCTCTCACCCCCTGCTGAAGCAATCCCTCAGAGGGGCCAAAAATTTAAGACCACCCAGGAGAGCCCCCTACTCCAGCCTGGGACCTTAACTTTGTATTGGAAAAGCTCAGTCTACCTCCCTTTGAGCCAGCTGCAACTGCAGAGTTGAAATTTTTTTCTTGGAAAACAGCCTTCCTTCTAGCCATCACTTCAGCTAGACGAGTGTCTGAATTACAGGCCCTCATGGCAGTGGGACCCTTCATCATCTTCCATGCAGACAGGGTGTCCCTCAGGATCAATCCTTCCGTTATGCCCAAGGTGGTATCCAGTGTGGCCCTTAATCAGTCCATTCATTTGCCAACCTTCTTTTCTAATCCACAGAACAAAGGAGAATGAATACATTTATGGTAAGTGTACACAACTGTACGTTCTCCTTCCTTTAGTTTCACCTAGTACGCCCTCCATGGATGCTGGATCCCAGTCCAGACCTCCTATCTCACCCATCAGGGCAGATTCACCCAAACATTGCAGGCCTCAAGTTGACCCCATGGCTTCTCCAATTCCTGTAATGGCTAGACATCCCAGTTTGAAAAATTCTAGTCTCCTTTCGTAAACTTTTGACTAGGAAGATTTACAAAACTAAATGGAAAAGGTTTTCTTTTTGGGTCATCAGAGAGAGTTAGATCCTTTTACCATCCAATTTCCTGTTGTTCTAGTTCTTTGTCTCAATTGTTCAAAGCAGGACATGTTTTTCCGCTATTAAAGTTAATTTAGCAGCCATCTCCAACTTATCACATTGGAGGTAATGCTGCTTCTATAGCGTCATCTAAATTATGAAAGGCTTTCCTTAAGGGTCCCTTTTTACTCAGACCTCCAGTAAAGTATCCTACTCTACCTTGGGACCTTACTATGGTTTTGCAAACCTTAGTACATTCTCCTTTTGAGCCATCATCTAAAGTAGATCTCAATTTTCTTTCCTGGAAAACTGTCTTTCTGGTGGTTATTACCTCTGCAAGATGAGTATCTGAACTCCAAGCACTATCTTCCAAACCACCGTATTTGATTTTTCACAAAAACAGCTACTTAACGTGCAAACTTTTCCTTTTTATCAAAAGTTGCCTCTGAAACCAACATCATTCAAGTGATCAGTTTGCTAGATGTTATGTGATCCTATCTCGCCTACATTCTGACTGATGGGTTCGGAGCCGATCCTCGGCTCCGACTCGGCACGCTTATGCCAAAGAGCGAAGTCTCTTATTGGCTGAGCTTACTATATCCCAGGATGCACCACTACCATTCCCCCAGATCTCGTTTGCCGCTATCAAGCAAAGACGTGGTCTCGAGCTGGCTAAGCTAAGTAGTGTTTTTTCACTTACTTTCCTGTCAGGGAATTCCTAGATTTTCAACAAAAAAGCTGTTTTAATGGCTATTTAGTCTTTTTGTGTATGATTGATACTTTTTGTGAAGTATTTGTGTGGTGATTGCGCCTTTTTTCTGACTAGAGGTTTCCTTTCAGTTGAAGGGCCTTCCCCTGTCAGTTACTTTGCCTTCAAGTTCAGTTTGTATTTAAGGGTTCTTGGATCCTGTCTAGTTTCTTCTTTGTGACAATTCTTGGTAGAAAAGTTTTTCTCTGTGGTAATTAGTGTGTTTGTTTTGGCTGTTACACTTGATTGGTTGCCATAATGTCACAGGCTCCTAGGCCTTCTGGTTTAAGAAGTGCACTAAGTGCAGCTTCAAAATGTCTATTACAGATGACCACTCTCTGTGTGTACTGTTTGGGCCAAACATTTGCAGGAGTCCTGTAGTGTGTGTCGCATTTTCCTCGAGGGTCCTCCAGAGAGGAAAAATAAACTTATTTTAAAGGCCTTATTAAACCCTCATTTGAAGAGGCATTAGCTTCCTCTCCTTCTCCTGCTAAAAGAAAAGGCGTCGGCTCCGACCAGTCCGTCGGAACCGACCGCCAAAACATAGGCAGGCTTCTCCTTTGGCTCCACGGACTTGGGCCGAGGTCTGCCTCGATGCCTCCAGCCTCGACTCCTCTGGGTTGGAGCCGATGTCTGGGGCATCGAGGTGGGTCACCTTCATCGGCTCCACTGATCTGGAGCCGATGAAGGTTGCTCAGACACTTCCTCCTCGGCGCGAAGCCCTCTTCGCACCAATGGAAATTGGTTTGGACATTCCTTGGCGCCGATGGTCGATCGGAGCCGGTCCCCTAGTCCCTTGGAGCCGTTGGAGAGGCCTACCGGACCCATTCGGTCTCTTCCAGGTCATCAAGGATGTCAGATTCGGACATAGACAGGGTGCTCCAAAGACTTTTCCAGTCCCCAGTCTTTCAGAAATTTGTTTGGCTCCGACCCATTTGGCTTGAGCCGATAATACTCCATTGCCATTCCTCCTCCGACCGCCGGCTCCGTCGAGCAGGTGCTGATGGAGCCAGTGGAGATCCTAGGGTCGGCTCCGACCCTTACTCCAACCAGCCTTGGTCGAGTTTAGCACACGGACTTCTTGGCGGACCGGGGTGGCGTTGGGACCAATGCTGTCGGTTCCAAGCCTCCTCTCGGTGCTTCAGCGAGACTTCCGTCTGCTATCATGGCTCCGGAGACTGGACCCTCCCAGGATTCTGGGGATCCGGCCTTCAGAGCTATGAGGAGTGCTTTGGCCAAGTCTTCTTCGACCATCTCTACGGTTTTACCGGCACCTTCCCTGGGCATGGAGACTGGGTCTTTGGCAGTTCCCTGTCTCTAGGCAGCGGAGCCCGGGGCCTGAGGTTACCCCACTGGGGTTCCCCTCCTCCTGAGGGTCTTCGGAGTTGTCTTGGAGCCCCCAAGGAAGAGATCGTGCAAGAGGAAGCACGTGGACTCCCACGATGAGTCTCTTACATCGGACACCGATCTTGATGATGCGGAGGGGTCCCCAAAGTCGTCCTCGGATGATGTCTCATTTGCAGACATTCTAGAGATCCTCAAAAGAGGCGGCTGGAATTCCAAACCCCTCCGCTGATGAGTCGGTGTTCCTCAAGGCCTTGGGGCTCAGCCCTCCGCCTCCTGGGTGTCTCCGCCCTTGACGAGCTCCTGGATTTGGTTTGTTGGAAGGCGTGGGAACATCCAGATACTGTGGAACCAGTGCCTTCTCGCCCTAACAAATTTTTGTCTGCCCCACCTGAGAAGGAGTTCTTAACGAAAGGCGTGGCTGTAGGTGCCATGGTGGTGGCATCTGCTACCCAGCAGGACGTGGCAGAGGCTTCGTCTGTCCATCCTCCTAATAAGGAGTCTAGGAGCATGGACCGGTACGGGAAGCGCACCCTAACTTCAGCGGCCTTTACTCTAAGGTCCCTGAATTATTTGGCACATTTCACCAGACTACAGAGGGATCTGATCAAGGAGCTCTCAGACTCCCTCTCAGGTAACCTACCTGAGCAGCTAGCCCAGTCGGTTAGCTCTCAGTTGGCTATCCTTAACTCGATTGCTAACTTCGTCCATGAGGCTCATTTCATATGCGGCGGGAAGCAAGCAGGCACAGGCGTGGCTCACGGAGACAAGCCTGGCTCCGTTGTGTCATTTAGGAGGCCTTCAAGTCTTCCTTTGCCGACGCTCCTTTGATGGGTCCTCTTTGTTTGGACCCAAGGTAAAGACACTCTTACCGCTGTGAGCAGGAGGAAAGACTTTATCTAGGAGCCGTAGGATACGTTATTCCACTCCCTTTGGCCTTACCCCAAGGCTAAAGAGGAGGAAGATGTGGTTCCATAAATCACAGAAATTCTTTCCAACAGCAGGAAGATTCCCCTTCCAGAGGCAGAGGCGGGAAATTTTTCTGGGAGGCGCCGTCCCAAGGCGGCAGAGGCCCCGCAACACTGGAGACCGCGAGTCCTTTCGTGGCTCTTCAACCTCCCACACTTCATGAGGGATTGCCCGGCTGTGCTGCTCCGAGCCAGTCGGGTGCCGTTGCCAAGCACCTAAAAGCCTGGGAGTCTATTACTCAGGACAGATGGGTGCCGGATTAGTGCGGAGGTTACACCATTCCTTCACACACTCACCCCCACCGTCCAAAAATCCCGGACACACCACCCAGTCAAAGGAAATTGCAGCCGTAGAAGCTTCAAAGCTGCTAGAAAAGGAGTCATCCAGCCGGTCCCCACAGACCAGATCGGATCGGAAATTACTCAAGGTTCTTTTAGTGCCAAAAGACAGGGGACCTGAGACCATTTTGGATCTCAGCAAACTAAACCAGTCCGTCATGAAGTCCAAATTCCGAATGGTCACTTTGCAATCGATTCTCCCATTGTTGGAGAAAGATGTTTGGATGTGCTCCATAGATCTCAAGGCCGCCTATTATCACATACCGATACATCAGGCGTCCAGGAGGTATCTGCGCTTCAGCCTGGGAGACAGTCATTTCCAATTTTGTGCTCTGCCCTTTGGTCTCACCACAGCCCCCAGGGTGTTCACCAAGTGTTTGGCAGTAGTGACTGCTCACCTGAGGAGTCTCGGATTCCAAGTGTTTCCCTATCTGGACGACTGGCTCCTGACTGCCACCGCCAGGCATCTACTACTAGAGAACCTACAAGCCACCATCTCCCTGGGTGCTTCCCTGGGAGTTACATTCAACTGGTCAAAGTCTGTCTTGCTGCCTTCTCAGCGCATAAGATTCATAGGTGCAGAGATAGACTCAAAATTAATGCGAGTCTTCCTTCCTACCGAAAGGATACAAACATTACAAGATCAAGTACGAGCCCTGCTTCTAAGATCCAAAGCCCCAGCCAGGATGGTCCTGCAACTTTTAGGTTCAATGTCTGCCACGGTTCTCCTAGTTCCTCTGGCAAGATTGCACATGAGGATTCTTCAGTGGCTGTTATCGACACAATGGCCTTTTCAGGATCTCCCCCTCAATCATCATATACTGATTACAGAAACGTGCAAACGGGACCTCCGCTGGTGGCTTCTGCCATCCAATCTGAATCAGGGAAGACCTTTTGTTATAACCCCTCCGGTGGCCACCTTGACAGCGGATGCCTCCCAGAGGGTGGGGGCATTGTCTGGGCAGGTCAGTTCAGGGTTCTTGGCTTCCAAACGAAACATTTCTCCATATCAATGTGTTGGAAATGAGGGCTGTACTTCTGTCCCTACAAGCCCTCCACAAGTTTCTCCCTCAAGGCATTATCGCCATCCACACAGACAACATGTCGGTGGTCTGGTATCTAAACAAACAAGGAGGGACCAGATCTTACCCCTTTGCAGAGAGGCCATGAGGGTGTGGGAATGGGCAGTGGCTACCAAGCACTTCCTGGTAGCGACCCACATTCCAGGAAAATCCAATGTATTGGCAGACAGACTGAGCAGGACTATTCTCTCTCCTCACGGTGGTCTCTGAAAACAGTAGCAGCTCAGATTTTCAAAAGATGGGGATTCCGTGCTGCGACCTGTTTGCAACACCACAAAACACAGTGCAAAGGTTCTTTCCTTGACCCATCAAGGGAGGCAGCCTGGATGCTCTAGTCCAACCTTGGCCAACAGGACTACTTTATGCTTTCCTCCGATTCCACTCCTCCCCAAAGTCATCCAGAAAGCTTCCCAATTGGGGTCCACAATGATTCTAATTGCTCCGTACTGGCCTCGTCAGGTATGGTTCCCCTACCTACAGAAATATACTCTGGGCGGTCCTTGGTTCTTGGATGTAACTCGGACCTTCTGGTTCATCAGTCGGGACAACAGCACCAGTCCCTTCACACTTTGAAATTAACAGCTTGGCTCCTCCACTTCCGACTTTAGTCAGAAATCACACCTTGGACCCGGAAGTTATTCACATTTTATCTTCAGCCCACAAACCCACCACTAAGAAATTGTATCACAGTAAGTGGAAGAGGTTTGCTATCTGGGCTCAACTCAGAGGCTTAGACCCTATTACTACCCCGATACCAGAGGTCTTGAAATTTTTAACATCCTTGTTTATTCAAGGATCTTCAGTCTCTACTATTAAAGTCCAACTAGCAGCTATCTCCAAATTTCACGAATCTATAGACCCACCGTTGATGAGCAGCAGATTATGTAAAACTTTCATCAAAGGTGCTGTGCTTTTAGGACCCCAGTTTTCATCCTGCCTCCGTGGGATCTTGATTTGGTACTTCGTGCCTTAACATCTTCCCCCTTTGAACCAGCTGCTACATGTGAGTTGAAATATCTGTCTTGGAAAACTGCCTTCTTAATTGCAATTACCTCTGCAAGAAGAGTTTCAGAACTTCAAGCCCTATCTATCAAACCACCGTACTTGGTTTTTCACAAGGATAGAGTATCACTGAGACCTAATCCATCTTTTGTCCCAAAAGTTTGCTCTAATCTCTGTCTCCAACAATCTTTAGAGCTACCAGTTTTCTTTCCAAAATTTTCAAACAAAGCGGAATATACCTTCCATACGTTGGATATTCACAGGCAATTACGCTTCTATCTAGATAGGACTCAGCAAATTTGGAAAACAGATCAATTGTTTGTGTCCTTTTCAGATAATAAACTGGGTAAAACCATCAATAAAGCTACTATTGCCAAATGGATCAGAGATTGCATAACTCAAGCTTATTCCTCTTCAAATAAGCAACTTACAACATCTGTCACAGCTCACTCTACTAGAGCTATGGCTACTTCTATTGCATTCCATTCCAAGCTCGCTATTTCTGAAATTTGTGCTGCGGCTACTTGGTCCAACCCGCACACTTTCATTTCCCACTATAAATTGGATGTGGCATCTAAAGGACGAGCACCATTTGGTTCCACGGTACTCAGGAGTGTTTTCCAGTGAGCCACCCAGGATTTAGGTGCTAGGGACGCTGTTCCATCAGTCAGAATGTAGGCGAGATAGGATCACATAACATCTTTTAGTTATGTACTCACCATAACTTCAGATGTTTGGGATCCATCTCTACATTCCTACCACCCTCCTTCCCCCTGCCTTGGAGATCAGAAGAGATTGAACGGTTTGGGTTCTACTGTTTTTTATCTTGTATCATCTGTCAGTGTTATATAAGCAGGGCATGCGTGTGTGCATGTATGCGGACAAACTAGATCTGGGGGAATGGTAGTGGTGCATCCTGGGATATAGTAAGCTCAGCCAATAAGAGACTTCGCTCTTTGGCATAAGCGTGCAGAGTCGGAGCCGAGGATCGGCTCTGAACCCATCAGTCAGAATGTAGGCGAGATGGATCCCAAACATCTGAAGTTATGGTGAGTACATAACTAAAAGTTTTCTTCCCCAAATTTGAAAATAAATGAGAATACACCTTTATCTTCTAGACATTCATAGACAACTTTTACCTTCACAGGACCAAGGAGTTTAGGAAAACTGATAAATTATTTGTCTCCTTCACTAATAATAGAATAGGCAAACCAATTTTAAAAACTACACTGGCTAAATGGATAACGGATTGTATTTCCTATGTTTATACCTTGAGAGGCATAACTTTATCAAGACACCCAAAGATACATTCAGCCAGGTCAATGTCCACATCTGCTGCTTTTTAGGCTAGAGCATCCATTGATGTTTGTGCAGCTGCTACATGGTGTAATATCCATACTTTCACTGATCATTACAAATTGGACACTATCTCCAGAAATAGAGACGCTTTTGGTTCCACGGTTCTCCAGTATACCCTTCCATTAGCTGGGGACTCTGTCCCATTAGTTGAGGAACAAATGAAAATGACAACATCAGATAAAGAAGTTATGTACTCATCATAATGCTCAGTCTGTGTTGTCTGTTTTCATTCTTCCTCAGCTTCTCTCACTCCTTCCCCCTGTCCATGTCTTTGGGAGAGATCTAACAAAATTATTAATAGAAACCATAGTCCCTGTTTGAGCTGATGATCTTTCAGCTATCACATTTTTTTGTCATAGGATTGTTGTTGTATTTTCTGATGGTAATGCATATAATTGCAGCAAACTCAGTCGGATATATTGCAGTGGTCAGGGGCATTATGGGTAAAGGAGGAGCTTGAGATTCAGATCCTAAAATCTATAGAAGTGGCCAAGTCAGATCTTAGGGTCGAATCCAGACCCATTAGTTGAGGAAGAATGAAAATGGGCAACACAGATGGAACGTTATGGTGAGCACATAACGTATTTTTTCCTTAAAAGAGAACCACCCAAAAGTCAAGGTTTTCTTTCCAAAAATTGATTTACCTTCCCTGTAATCCAACACTAAATACATCACATACAGAAAAACATCACTTAAAAATTGTTTGCCTTTATTTCTTGCATCTGTCTCGATGTTATGTAGTCCTATCTCGCCTACATTCTTCCCCTGTGGGTTCGGAGCCGAATATCGGCTCCGACTCAGCCTATTTACTAGCTCGAAAGACTTTGATTGGCTGGGCTAAGATGGTATCCCACAATACACTGCTCCACATCCCCTGATCTCATTTGCCGCTTGTAGAGCTCGGACGTGGTCTTGACTTGGCTGTGGCTAAGTATTGCTAAAGCCTTTTTCCTGTGAAAAAAAAATTTAGCTGATTGTTGTTATCCAAATAGAGCTTTTTCATAGCTATTGTTGCTGCGTTAATGTTTTGTGAGTTGTGAGTGTTTTTGTGTACTGTGGTATCTCTAACTTCCCTCGGGCTAGGCCCGTTTCAGTTAGAGGACCTAATCCTCCATTGTGGTGTTTGTCTGACTGTCGTTTTGGTGCTTTGTAGATTTTTAGTGGAGAACCGTTTTAGTTAGAGGTTCTCCCCTGTGCCTTGATTGTTTGTTGTAATTGTGTTGACTCTCGGTCTCTGTGTTAGCGGTTTCCTGACTTTAGTCAGTAGCGGCTGCTACGGTTGTTGGCCTTAGAATGTCTAAGGAGCAGAAAGAGCATAAGCTCTCGGGCTTTAAAAAGTGTACGAAGTGTGCTTATAAGATGTCCATCATAGATGGACACTCAGTCTGTGATGTCCTTCAAGAATGCAGCTGCAGTCCTGACATATGGGTTGTCCTGCCTCAGGCAGCCCTTCGGTCGGCCGGATTCCAAAGTCCGGGTCCGGCGTCGGCTGATGTCGCCTCCTCCCCGACGTCAGAGCGGCCGGGGTATAAAGCATCAGCCGACGCCATCTTCTTCAGTCTTTCTTGCCGCGCGGTGCCCGAAGCAGAAGCAGTTCGCAAGTGCCGGTCGGCCAGCTCCTGTGTTTTCAGATACCGAAGTCATCAAAAAGCTAAGTACCCCGTTGGGGAACCTTTTCTTGCCTCAGCCGATGTCAGACCAAACTGGAAAAGTTAATAATTGTTTGTCTTGTGGTAAACAAATACCTCATAAGGACTTCCATTCTTACTGCCTTCCCTGCCTCGGCCCAGACCACGACGTCTCGGCCTGTGCTGCCTGTGCTTGCTTCAATAAGCGCACACTTAGGCGCCGGGCAGAATTTGCTGAAGACTTTTGGGGAAAATTATATCATGCCGTCGGAACTTCCGACAGCACATGTTTCCAAAAAACGGAAGGACCGGGACCGACCTCCGTGGCCCGCGACTTCCACCGACACCACGCCTAAGCCTACCACGAGTGCATCGGTCTCTTCGGAGGCGGTAATTCAACCGCTCCAGGCCGACGACACCGCTTTACAGCCGGTCCCGGAGGCTACCCCGGTGCCGGTTATTGATTTTCCTCCTGAAACCGAAGCCCAAGATTTACCTGACACCATACCGGTGGACAAAGTTACTCCAGCACGTGGGGCAGCTAGGCCTCCTGTGTCTATGTCTATCAAGGCCTACACACGTGCTAAGGCTGCCAGCCAGGCTAAGTCTCACCTTCCTAAATCTTTCTCACAGGGTCCCACTTCAGATAAACAGATCATGACTTTAGCTGCAGATCTAATTTCTTTAATCAGGGGCTCTCAGGCTCACCCAGACAGAGGTTCTCAGCCACCTTCAGACAAAAGGCCCAGGGTTGAGCAGACAGATACCCTTTCCTCAGATGAAGCTTCTGGTGAGTCAGGCCTTTCAGATTCCCAGAAAGAACCCTTCCCGGCCTACGAGGATTCTGATGCAGATGAATCCATTCCCTCTGCCATTTCTTTCGGGGAAATTCTCCACTCCATGAGAGAGCATTTTCAGTGGCAGGGTCAGGATTTCTCTGACTCCAGGAAAAGGTCTTTAGCTATTCCCCCAGTGTTAGATGTACTGGATGATGTGTACTCAGACTTCAGTACTTCTCCTGATTCTCTCCCTCCTGCTCCTGTCAAGCCAGACAGATATTACAGGGTTCCTGAAACTCATAAACATCTCTTTAAGGCCCACTCTGTTGATCTAGAAACTATTTCTCAGGGGTCCAAAGGAGTGGCCACTTCCTCGGCCAAGAATCCTTTGCCCGCAGACAGGGAATCTAGGTCCCTAGAGAGGTGGGGTAAAAAAGTTTATACCTCTTCCACCCTTGCCATGAGGGCTCTAAACTGTCTTTTTCATATGTTTCAGTGTCAGGATTTCCTGATGGATGATTTGCAGAAAAAGTTAGCCTCTCCTGAGCCTTTAGATAGAAAGGCTTTGCAGGATTTGGTTTATAACACTCAACAGGTTAGCAGTCATTTTCTTCAATGTGGTTATGATGCATTGGAAGCTTCATGTAGGGCAGCTATGACGGGTCGTCATACGTAGACATGCTTGGTTGAAGGAACAGTCATTGCCAGATCATGTTAAAGCAAAGCTTCTAGATGCACCTCTGGAAAAAGACAAGCTATTTGGTGCTAATGCACAGGGTGTGTTAAAATCGATTGAGGAAAAGGCTAAATCAGTACAAACAGTCAAAGATTTCCTCCAGGTTCAGCCACCAAGGTTCAGCAGGAATTGGCCTTCGAAGAACTGGTCCTTTCCAGACACTGAGAAGTTTCAAAGGGGAAAAAGCAGGCGTGCTCGAGGTAGAGGGCAATACCGAGGCTCCTACAGGGGCCAATGGCAACCAACTAACCAGAGAAGTGGCGCAGAGACTCCTACTGCTCCACAGGGACGATCACAATGACTTAACTTTGACACTGCCAACCAAGGCACAAAGAGAAGCACCTTTAGGCGGAAAGTTATCCTTATTTTCAGAAAATTGGCACGTTTTTACAAAGGACGGATGGATTTTGAACATAATAGACAAAGGTTACAGGTTCCACTTCCATACCTTACCAACAAGACAAGGCATGCCAAACCTGCCACAGAATCAAAGGGCAGAGGCACTCATACAAGTTTCAAAGCTGCTACAAATCAAAGCAATAGAAAAGGTTCCTCCTCAGGAACAAGGACAGGGATTCTACTCAAGACTGTTCCTTGTTCCAAGAAAAGAAAAACAATGGAGACCTATACTGGACTTGTCCGCTCTAAACACCTTTCTCATTGTGCCAAAATTCAAAATGCTGACGTTACAGTAACTTCTTCCCATGATGGGCAAGGGGTCTTGGCTGGTTACTCTGGACCTCAAGGAGGCATACCTGCATGTCCCAATCAGACACAGCTGCAGAAGATACCTCAGATTTCTTGCAGGGTCAGAGCATTATCAATTCTCAGCATTGCCTTTTGGCTTATCTACTGCGCCCAGAGTATTCACGAAATGCCTGGCATCAGTAATTGCATATTGCAGACTTCAGGGGATATAAATATACCCTTATCTGGACGATTGCCTTATACAAGCGGACAGCAAGCAAGACTTGATAAGAAACTTGGACTATGTCATTCACTTACTAAAGGCTTTGGGATACACAGTCAGTATTCAAAAATCAAGACTACTGCCATCCCAACAAATAATCTTTCTAGGAGCCAAGCTGGACACAAACTCACAAATGGCTTTCCTCACAGAAGAAAAACAAGATCAATTACCAGATTACTTCAAAAGCCTAGCAAAGCACACCCAGATGACTGCAAGGAAAATCCTGCAGGCCCTGGGTTTATGGCATCTTGCATTCTTCTGATTCCACTGGCAAGACTACACATGAGAAAGCTTCAGTGGTACCTAAAAAGTTTATGGTCTCAACACAGTCACAACTTAGAAGCAATTATTCCATTAATTCCATGCCTACAAAAGGAATTTTTGTGGTGGGCACAAGCAAGCCAGCTAAACAAAGGCATGTCCTTCAACAAACCTCAAGCAAGCCAAACCATTACAACAGACGCCTCAGATCATGGATGGGGGGCGCACATGGAAGGCAGATGCATTCAAGGGCAATGGGCTCCTCGGGAATTGCATCTGCACATCAATCAAAAAGAGATGCTGGCAGTGATTCATGCAATCGAGGCCTTCGGAAAATTTCTTCAGCAAGGCCATCTACTGATAAGGACAGACAACACCACTGTTATGTGGTACATAAACAAGCAGGGAGGCACCCATTCTTACCCCCTCTGCAGACTAACGATGACTCTTTGGGAAAAGTCCCTGAAACTGAACATACAGTTGCAATCCCAGTTTGTTCCAGGCAAGGACAATGTTCTGGCGGACAGTCTAAGCAGAAACATTGTGGACCCACACGAATGGATGTTGCATCCAGAGATTTTTTCACAAATAACTCATGCATGGGGGAGGCCGGACATAGATCTCTTTGCCTCACACCACAATCATCATCTGAAAATGTTCTGCTCAAGGACACACCATCCTCAAGCCTGGAAAATAGATGCTCTCTCCTTCAGCTGGAATTCTCTAACAATCTATGCATTCCCACCTCTGCCATTAATGACCAAGGTGTTACTGAAGATCAAAGCAGAACATCCGAAAGGCATTTTGATAGCTCCAGACTGGTCAAGACAGCACTGGTACCCATTACTAAGGAGCATAACTGGCACCAAGCCATGGCCCCTGCCTCTATGGCCTCTGCTTATAACTCAGCACAATTACAGGACTGTTCATCCATACCTGCAAACATTGCATCTGACAGCTTGGAGGGTTCCATGATTTCTCCCCATATATCTCTCTCCAAAAAAGTTCAAGAGATCCTACTGGAAGCACGCAGGACTTCCACCAGAAAAACTTATTCAGCCAACTGGAAGAGGTTCAACATCTGGAATGCCAACAAGGGACAGGATGCATCAGTAATGAACATCCCACAGATTCTGGAATACTTGGCAGAAATGCTTCACAATGGCCTTTCATATTCTTCCATAAAAATACACGCTTCAGCAATTTCAGCAAAATACAGCTGTGATCCACCTGTGTTTTCACATCCTTTGCTAAGACAATTTCTAAGAGGGATAAAGAATATCAAACCTCCAAGAAAACCACCAGTGCGTGCATGGGACCTCAATTTCGTCTTGGAAAAATTAACTCTTCCTCCTTTTGAGCCAGCAGCATCTTCAGAATTGCAATTTCTCTCCTGGAAAACAGTTTTCCTGTTGGCAATTACTTCAGCAAGAAGAGTCTCGGAGATACAGTCCCTCATGGCAGTACCTCCATTTCTCATTTTCCATCAGGACAGAGTCTCTTTAAGGACCAATCCTTCATTCATGCCAAAAGTGATATCCAGGGTGTCTCTAAACCAAGCAATTCACCTGCCTATTTTCTTTCCCAATCTTCAAAATAAAGGAGAAAAGCTTTTGCACACTTTGGACATACACAGACAATTGCGCTATTACCTGGATAGAACAAAGGCCAGCAGAAAGTCTGACCAACTGTTTGTAGCTTACGCTCCTGGCCTACAAGGAAAGGTAATTTCCAAACAAACAATTTCAAAATGGATTGGAAACTGCATCAGATTCTGCTACTCTTTCCATGGAAAAAGTGCGCCAGCCAATATCAGGCCACACTCCACCAGAGCTACAGCCACCTCCACAGCCTTTCTAAGAGGGGTGGCTACAAAGGACATTCTAGAAGCTGCTACATGGAGCTCCGTGCATACATTTTCCAAACATTACAACCTGCCTTTATATTCCAGATCCCGAGCAGGCTTTGCTTCTGCAGTCCTGCAGGGCATTTTAGCTACACCATCCTTATCTTAGATCCTACCACCCCCAGCTTGGCTATGGTATTCAACCCATATGTCAGGACTGCAGTTGCATTCTTGAAGGACATAGCACAGTTTTGTACCTACCATAAATGTAGATGTCCGATAGATATGCAACTGCAGTCAGGTTTTCCCTCCCTCCTACCCCTCTGTAATTATATTTTTGGGTCCACTCCCCCTTTTCCAAATTAGCTGGGGATAGCATTTATGGTGTATCTGTTTATTCCTGTTGTGCATGTCTGGAATTTTATCCATTCTCTAAATTTAGCCTTCCTTGGAGGGCACCTGGCATCTGGGGCAAGAAACACTGAAGAAGATGGCGTCGGCTGATGCTTTATACCCCGGCCACTCTGACGTCGGGGAGGAGGCGACATCAGCCGACGCCGGACCCGGACTTTGGAATCCGGCTGACCGAAGGGCTGCCTGAGGCAGGACAACCCATATGTCAGGACTGCAGTTGCATATCTATCGGACATCTACATTTATGGTAGGTACAAAACTGTACTTTTACTGTCTTGGAGCCACCCACCTACAGGAGTCGTGCAGTTTCTGCCACACCTTTAGTCCTCGGGTGCTCCAAGAGAGGAAAAACAAATTAATCCTAAAGGGACTGCTAAAACCGTCCTTTGAGGAGGATTTAGGTTCGGCTCCCAGGTCCCAGTCGAAGTCTAAATCCTCAAAATCCAAGAAAAGGTCTCCGGTTCCATCTATTACTTCGGAGCCACCTTCTAAAACACTATTGTTGAGTCTGCTTCCTCGGCTCTACCGTCATCGGGGCCACAGGAGATAGCTGTGTCTAGTGAGTCTGCGTCCGCTCCGATCGTACTGGAACCAATTCAGTGCCGGTCGCCAAGTTTGAGGTAGTGTTCTCCAGATAGGCGGTCTAGGTCTCCATCCATCTCCTTCAAGTCCTCCAGGCTTTCTGATTTGGATGTAGATAGGGTGGTGCAGAGGCTCCTACAGTCGCCAGTGTTGGCCAAACTTTTCTCGGCTCCTAAGGTTGTTTCTGCTATTCCTCCTCCGAGCGCATCCTTGTCGTCGGAGCCGGTAAGCTCCGCTCCGAGGGACGTTCCTGCGCCGGCTCCGATCCCCCCAGCGGGGTTTATCGGTGCCCGCATCGGCTCCGACCTTGTCGGTTCCGTCCATAGGGTTCGAGACTCGGGTCTCCTCGGTCGGGCCCGAGGGGGATGCCTCAGAACACCCTTCAGTTCCGAGCCTCCCTCTCGGTGCCTCGGCTGCGGGGACACCGGTCCCAGTCATAGCCTTGGTGGGCGGTCGGTCCTCCGATTCGGGAGGTCCCGCCTTCGAGGCTATGCGGAGCGTGCTGGTTAGGTCAGCTACTTCTCTCAGATCAGTTCTGCCTTCCCCCACAACACCGATGAGAGCTTCTGACGCCCACCTATCCTTGGACAGCAGAGCGCCAGGGCCTAAGGATACCTCCACGAGCGGTCCCCTTCTTTCTGAGGGGCCCTCAGAGCCTATGCCTGAGGAACCCCCCAGAAAGAAATTGTGCAAGAGGAAGCACATAGACTTCCAGGATGAGTCCCTCACTTCCGATACTGACCTCGAGGAATCGGAGGGGTCCCCCAAGTCTTCCTCTGAGGACGTTTCGTTCTCCGATATCCTGGAGATCCTGAAACAAAGAGGAGACTGGCCCTCCAAAACCCCCTCCGAGGAGGAGTCAGTATTCCTTAAGGCTTTTGGCACTCAGCCCTCTGCCTCCTGGGTGTCTCCACCCTTCGACAAGCTCCTTGACTTTATTTGTCGAAGGGTGTGGGAGAGTCCTGACTGTATGGAGCCTGTTCCTCGACGCCCCAACAAATTTTTGTCCGCTCCCTAAGGAAAATAATTTTTAACAAAGGGAGTCCCGGTAGATGCTATGGTGGTGGCGGCAACCACCCAGAAGGAAGTTGCTGAGTCTTCCTCTTCGGTCCTTCCTCCTAACAAGGAGTCTAGGACTGTGGACCGGTATGGGAAGCGTAACCTGTCTTAAGCTACCTTTACCTTGCGGTCGCTGAATTATTTGTCTCATTTCACGCGGCTCCAGAGAGATTTCCTTAAGGAGTTAGGAGATACTCTAGCGGGTAACGTACCTGAGGCGGTGGCCTAGACTGTCAAAGCTCAGCTCTCTACCCTCAACTCCATCGCTAACTCGTCCATGCAACTTATTTCGTACACAGCCAAGGGAGCAAGTAGGGCGGCTAGCTCAGGGGTGGCCCTCAGGAGGCAAGCCTGGCTACGCCTGTGTCACTTTGTGGAGGCCTTTAAGTCTTCCTTCACTGATGCCCCCTTTGATGGTTCCTCCTTGTTCAGGACCAAAGTGAAAGACACCCTCACCAGGTACGAGCAAGAGGGAAAGACCTTGTCTGTCGTAGGAGTCCGTTTTTCCCTCCCGTCGAGACCTTATCCCAAGGCTCAGCGAAGGGGAAAGATGTGGTTCAAGAAATCACAAAGGACTTTTCCTGCCGCACAAGGTGAGACCCCCTCCCGAGGCAGGGGAGGGGGGTCGTATTCAGGGAGACGTCGCCACAGAGGGTGCCTCCGCAATTCTGGGGACCGCGGTTCCTTTCATGGTTTCCCATACTCTCATTCCTGAGGATGTGCCCGACTGTGCTTCTCCGGAGCCAGTCGGGGGTCGAATTTTCCGGTATCCGGAAGCCTGGGTCAACATCACCCAGGACCGATGGGTATTAGGGATAATCGCCGGAGGTTACACCATCCCATTCTACTCCGCACCCCCTCCCATCAAACGGATCCCAGACGTTCCACCCAGTCAAAGGGATCAAGCAGCATCAGATGTTTCTCAGCTGCTAGAAAAAGGAGTCATCCAACCAGTCCCCCCAGACCAGATTGGATTAGGGACTTGCTCAAGATTCTTTTTGATGCCGAAAAGAACGGGGAACCTGAGACCCATTTTGGATCTCAGCCAACTCAATCATTACGTACGCAAGTCCAAATTCCAGATGGTCACGCTACAATCGATTCTCCCATTGTTGGGAAAAGAAGTATGGATGTGCTCCATTGACCTGAAGGATGCTTACTACCACATCAAAATGGACAGAGCATCCAGATGTCATCTACGCTTCCGGCTGGGAGCCAGGCATTTCCAGCCCTGCCCTTTGGTCTCACCACAGCCCCCAGGGTGTTCACCAAGTGCATGGCAGTGGTGACGGCTCACTTGAGACGTCAAGGATTCCAGGTGTTTCCATACCTGGACGACTGGCTCCTCTCCACCCCCACCAAGCATCTACTTCTTCAGAACAGAGATACTACCATCAATCTATGTCACCAGTTAGGCATTACAATAAACTGGAAAAAATCTGCCTTGCTACCCTCACAGTGTGTCTCATTTATAGGAGCAGAGTTGGACACTATTCAATTGAGGGCATTCCTACCACTGGAGAGGATCACGGGGTTGCAACAACAGGTTTGTACGATGATGCCTCTGAGACGTGTGAAGGCAAGGCTAATTCTTCAATTACCGGGGACGATGGCGTCTACTATCATGGCGGTCCCGTTAGCGAGGTTACATATGAGAATCCTGCAATGGCTCCTATTCGCCCAATGGTCCTTTCAAAGACTTCCACTATCCCATCCAATCTTAATCGCAGGCAAATGCAAGCAGGACCTCAGTTGGTGGCTATGCACCAACAACTTAAATGTAGGAAAACCGTTTGTACCACCCAACCCGGTAGCCACAGTGACCACGGACGCCTCCCAGATAGGGTGGGGGGGGCATTATCTCAGCAGGATGGTCCAAGGCACGTGGTAGGAGCATGAGATAGACTTGCACATAAATGTCCTGGAGATGAGGGCAGTGCTTTTGGCGTTGCAGGCACTTCAGGATGTCCTCCCTCTAGGGACTATTGCAATACACTCAGACAACATGTCAGTTGTGTGGTATCTCAAGAAGAAAGGAGGAACCCGATCTTACCCTCTGTGCAGGGAGGCCATGAGAGTGTGGAATTGGGCGATAGCTTCCCAACGGTCTTTGGTGGCAACGCACATCCCGGGGAAAACCAATGTAATTACAGACAGGCTAAGCAGAGCGATCCTCATGCCCTACGAGTGGTCCCTGAACCGCCGAGTGGCGGAAAGCATATTCAGCAGATGGGGTCAGCCTTGCTGCGATCTGTTTGCCAGTCCCCTCAATGCGAAATGCAGCAGCTACTTCTCGCTGATCCCCCCACCGGGGGAATCTCCAAGGGACACTATTGCGCACAATTGGCCCTCAGGTCTACTTTATGCTTTCCCTCCATTTCCCCTTATCTCAAGGGTGATTCAGAAAGCGCTATCCTTGGGAAGCAGGTTGATTCTGATCTCGCCACACTGGCCTCGTCAAGTATGGTTCCCCTTCCTTCAACCTTACATTGTGGATACTCCTTGGATTCTGGCCCTCGTCCGGACTTGCTGACACATATGTCAGGACAGTTCCACCCCTCCCCGGGGACCCTCCGGCTGACTGCCTGGCTACTCCACTTCCATCCGTAGTCAGATGTCATGATTTTTCTCCAGACGTGGTCCATATTCTTTCGTCCTCTCATAAACCGTCCACTAGGAAGATCTACTCTAGTAAGTGGAAGAGGTTCTCGATATGGGCCCATTCCAAAGGTATTGACCCCCTACACAGCCCCCATCGATTCTGTTTTGGAATTTCTGTCTGCTTTGTTCTACCAAGGGTCTGCCTCAGCCACCATCAAAGTTCAGCTGGGGGCTATTTCAAATTTTCATGTAGCTTATGAACCTAGCTTAATGGCACACAGACTGTGTAAAGCATTCCTGAAAAGCACTCTTCTGCTTCATCCCCCTGTGTCTCAACCTGTTATGCCCTGAGACCTCAATTTCGTTCTGCAGGCTCTCACTCTCCCACCCTTCGAACCTGCGGCCTCCTGCGACTTAAAATTTCTTACATGGAAATCTGCCTTTTTAATAGCTATCACTTCAGCTAGACGAGTCTCAGAAATCCAGGCCCTATCAGTCAAGCCCCCATATTTGGTATTCCATAAAGATAGAGTCTCTCTGAGACCAAATCCGTCCTTTCTTCCCAAGGTGGCTTCCTTATCTAATATTAATCAGTCCATTAAACTACCGGCCTTCTTCCCCAATTTTTCCAACAAGACAGAGTACCAGTTTCATCTGTTGGATGTTCATAGACAACTGCGCTTTTATTTACATAGGACAAAAGATTGGCGGAAGTCAGACCAGCTCTTCGTTTCGTTTTCAGAGAATCGCTTGGGGTCTGCGGTTTCCAAGGTCACCATCTCTAGGTGGATAGCTGGTTGCGTCTCCTTTATTTATCAGGCAGAGGGAAAGAGTCTGCCCTTTCCAGTCAAAGCACATTCTACAAGACCTGTTTCCACTTCCACAGCCTTTCAGGCTAGGTTATCGATGGATGATATATGTGCAGCTGCAACGTGAGCTTCTCCTCACACGTTTGTCTCCCATTACAAATTGGATGTGGTCTCCAGGGGCAGATCATCTTTTGGCTCCACAGTGCTTAGGAGTATTTTCCATTGAGTCACCCAGGACGTAGGTGCTAGGGACGCTGTCCCACAAGTGAAGAATGTAGGCGAGATAGGACTACATAACATCAGTAAGTTATGTACTCACCATAACGTTAGATGTATGTAGTCCATCTCGCCTCACATTCTTCATTACCCTCCCACCGTGCCCCAGGTCTGGAGGATTTGGAGGAACACCATGTCCTTTTTGTATTGCAGAGTCCCTTTGGATAATTTGTTGGACCTCATTGTTAAGGGTGTGTGTGTGTTTGGGTGATGTATACTATACTTCTGTTGGCAGCAAACTAGATCTGGGGATGTGGAGCCAGTGTATTGTGGGATACCATCTTAGCCCAGCCTATCAAAGACTTTCGAGTTAGTAAATAGGCCGAGTCGGAGCCGATATTCGGCTCCGAACCCACAGGTCAAGAATGTGAGGTGAGATGGACTACATACATCTAACGTTATGGTGAGTACATAACTTACTGTTTGTTACATCACAAAGGATACTAAGAGTGGCAGAGTAAGTAAGTTAGGTTACTTAGACCAACTACAGAGCCATTAAGAAAACAGTGCATCTTAAACAATGACATTTAAATGTGCTTTATCAGTTACAGATTGCCAGCATCACACCTCAGATAAATAGTGTAACCTGTAGTCTGAATAAAGACGAGGCTTTTAAGCTTATTTTTCAGATGCAAATTTCTTTCCCTTTAATAAAACTCAGTGCCACAAAGAAAGAAAGCAAATATGTTCACCTAACTTGTCTTACTTTCTGTCAGTATTTGAGTTTGCATTTTTCCTTCAATGTAATTTCTGCAAAAGTGCACATTTGTTCTTGTGTTTTTGCATTGTATACATTGATATTCTTCTATTCCCATGTTGCATTGATGTTCTATTCCCATGTTGCAGTATTCATAACATGAGGGATTCCCTGCCTAGGTGACTTGAACATCCGGCCAGTATACCAAATACCTAGTTAAACTCCTGCTAGGTACATGCAACTTTGCACATAGAAGCAGCCGACACTGACCATAAAAGTGACGTCTGCACATACCATCCTCAGAAATTCTGTGCTGCGAAGTCCGAACGACAGCTTCTGCCTTTCATCTGATTGCTGAAGTTATTCTTCATTCAGTTAAGTGCCGCACTGGGGAAAGCTTTAATTTGTGCTTTTGCTACTCCATGCTTATAAGAGGTTGATGTCATCCAAGAAGGGCAAGTGCCATTGTGGAAGACAGATTCCACACACACAACCACGAACAGAGTCTTTTCTGTCTGGGTTCTGATCATGACTCTAAGGCCTGTGCAGTTTTTTCAGGTGTTTATTCATAAAACACTCCACAATTGTCTGTATAGCCATAACATATATCTTGAGAACCAGAGACTAAAGTGACTAACGCTTGCTATGGAAGGTACTCCAGCTCCATTGGGTGAGCCCCTGAAGAAGAAGGTGAAAAAGGTAAGGCCTGAATCTTTGGCTGCACCTGTGATCCCAGATGTCCCTCTCAAGGCTGGTGAAGGCCTGCAGGTACATACAGTGCCTTGTCTTTCTTCTTCAGTCGGTACTGATTTAGAAGCCGCTAGGGAGAGTTCCTTCAGCACGTCAGCAAAGGTATCGCAGCTGTCGATTTCAGATGGAAAGGGGGAAATGTGACTCGCTCCTTCTGACCTTTTTTGCAGTACCTCTCCCGCCCTTTCCATTGAGGTCTTGATGACATTTGGGCCAGAGCCTAGGCCTACATCGGCCCATCTATCCTAGCCTAGGGTAGGCCTTCCACTCAAAAGGAAACTGCAACAAAAGCCACGCGTCTCCCACACAGTATCCTTTCCCAGACTAGCAAGATTTTTCTCATGGAATTTTGAATGCCTTTTTGGCACTTAGGCTTTCCAATTTGCAACCTCATAGTCATGCATCTCCTTTTTCCTCTCCCCCCAGGAGTGCTGCTTTGGAACAAGAGACCTCTGAAGAAGATGGTTCATCTTCAGATGAGTCCCTGGCCTACTCCACTCAAATTAACTCTCTTCTGGATTATGCCTTCCCTGAAGTTGATTCCAGTGGTAGAGACTTACCTGAAGAGGATATTACATTTGGAGAAGCTATCTGGAGAATGAGAAAATTTTTCAAGTAGGAAAACTTTCAAGTTTTGGAAGTACAAGAGAGGTACTATGACCTCTTACAAATAGACTGTCCTGCCCCTTCAGCTATCTCACCTGTTTTACCAGCTTTTGAAAATGCTTTTCTTGCAGCATCCAAAAACCATGACTCACAACTTCCTGCATCCAAAAAGCCAGACAGGTTCCATAAAGTCCCTGAAGACAACAGCTATTTGTATAAATGCCCTCTTGCAGATATAGCTGTGATTTCACTCTCTGCTGATAAACCCTCAAAATTACTGCCCTCCAACAACCTCTTGCCCCTCTGATAAGGACAGTAAAATGATGGAGAGAATTGGAAAAAAGGTCTACACCTCCTCTGCTTTGGCTTTTAAGGCCATTAATTGTCAGACACATATGTCTAAGTAAGTTCTGGCCGTACTTTCCCAGGCCTCTCAGTTGCTGACAGATCTTCCAGATTCTGCAGCCAAATCCCAGCTATCTTCTCTCTTGGCAGTTTTTTCTCAGGTTACCAGATACTCCATAAAATGCAATTATGATGCAGCTGAGATTTGTGCAAGATCAGCAGCATCTGGTTCTGTCCTCAGGAGGTATTCTTGGCTGTGAATGCAGCCTTTTCCTGAGGATTTCAAGGCAAATATCATGGATGCACCCCTGGACAATATCACCCTATTTGGTGCTAATGCCGCAGCCCTCTTCAAATCCTTTCAAGAGAAAGGAAAAGAACTACAGGAACTGAAACATATTTTTGTCTCCGCAGTTCCTAAGTACCATAGAAACTACCCTTCTATGCCTAATTTTGTAAGGAAGAAAAACATACTCCTTCCCAACCACACAAAAGGGTACACGCAGGCAGACTCATCATAGGTTTCAGCCATCATCTACTCAGAAGACCCCCTTTCTGGACAAGCCAGGTAGTCTGTGACTACCTGGCCTCTCTCTCTCAAAAATCCCTCTTTCCCAGCGCCTTTCTCATTCTCTTTCCAATTGGACAAGCATTACCACAGACAAATGTGTCCTGTCTGTTATCTAAAAAGGCTACTTTATGACCTGGAAAACCACTCCTCCCTTAATGCTCCTCCCACAATCCCCAAGGAAGGGACCAACTTCACCTTTTCCCACAGGTCATTCAAGACTTGCTAACACAATTGACAGTACAAGAAGCTCTCTCCTTGGAAAGAGGAAAAGGCTTCTATTCACGGATATTTTTAGTTCCCAGGAAAGATGGTCCTTGGAGATCAGTTTTAGACTTGTCTCAGCTCAGTCTGTCCCTTCAAGTTCCCACCTTCAGGATGCTCATCCTGCAAACTCTGTTTCCTCTCTTGCTCCCTCAGGCTTTTCTGGTTTCCTTAGACATCAAGGATGCATATCTCCATATCCCCATCCACCCTCTATTCAGGAAATTCTTATGTTTTTCTGTGCTTCTTCTCATTTTCAGTTCTGTGCTTTAGTGGCTTCAAGAGTATTCACAAAGTGTTTGGCTCCTATCATTGCATTTTCCGGACTCCAGGGAATTCTCATCTATCCTTGCCTGGACGACCTGCTCGCTCAAGCAGAACATCCAGACATTTTGCAACAGAACCTTCAGACCACCATCTTTTTACTTCTCAGCCTGGGGTTCACCATCAGCTACAGCAAGTCTTCCCTAACTCCTTCTCAAGACCAAGTTTTCCTAGGTTGCAGGATAAGGACAGACCTTATGATGGCTTTCTGCCTTTGAAAAAAAATGCAGTCCCTGCAGACTTACTTCCAGCAGTTGTTTCCTTTATCCTGTTCTGTAGGATGCTAGGGTTCATGGCTTTGGTTATACCAATGCTGCCCCTAGGCAGACTCCACAGGCGAAAGTTCCATTGGTACCTGAAAACCCTCTGGTCCCAGCATGTTCATCCTCTAGAGTTTGTCCTTCCACTTCTATCCTACTTAAAGAAGGAATTATTTTTGTCGCTTCAACAGATATCTCAGAATCCAGGACTCCCCCTTCAGCCACCTCATCCAGTTCAGGAGTTGTTCACAGATGCTTCAGATCTGGGGTGGGGAGCAACACTAGGAAAACCCAAAGGTCCAAGGCCTGTGGTCTCCTTCCATAAGGAAGCAACACATCAACATCAAAAAGATGAAGGCTATGATTCAGGCCTTTTAAGCTTTCCTGTCATCTCTCCAACCAGGTCCTTTGAAACTGTTCACAGACAACACCACAGCTTTCTGGTATGTGAACAAATAGAGGGGAAAAAAGTCTTCTGTCATCTGCAGATTAGCAATCCAGGCCTGGGAGATTTCTCTATTTGCAAAAGTAACTTTGACAGCTGTTTACATTCCCTCAGTTCAAAATGTTCTGGCAGATGCACTGAGCAGGTCCATGACAGAAGCCCATGAATGAATGATCCACAGGGATGTGTTTCTGGACTTTCTCCACCGGCAGGGTACACCTCAAATACATCTCCTTGCCTCCCCTATGAACAGACAACTTCCAAAGTTTTGTGCCAGAGTCCCACATCCACTGGCTTTGAAAATGGGCGCCCTTTCATTCTCTGTGATGGAATAGGATGTTTCTCTACATATTCCCCCTCTTCCCACTAATTCTGAAAGTCCTGCTGAAGATTCAGAAGAACAACCCAAAAATGTTGTTGGTGATCCCCTTTTGGCCAAGACAGCATTGATTCCCTCTTCTGCAGTTAGCCTGGGGCAGTCATCCCAAGTTACCTGACAGGGTGGATCTACTCACACAAGTCAAGGGGTTTCTTATTCACCCACATTTAGCTACACTGAACCTGATTCTGTGGATGACAGGCGTCTGATTCCTTTTAGATGGCTTTTCTCTGAGGACATGCTTCTAGCCCTGCAGGAGGCCAGGAAACCCAATACAAGGAGATTCTGTTTCTCCAAATGGAAGAGGTTCTCCATCGAGTGTCTTAATAAGCGACTAGATCCTTTTTTAGAGGATATTCCCCTAGCCCTCTTATTTGTGTGAGCTGTTCAAGGCTGGACTAGCTTATTCTTAAGTAAAAGTCCATTTATCAGCCGTTTCTGCATGTCTGCCTTTATCCTCCCCCTTAATTTTTAGACTAGAGTTAAAACCTTCCTTCAAAGGCATCCTTCACACAAGACATCCCAGGAAACCTGTACCCCTTCCCTGGGACTTAAATTGTTTTAGAAAAAAAATGATTTGGACTCCGTTTGAGCCTGCAGCCTCAGCTTCCCTAAAATTTTGCAGATGGAAAACTGTTTTATTGGTAGCCATCACGTCTGTTAGGAGGGCTTCTGAACTCCAAGCTTTAATGGCTTCACAACCCTTTCTGATTTTCCACAAAGATAGAATGTCTCTTCGGACCATTCCTTCCTTAATGCCAAAAGTGGTTAATGACTTGTCCCGTAATCATTAAATTCACTTACCTGCTTTTTTCCCTTCTCCTCAAAACTCCATTGAAAGGGTGCTGTACACCTTGGATGTACATAGACAGCTTAGATTCTACTTGGATAAAACCATATCTGTTAGAAAGTCAGAGCAACTGTTATTTCCTGTCACCCCAAGGCACTGGGAAAACCTGTTTCTAAACGGACTATTTCTTCTTGAATCTCTAGGGCAATTTCTTTCTGCTATGTGTCTCGGGAAAACTCTTTTCTTCCTCTGTTAAAACCCATTCCACTAGAGCTGTTGCTTCCTCTGGGACTTTCTTCAAAGGTCTGGACACTGCTTCTGTCCTGGAAGTAGCTACTTGGTCTTCTGTCCATACATTCACAAAGCACTACAAACTGGACTCTATCTCCAGATCCAGAGCAGGATTTGCTAGGGCAGTTCTGAATGGTTTCATGGAGACTTCCTGTGCTCCTGCCCCCCTTTCCCTCTCATGAGCTGTGTTGTTCTCCCTCATGTTATGAATAGTCAACATGGGAATAGAAGGACATAGAATAGTTGTGTAAAATCTTATCATAACCATTGATCCCCTTTTCTTCCATGTTGCAGTATTCCCACCCCCCTTGGTTTATGCTCTTCTTTGGATATTACTTGGTTGCCTCTTATCCTTGGACTAGTGTTCTGACTGGGGCATTCAGTTCTGAGGATGGTACTTGCAGACATCACGTTTGCTGCTGATGCTGGTTGTTTCTATGTGCAACATCACACGTACTTAGCAGTGGCTTAGTCAATGCAGATTTCCCCTTTCCTTATAAAGGTGTGATGTCAAAATTGGCATATATATGTAACAATGGTTTGGAAGTATATAGAGGGGGTTTGCCCCTCAGCAAAGCTTTTCTTTGTATGTGTTTTTGTAATTTCATTTTCAGTTTGCATTCAAGAGGTTTTTCTGCATTTGTGAACACCACTGCAATCACAAATGAGTTGACAGCTTGTCAGGGGCCAGTTTATGCATTATAATTTGGCTGCAGCAGAGCATGCACTGGTGGCACAGAGTGATAAAGTCCTGACTACTGCCTGAGCAACCCAAGTTCAGTTAATGGCATGGGTGCTTAAAGATCTAGCAGGAGAGGAAGAATGGTACAGGGCAAGCTTTATACTGCATAGGTGCTCTTGGAGAAAGGCTGGGCTGTAGATGTTAGGCCGGGGGGGTAGGTTCAGAAAGCAACTGAAGATTGGTAGCCTTCCTAGTTTGTGTGAGGAGGGGTGCACTCGTTTAGAGAAAGCATTGTGCACCACTGCAGTGACATAGATTGCCAGTCCTCCCACCCAGGAGATGATGGTTAGGTTGCAACATATTGCAGTGATGCTAGAAAATGCACAAAGCAGCCTCGTGAATGCCTGAATGAGCACTCTTACCCTGATATTGCGTGAAATCCCTGGGTAAACAGGGAAGCTTGCTGCTTAGTATACATAGGGAGCAAAAAGTCCATGGGGGAAAAGAAACAAATTTGGTTATAACACACCTGGGAATTAAGCTGAGAATAGCTAAGGTGTAACAGGGGTGCTCGTGTGTAGGAGAATGTAAGATGAAGCTGTCATCTACTGTTGCAGTTTTGAATAATTTGCTGCTTGGATGGATTGACTATAGGACAGAGTAACCAATATTTGCCCATACTATGTAAGGTTTAGTTTGTAAATGTTATGCATTACACACTGCTTATTTACTGTAATGTGTGTATACAGTTTTTCTATGTAACTAATTTGAACTGTTCTGTCATTGCTTACATTTCTGCCTTTTTGTTTGTAAAATGCTTTGCTTTTCCTCTGTGCTGAGCCTGAAATTGGTCAGTGCACTACCCTGGTAATCAAATATAAATAAATAGGCATGGAAGTTGGTCTTGTGCCTTACTGCCTTTGACAGACACTTGAAGCAGCAGAATGCTTGCAGAAGAAAGGAAAAAAGTGTGGCCTTTGAAAACACTCTATTTAAGTGCACAGCCAAAGCAAACTGTTAAGCAGTCCTAGATGATTTTGGATGGTGGTTAAGATATTGATATTAGTGTCTACCCATCTCAAGAAGATTTGCATCACCATTCCAAAGGGATCACCATTAAATCTTTGGTGCCTTGCCAAGCTTTTCTCCATTGATTTGTTTTCTGGTTGTTCAAGTAAAAACATCACCACCTGCAACAAAAAAGCAGCCTGGCCTCTAATTGGTGAATGTATGGAGAAAATCATATATTTCCTGGATATGAAAAGAGCCTTTAGTTATTGCATTCACAGTATCAAGGGCATACTTAGCTGTTCTTTATTGGTTGTCCAAATTATTCTTCATTTGGAGCCTGTGGCAAAAATAAAACAGTCCATATGGTAATCCACCACATGGTGTTTTGTTCTATTCTCATACTGGTGGTATTCACTCAGTATCACTTTTCCAAGTGAGCAGCAACCTCTTTTACAACTGCTAAGCAAACCCAATTAGTAGCAGAATTCTGCAGGGCTAAGATGTTTAGACCACCGCAGCTGCCAGGCTTAGCACAGTAGTCCTCTAGAATCCCTTTACAAATCAGTAGCCTAGTCTTTCTACAGACTCAGCTAGCACATCTGCCCATTTTGTATGAGAAACCTCTTTTACCTTTTGTCATTCCGTATCCCATCTCTTAGACCCTTCTTTCAAATCCCTGTGGCAGTAGGAATCCCTCTAGCTTGTATTTTGTATTACCAATCAGTGATAAGATGCAACTCAGCACCATCTCAGTGTGTTCAGTCAGCTGTCCAAATTCATCCCTTTTTCCATAACTTAGCTCTTTCAGTTTCCCATTTTTGCTTTTATTAGCTTTAGAGGCAAAGGGCAAATGTAGCTCTGCTATCCATCTGTATTGTATATAGTGTAATGCTGAAGCAGTTTGTACGAGTGCCATTCATTGTCCCATTCTTTTGCTGTCTCCAGCATCGCTTCCAGTGCAGGCTGCTCTACCTGGCTGTCGTTTTCATCTTAAACTGTATAACACTTGTCCAAAGCTATGAACTGTGATACTGTTCAGGTTATACTTACACCCTGCACAGCTGTTTAGCATGGAATGATTACTGACACCTTTGTTTCATTTGAATTTTAATTTCTACAGCTAAAGAAATGAGCCAGAAATCTCAACTGTCCCCATTCCTGATGTTATGTTGTCCCCATCTCGTCTTTGTTCTTGCTGGTTGGGTTTGGAGCCCATCCTCGGCTCTGACTCAGCTGTTTTACTATAGCTTGAGAGCTTATACTGGATCAAGGCTAACCCCTATCTCAGCATGCCTAGCGGTAGCTACCCAGATCTCGTTTGCCGCTTGCAGCGTCAAGATTGCAACTACTGGCTCAGGCTAAGTATTCAGTTTTTCATATTTTGCTACCTTCCTTTTGTAGGGTTATTAGCAGTTTAATTACCTTTGTGTGGTGTCTGTGTTAGTCCTTGTTTAAACAAAACAACCTTCTGACCTTCCTCAGCTGTTTTCTTATTTTTTTCTTGGCCACCATTTTCTTAGGCCTTGCTTTCCCCTTGAGCCCTTTAACTTAGAGGGTTGTTCTCTTCTTCCCCAATTTCTGTTGGAGTAGCCATTTAAGTTAGAAGCTCTCCTATTGGGGGGGGTCGCTGTTTTACTTAGAGGCTCTCCCCCTTTTCCTTTTTTGTTCCAAAAACAAAAAAAAGTATCCTTGTTTGTGGTAGTGTTTGTAGTTCTGTTTTTGCTAGCCGTTATAGCCTTGTTTTTGGCTGCTTGTGTCTTCTGGTATCCAGCATGTCCAAAGAGTCAAACCCTCTGGCTGCAAGAAGTGCGACTCATGCTGCCAAAAAATGTCCCTTATGGACGGGCACATGAGTTGTGTTTACTGTTTAGGGGCTGTTCACCTGCAGGACTCATGCTCTATCTGGCACGCTTTCAGTTCCAGAGTTCTGCAGGAGAGAAAAAAACAAACTGATATTGCGTGGCCTTCTGAAGAACCCTCAGGATCCTTTGTCTCTGGTTCCACAGCCAGCTAAACAGTCTGACACATCTCTTAAACTATCCTCAACGGTTCTGATTTCGGAACAGCCAAAATCTGCTGTGAACTCTTCTGCTCTGTCAGTTGCCAGTGTTGTCTCCGACAAATCTATGTCTCTGGTGCCTCCATCAATGTCTTCGGAGCCAGTCCGGGCCCATAAAAGAACCAGATCTCCCTCTTTGGAGACGGTGTGCTCTGCTCCACAGTCTCCTTTGTTGCAATCTGTGGCAGGCAGTCACCGGTCCTCTCTCACTCCTCCAGGCTTTCAGATCATGATGTGGAGAGAGTGGTTAATAGGCTCCTCAAGTTACAGGCACTTGCCAAATTACTTTTGAACTCAGCCCATAAGGAATTGTCTCCTTCGGCCCATCCAGCTTCTCTATCGGTTCCTCCTCCGACTCTCTTGAGCTCTGAGCTGGAGTGCATGGATGATGTTCATCGTGTTACATTGCTGCAGTCATCACACTTGGGTTATCCTGCCGTCAGGCAGTCCTGCAGTCGGCCAGAGATCCAAAGTCTTGGTCCGGCGTCGGTTGCTGTCGCTTCTTCCCTGACATCAGTGCGCCAGGGGTATATAAGATGCATCCGACGCCATTTTCTTCAGTCTTTCTTGCCGCGTGGTGCCCGAAGCAGAAGCAGTTCGCAAGTGCCGGTCGGCCAACTCCTGAGATTTTCAAATCTAATTTCAGACCGAAGTCTTCAATAAAGCTAAGTACCCCATTGGGGGGGGAGGGGGGGACCTTTTCTTGCCTCAGACCGATGTCAGAAAAAGTTAATAATTGCATTTCTTGTGGGAAGCAAATACCTCATAAGGATTTTCATTCTTATTGTATTCCTTGCCTAGGCCCAGACCACGACGTCACAGGTTGTCAGTTTTGTGCTAGGTTTAACAAACGAACTATTAAACGTCGGTTTGATTTCGCCCGACGTTATTTTGGTAGAAAATTTAATTATACCATGCCGTTGGAGCAACCGACGAACGGGATGCATAAAAAACGCAAAGATAAGGACAGGCAGCCGAGACCCAAACCAGACTCCGAGGCCTCTGTTAGGCCAGTCGCCGGTTCTCCGGTTTTCAGTGAGGCGCCCACGCAGCCCCTGACGACTGCTGATTTAGAACCCCAGGCTGCATCCGACTCCCAAGCAGAGATTGCTGGGCCCCCAGAGCCTTTATCTTTAGGCCCTTCCAACTCCATGGCTGAAGGGGATTCTGGTGCAGTTGAAACGCCTTCAGTTGCAGAAGGTGTCTTCAGACCGACTACACTTACTATTAAATCCTATACAAAGCTGAAAACTCCTTTAAAAGTAAAGAAGCCTGTACAGCAGTCTCCAGTACAAGGCCCCATGCCTAAGAGTTATCTCTGAAGTTAATAGCACCATCCCTACTGAATCTTGTCCAGCTTTAAGCCCTACTGCTGTTGGATGATCCTGGCCCTGAATACAGTGACTGAAAGTCTGCCTACCTCCCATATTAATCTACAGTCAAGGAACTGAAAAAGTTAATAGTACCATCCCTACTGAATCTTGTCCAGCTTTAAGCCCTACTGCTGTTGGATGATCCTGGCCCTGAATACAGTGATTGAAAGTCTGCCTACCTCCCATATTAATCTACAGTCAAGGAACTGAAAAAGTTAATAGCACCATCCCTACTGAATCTTGTCCAGCTTTAAGCCCTACTGCTGTTGGATGATCCTGGCCCTGAATACAGTGACTGAAAGTCTGCCTACCTCCCATATTAATCTACAGTCAAGGAACTGAAAAAGTTAATAGCACCATCCC